>NW_022436995.1:4823014-5235576 GCF_009761245.1 Sapajus apella
CAAAAAAAAAAAAAAAAAAAAAAAAAAAGAAAAAGAAAATAATTTTGACCTCATAGACTTCTGAAAACATCTCAATGAAACCCCAGTTGTCCAGTGACTACATTATAAACTATAGACAAGAATGGGAAGAGAAGTGGACTGGTGAATTATTTTTCTAGGTTAAAGATCTGTTGTCTGCTGAAAGTAAATGGGGTGGGGTTAGAGTATTGAGGACAGTGGCAGATATTCTGAAATAACTGTGTGTATAATAAAGAAAGGGAGTTGAATATGGCTTTAAGATATAAATCAAAGCACTGGTTGAGGTGGAAAATCATAAAGCGACAGTATCATAAATCAGCATTTTAGGATTTTGAAAAATAAAAAGATTTAGGTATGTGGTTTATCAAAGGTAAAGCAGGGGCACATCACGAGAAAGAGGACATTGAAGGTATGATTTTTTTTAATGGCCAGTAGCAATTTTATAGTTCGATTTTTGATGAAAATTTATTCTTTATTTAAATTCATAGACCTAGACCAAATATGAGGCATTGGCTCATTGATCTGTATACTATGTTTGTACCACAGCACTATGATATACAGAAGTGAATTTTACAGCTATTTGAGATGCTTATGAAATATGGTCAGATATTTAATACTTTATGATAAAAAATTACAGAGTATTTAGAAAAGTTACTAGCTTGTGTTTTCCTTATTAGGTATATGTTATATAAAAACCTTTATCAAGCAGAGAACAATTCTAGGATATGTTTGTTGATAGTGAGAATTACTGCTATAATGGTAAAATTCTAATTTTCATCTTCTAAGCATAAGAGTGTGATTATATTTTATACCATTATTTTCTATTTTATCATTATTATTCTACCTTTTGAAGTCAGAAAACTGCCACATTTGTCTGAGAGGCTGTGGACTATTACATGAATATTCAATCACTGGAAAACTCCCACCTGAGGTGTGAAAAGTTTAATTTTCAAGGCCGTTAGAAAGAAGGCAAAATCCCAACATCACAAATGTGCCTCTTTTTTCTTTTGTTCTATAAATCTTACCATTTAAACTTCTGATGTTTTGATGTGTATAACATAATCCCTAAGGTTAATATCAAGTATTAGCCAATTCCTTACAATTATAATTTTTGATGACTGAGTAGAGATGTTTATATTAGCATTCATTTTCAGTAAAAATAATCATTCTACCTTTCTAATGATTGCCTGAAGTTCACTTTATATGCAAATATATAGACTACATTCTTCAAAAAATTATTGTTACTTGCATTTATATAATGGTAGATCAAAGATTGCTAAAAATTCTTATTTCACTTCTTAATTAGAGGTGAAATCTAATTCCCGTTCCCTGGAATCTGAGCTGGCATCAGTAAATGGTTTGATCAAAAGAATGTGGTGGGAGTGACACAATGAATTCTCAGGCTATGTGGAAAAAAAAAATAATTGCAGCTTCTTCTTTGGTCTGTTGGAAGACACTATAGAAAACCAGCCACCATGCTGTGAAGAAAGAAGTATCTTCATCAAAAAGCCCTAATGGAGGCCGGGTGCTGTGGCTCACGCCTGTAATCCCAGCACTTGGGAGGCCAAGGTGGGTGGATTGCTTGAGGTCAGGAGTTCGAGACCATCCTGGCCAACATGGTGAAACCCCCGTCTCTAAACAAAACAAAACAAAACAAAAGCCCTGATAGAGAGGAATTGAACCTTCCCAAATCACATCCCCAGATGAGCACCCAGTCAACAGCTTGAACAACTTTGCTAGACATTTGAACAAGCCATCTTATAAGTGTGTCTTCTAGCCCAGTTCACCCCAGTTGAAGGGAAGCTGCATGAATCAGAGAAAAGCCATACCTTTCAGGCTCTGCCTAAGCTGTGTTTTGTCACAAAATAGATAGTTGTTATCTAAAGCTTCTAAATATTGGGGTGGTTTGTTGCACAGAATTAGATAACTGAAGCATATGTCATATTGTTCTGTTTATCCTTTAACATATACTTAATATTAGAAATCAAGATACTAAATATCACTAAGTAATTAGCATTGGCACAAGTAAAACGAGACTCTACATTCCAGTGCTGTTTCCAATAAATGAATTATTTTCTTCACATTTACTAGGCACTTATCTTAGAATCTGAGATCAAAAGTTTACATAAAATAATATGGACATGATTTTCTGAATATCTCAGTCAATTATGCTTCTCATATATTTTATACATTATTTTTATAATTGAAGGAACGTCTATTAAAAACTCAGAGATAATCATATTCCAATACAGATGAATATTAGTATCTTTTCATTTATTTAAGGCAGGAGAACATGGTAAATCGAATAACATCTATAAAAATGTTGTCTTAAACTAAGATCTTTAAATGTATAATCCATATTCCACTACATAAAAGCAATTGTCCATGTAACATTGTTATATTTTGTCTTTTGTTTTCTTTCTTTTTTGACTCTGGGAAACAAACAGCATGTTTTTGTTTTTTTGTTTGTTTGTTTGTTTGTTTGTTTCCAAACAGCATGTTTTAAATTATATGACAATTTTTTCTATTTTATTATTTCCTCACATTTCAGTTATCTTCTTTTGTCCTTTCCATGATCAAACAAGCCTGTATGTAAACAAGTCTGTATGTAACAGTAGACTTTATATGGATACATTTTACAGAACATCTTGAAATACCTTGCAACACTGCTGAACATTTGAATTATCATTTTTTTATTAATAGTTTTGGTCAATATATATAAATATATACACACAAATAATACATATGCAATATAATATAATAGATATGAAAATAATGTTATTTTTTATTAAATTTTCTAATGTTATTTTTCTTCTTGTACAATTGTATTGGCTAGAATGGCTATATTTGTTCTAAATAATAATGGTGATAGTGGCCATCTTTATCTTATTCATAATTTGAATGCAGTTTTTCCTAGCATTTCCTCCATTGTGCATTATGCAGACTATAAAAATATATATATTTATCTATATTAATATTAATGAAATATCCATACATTGTATTATATTTATATTTTTATTAAGAATGAATGTTTAATTTCCTTGAGTAGCTTTTCATTATATCTGGAATTGCTCATGATTTTTCTTTTTTGATTTATTAACAGAGTGAATTATATTAAAAACTTCACTGATGTTGAACCATTTTAACATTGCTTGAACAAGCTCTACTAGGGTTATTTTAATATGTCGCTTGACTTGGTTAGCTAATTGTTTATTTAACATTAGGAATGAAAATGCAAATCCTGTTTATTAGTGAGATTGGTGTATAATTTTTGTATTTTGTTCTTTTTTTAAAATTGTATCAGTTTTATGCTTACTTTATAATTTTTGTATTTTGTTCTTTTTTTCAAATTGTGATATCAGTTTTATGCTTACTTACTTTTATAAGATAAAATTGAAATCTGTCCCTCTTTTTATTTTTGCCCTGGAACAATGTTAAGTAGCAATGGAATTTTTCTCTTTAACAATTTGGGGCTGGGCGCAGTGGCTCACGTCTGTAATTCCAGCACTTTGGGAGGCCTAAGCTGGTGAATCACGAAATCAGCCTGGCCAAGATGGTATAACCCCATCTATACTAACAATACAAAAATTTACCTGAGCATGGTGGGACGCGCCTGTAATTCCAGCTACTCGGGAGGGTGAGGCAGAGAATTGCTTAAACCTGGGAGACGAGGCAGGAGGCTGCAGTGAGCCGAGATCATGCCACTGCAGCCTCCAGTGGGCAACAGAGCAAGACTCCCTCTCAAAAAAAAAAAAAAAAAAAAAGAATTTGGCAGAGTTGGCTGGGAGCAGTGGCTCAGACCTGTAATCCTAGCACTTTGGGAGGCGGAGGCAAGCAGATCACCTGAGGTCAGGAGTTTGAGACCAGCCTGCCCAACATGGCAAAACCCCATCTCTACTAAAAATACAAAACTTAGCCAGGTGTGGTGGCAGGCACCTGTAATCTCGGCTACTCAGGAGCCTGAGGCAGGAGAATCGCTAGAACCTGGGAGGCAAAGGCTGCATTGAGCCGAGATAGCACCACTGCACTCCAGCCTGGGCGACAAGAGCAAAACTCCACCTCAAAAAAAAAAATAAATAAATAAATTTGGTTATACTTAGACTTATACAGTCTAAGTCTATTATTTTGTTAGTTTTTCCTTAATTTTTAACTATCTTTATATCCCCATTGTTTTCCTTATGAAATTAAAAAAAAAATCTACCACTGGCAATAAAAGATGGGAAAATCAGTGTTCTTTACCATCTCTCAAGTTTTCTAGCATTTCTTCTTGCAACTTTTGGTACTCATAACATTCCTACATTATCAATATTTGAAATATGTATATGTTTCTTTGAAATCTCAATCCCTACATTTAGTTATATTCCAGTTCTACAGTTGTAAATATCATGTTCATTGTCAGTACTTTGAATATAGGTTCTCTATTTAATGCTTTATGAGATGATATTTATATTCCAATTGTTTATTTCAAGAACTGATCAGAGAAACTAAAGTCTAGGAGTTTTTGCATGATCAGGGCAAAACATATGTTGTATGCCTTTTCTCATGAACAACTTTTCAGTTGAATGTAAGATTTTCCCTCAAGACTTTATAAGCACTGCTTAAATTCTTCTAAGAACAAACATTGTGATGGAGAACTATGAGGAGAAACTGACATCTTTAGGCTCATTTGTAACCATTTTTCTGTGTGACTAACAAAGATTCATGCTAAATATTCAAGATCTGGTAACTTTAGTAATAGATGTCTGATTGTTAAATATTCAGTGTCAGTTTTGCCTGCAACTTATTGTGCCTGTTCATTATATAAAGTCTCTTATTTCTGCAATTTAAAATTATAATTTTTTCATTCATTTTTTTAAAATCTCTTTAAAAAAATCAATTACAATGGGTATAGTGGCTCGTGCCTGTAATCCCAGCACCTCAGAAGGCAGACGCAGGTGGATTGCCTGAGCTAAGGAGTTGGTGACCAGCCTGGGCAATGTGGCAAAACTCCATCTCTACGATAAATTAAAAAATAAGCCAGGTGTGGTGGTGGGCCTGTGTACTCTCAGCTATTTTCAAGGCAAAGGTGGGAGGATTGCTTGAGACCAGGCGCAGAGGTTGCAGTGAGCTGAAATTCTACCACTGTACTCCAGCCTGGGCAACAGAGGGAGACCCTGTCTCAGACAAATAAACAATAAACAAACACACGCCAATTGCATATTTTCATTATATTTTCTTTTAAGTTTATTTTATTTCTTCCATTTCCATTTCACTTGGCTGTTTTTCTCAGGCCTGATATCTTTGTCACTATTATTTTCCGTCTTATTTTGTTTTATTTTATTTTATTCTGTGATGCTGATTCCAGTTTGATTCCTATTTTGTGCTGTTTTTAACAGTATTTTCTTATTTTAATTTAAAAAATTTTAATTTTTGAGAGACCATAGTAGGTATATGTATTTGATTTCTGTTAATAGGATAAGTTAGCAACTCTCTCCTGTTTCTCATCTAAACTCTGCTCATGTTTTGCTTCATTTCTTTTATCCTTTTGTAATGATTTACACTCTTGTATCTCTGCTCTGAGGTCTTGGATGGTTAAATTTGGGGATTTAGTAAAGATGTAAGTATTAGTTAAAATCGTCCATTATTTTAGAAAAATTTTATTATTGACCTATTTGTATGTTTTTTTAATTTTCTCATTTATTTTGCTCTATCTTTATTCTGACTACTAATTTTTGAATGAGGAAGTTCTTTCTAGATCAAAGATTTTTGTGTGATTTTTGTCAAAGATTTTTTGTTTGATTTTACCACGTTTTGTGGTGGAAGAAATAACCATGCTTCTTAATGAAACCAAACTGGACCAGTAAATTTCCTACATACCCTTTTCCAAATATAACAAAAAAAGTCATCAATTGTGCACTTCAGTGTGTGCTATTAACTTTGAGTTATGTTTTGAAGATTCGTAATGAGGCATATAAACAAGTCTATTAAATATGATTATACAATGTTAAGCTGCATAGTTCTAGATGACAACACTAGTATTGATTTCCTGAGCAATCCTAGGCATGTCTGAAACTCTAGGTCTCCTGTTTCTATTTGTTCCACACCCTTGTTTGATATTTACTGGATTTAATTGGGGATACCAGTTATTTTTGAGCTTTGTCAAAGACGGTTTTTACAATTTAATTTCTCATTTTCATGTTATTTCTGGGTGATTTGTGAAATAAAAAAAGAGGAAAATATAGCAAAAACCCAGATATTTTAGGATTATTCTTAATAGCTTCCATTCACTTACCCCCCAAGAGTAGATTAACATAGTCTCTTTCATATCTAATCTTTCTACAAAACTGACACTAGCCTTAGTAAATGATATAATCAGTTACATTTCAGGTACTGAAACTAAAATATTAGGATTCTTGCAATGAGTTCTCCTTTATATACATCTTTCCCTGGTCCCCACAAATCTTCCCATTTCACTTCATCTGCTGCCATTCTCTTTTCCTTTCCCAAGTCATCTTTTGCCCAGAAAATGCTAAACATCACATAACACGTTTCTCTGAACTCATGTTCACTTTTGACCAATCTACTTTCTACATCTGCACTTCTAAATACAATAAACAATAGCCATAGATGGCTAAGAAATATTTTAAACATAACTTATCTGCATAAAATCACTCATAATTTTGAAGATTTAATATAAAGGTAATAGATACAATGTTTAATTGAAAACTTTAATTACACATTGGAATGCTATTTGAATGTTTCATTTTAAAATTACATTATTAAATTAATTTCATCTAATTAGTTTTACTTTTTTTTTTTTTTGAGGCGGAGTCTCACTCTTTTCACCAGATTGTAGTGGCACTATCTCAGCTTGCTGCAACCTCCACCTCCCAGGCTTAAGTGATTCTCCTGTCTCAGCCTCCTGAGTAGTTGAGATTACAGGCACCCACTACCATGCCTGGCTAATTTTCATACTTTTAGTAGAGATTAAGTTTCGCCATGTTGTCCAGGCTGATCTCGAACTCCTGACCTCAGGTGATCTGTCTGCCTCAGCCTCGCAAAGTGCTGGGATTACCCACATGAGCCACTGTACCCAGCCAGTTTTACTTTTTTAATAGAGCTTCTTGAAAATTTTAAATTGTATATGGTTTACATTATGGTTACATTAGTGGCTTATGATACTGTTTTTATTGGGCAACACTATGCCATATCATTAAAAATACAACTTTGTTGAAATACAGAGAGGATCATATACTAACCCAGCCTAAAACTGTCAAATGGCATTATTTTATATTTGAAATCTAATCCAAATTCCTATGATTAATAAGGTACCTCTTTTTAATTTCCACCATTCTGTCCAACTTCACCTCGAGTTAAACATCCTACCACTCAGAACAACTTTTGTCATGGTAGTCTTCATTTTGTTTCTTTGAACACACAATACTCTTCCTCACCTCAGAATTTATACATGCTTTAAAAAAAAAATACATTTTCCCTCATGCTCAAACAGCAGCTCCCATTCTTCCTTATAATCTTAGCTCCATTCCCACTTTCCAGAAACATATTATTTGGTTACCCAACATAAAATCAGTAACCTTTTGTAATCCCTTGTAATCCCTTCTATAATACCCTTAACTCATGACTATATGTGTGTGTGTGTGTGTGTAAAATACAATGTAATAGTCGAGGGTAATCCGTGATAGTTCCAAAATACTTTCAAGCCATGTAAATCATTTTGTCCTGTACCTTCCCACTCATCAAATCAATGGATAGGAATGAGAGAGAAGACTTATGCTACTTAGAATGTGGGTTTCATTTTTTAACTTTCAGTCTCAAAGATGATTTATTATTGAATTCGTAATATAAAATCGCCATTAAAATAATCAAATGAAAAGTTTCAAAATTCTTTCATTCCTGTCAACACATCAAGAGCTAGCCCCCAGGGATATTGGCAATAGGTTTTGTTATAATTCAAAAGAAGATTTTCTCTTACCCAGTGTGGGAAGAAGAAAGAGAATAGAGCAAGGGAGATGTGAGAAATGTTAGAATTCTCCTCTCTAAGAGAAATCAGCCTGGGGAAGAAAAAACTCTTACTAGATTGAGAAAAAGAGACAAAATCTAAAGAAATGTTTAGCTAATGTTCTCAGTAGAACTTTGACTACTAAGCCAGACAGTAGAAGATTAATGATGACATCATTGGGTTAGATGAAAAGAGAGGTGAAATAAAAGGTGAAAGTGCATAAAAGAGAGAGAGACTCTATCAACTCTTAATGTCTTAAAGGGATCCATAATTTGCCCCACACCCCAGAGATAATTCAAAATATCACTATACCTTCTGGAGACACTCCAGACAGAAGTGCTAAACCCCAGTGCAAGCAGCTGAAAGATAACTGAAGAATAGCTGGTGTCAGATAAGGGCTTTTCAAGGCACCACATGAGCCTGTAGGCTATGTCACATCTAAAAGTTCCAAAAATTTGTTAGTTTAGTCATCCACAAAAAGCCATTAAGCTCTGAAAGTTTCCTAGTAAACCAAGGATACATTCATCAGCCACACCTGATAAGAAATCAATGCAATGGATCTGAGAACTAGACCAGATTGGCTCAGTAGAGACTAGCAAGAAGGCAGTGGGTGTCAGTTGGTTTCAAACTCTGTCTTCTACTCCTGGGAAGTCATGAAGCTCCATTCTCTACCCTAGTAACCTTCTTAGAAATAAATAAAGGGAAAAAATTGGAAATAATGCAAACTTACTGAAAAACAAACGAGTCACTCAAAAGAAACTTTTTAAACCAAATTTGCAAAGATAAATTTGCTAATTTAAAATATCTTCATTACAGCTCTTGAAGATGGTTCATGAAGTTTTGATAAGTCATAGGAAAGAACATCTAAATGTGGTGGATAAATGTGCTCACTCTACACTTTTTATTCTGGCTGTCCAACCAAAATTAAGCTCCATTGGCATGAATTAAGTCCCCCTTATAATTATATGTAGCATTTAGCTTGAGCTGTGGTAAGTGGTAGATGATCAATAATAGAGGGAGAAGACAGGAGGGTCTGAGTTAGAAAACAGATGTGAAAACAGAAGCAGAATTGTAGAGATGTGCTTTGAAATTAGATAAAGGGGTCATGAAATAAGGAACGCAAATAGGTTCTAAGCTAAATAAAGCAAGGAAAGTGATTCTCTTTTAGAGCCTTCAGAAAGAAAATGGCTCTGCTGATACATAGATTTTAGCTCTTAAGACCTATTTCCAACCATTGAACTACAGATCTGTAAGATAACAAATGTGTATTCTTTGAGTCACTAAATTTGTGATAATTTGTTACAACAGTAGGAAATTAATACATATTTTGAATAAATGGGTAAACCAATGAATGTCTATTTTGGTGGCTTCTAATAACCTAAAGTAATGTAGATGTTAACATTTGCTGCTGAGTGAAGGTTTTTAATTATACCACAAATTTAATGCAAATTATTAATACGTGGTTAGTACAAGCCCCAGAGTAGATTTCTACGTTTCAGTAGTTTAAATCATAGTAGCACACTGAATGTATACAGCACATTGAATTTAATGCCAGAAGGCAAAATTATAGCAATCATAGTCTTCAGTATTTGATTAAGTGTCAAGAGTGCACCCTTGTTGCTAATATAGCTTTTACATACTCTAATAAATTGCTTTACAACTTCCTAACAGTTGCCAGTCTTTTGTATTTACCCCACTAAAGCTTCCTTGTATTTTTCAAGAAATACTTCGCTAATTGTAAGGAAGAATTTTTATTAAGCATCTATGCTCAGTTACAAGTACATCATATGAACCCAATATACATAATTCCAAAATAACAAGATTAATTTAGGAATTTAATAGTCACTTGATGCTTTTCAAAAAAAATTCTTTGTAAGAAGCCCCACAATGAGATATTTGCTTAAATATCACTGGGTACTTATCAGAAAGTTGGGAGAGATAAAATTTTCAGAGTCAAAAATTAAAGAAAATAATTCAATTAGTGCTGTCAACTGAATAGTAGCTGGAAGTTAGGTATTCATTAGATTTTAGTATCTGCCAATGGCAAAGTATGAGTCCATTTACAAACATTCAATTTCAGCACATTCATTAAGGAACATAGACACTGTATAAAGCAGATAAATAATTTTTTGAAAAAAATATTTCTAACTGTGTGACCATGATTCTCAGTACATTAATTTCATTGTAAGTAACTGGAAATTAACCACCCTATGTGATAGTGCTGAAATAACAAATAAAATGTTTTTTAATCTAAATAAAATTCACAGTAAATACTAATTACAGTCATCATCTTCAGCTGTCTCAGACATGCATTTTTCCCCTTGGGTCCCAACAGTGCTCCTGCTTTCTCACTGTGCCTTTGTCCTACTTTAAAGTTAGTTGAGCCTAAGAAGAATTAGAGATGGCATAGATATCATAAAAAATGTTTCTGGTAATTTTAACTGACAGTCTAATGGAAAGTCTAGTCCTTCCTTATAAGACTGTGGTGAAACAAATGGATTAGTGCAGAGTTCAGAGTCAATTTCCTTATTAAAGTTCCTCGTAGGGCCAATAATTCCATAGTGTTCCCATGTCAATTAACCCCAAATGTTAACCTGCAACAACTTGTTTAGCAGCTGTCCTTTCTAGATATGTGACAGGTTTATTCCTGAAAATAGTACAAGAAGAAAGAACAGCTCAAAAGTGGAGACGTGATGAAAAAGGGGAGGGAACAATCAAGTTATTTTAATTTTTTTACTAAAAGGTCCTTTAGTATGGTTTCACTTTTGAGTAGGATGTTTGCTACTCTAATATTCATATATTTAGGAATATATAAATGACAAACACTGAAAAAATAAGTTTACATCTGCAAACATTTCTGTAAGTGATTATAAAAGATTAGCAAGGTCACTATTTAGCACCATTAAACATAACCAAGTCCAGTCTTTTGCACAGTAAAAGTAAAAGATTTACTTTTATTGTGCGTGTTGTTGTGGTGGTTTTAAAAATAGACTTATCCATTCATTAACATAATTTATTCATTTAACAAATATTAAAGTTTTCATTGAGAGAAAAGACTTTCACTGTAGCTTACATAATATGCTATCATGTAATCACTGAAAACGATTCTCAAGAAAACATTATTTTAGGTCTGCATTTACTAACATTTTACTTCCTGTATCCATGGTGATATATTTTGGAATTTTTTATCTCTAGCATTATAAAAAAATAAGCTGGAAACTTTATTAAATTCTAAATTATTAAATATTTATTTCAACCTAGTCATGCTATAAGAAGTCAATACATATGTTTAAGTTGCATATATTTTTAAATAAATTTTGAAAAATGTTATAAGCTTGTTTCCTTTTGAAAATGAAAGTATGATAGAAACCTTACTAAATTCTTTTTTTTTTTTTTTTTGAGATGGAGTTTTGCTCTTGTTGCCCAGCCTGGAATGCAGTGGCACAATCTGGGCTCACTGCAACCTCTGCTTCCCGAGTTCAAGCTATTCTCCTGCCTCAGCCTCCCAAGTAGCACAGGCATGTGCCCCCATGCCCGGATAATTTTGTATTTTTAGTAGAGATATTGGTCAGGCTGGTCTTGAACTCCCAACCTCAGATGATCCGCCCACCTTGGCCTCTCAAAGTACTGAGATTACAGGCATGAGCCACCACGTCCAGCCTAACCTTACTAAATTCTAAGTAAAAAAAATATAGTAATAAAATGTTAGTATGGTTTATGCTATTAACTATGTAAATGTATATGTGTACATAAATTTAGAAAGGCAGAGGAAAGTAAAGTGCAGTGGTAACTATTAACTTTAATTTTTGATTTATTTCTTAATAATAGTTTAATCTCACATGGTACATTAACTCTATTCTTTCTGGACGGGTATGCACTTGATTTGGTAACAGTGGGCAGCCCAAGTAAATCTAGGTTTAAAATGCAACTAAAAAAGAAATTGACTTATTTAGTACATATAAACATTATTTTAAAATTTTATTTTTCATTGCTATTAGGAAGCTAATCTTAAATTGCCACTTTCCTTTGCTCCTTTAAGTGTAGGAAATACACAGCAAATACATACAGTATTTTGTGGATTTCATAGCAATCAGGTGAGAGGAGTAATTTTTTTGTTGTTGCTTTTTATTTGTTTATTTTCGAGACGGAGTCTTGCTCTGTAGCCAGGCTGGAGGGCAGGGGCACGATCTCAGCTCGCTGCAACCTCCGCCTCCTGGGTTCAAGCCATTTTCCTGCATCAGCCTCTCAAGTAGCTGAGACTACAGGCACATGCCACCACACCCGGCTAAGTTTTGTATTTTTAGTAGAGATGGAGTTTTACCATTTTGACCAGGATGGTCTCGATCTGTTGACCTGCTGTTCCACCTGCCTCAGACTCCCAAAGTGCTGGGATTACAGGTGTGAGTCACCGAGCTCGGCCAAGTAATTTTCAAAACATAGCACATTTTGTTGTCTAATTTTCCTTCTTTGAAATCCTTAACCTTTCAAAAATTTGCATGATGCATTTGGATATTGTTTTGATGGTTTGTTTCCTTTTGAAATATTTCAGGAGCAATTCTCATTTCATTAGAAGATTTTTCTCCTACTATTAGCTTTTCAACAAACCAAAACGGAATATGGGAATGCCCTCTTTGGTTTCAGCTGCAATGCAGGGCTGTTAATTCTTTTTAAACTGCTCCATGGCACCTCCTGATGGAATATATATGTTTGCATTTGACATTTTTTGTCTTTTAATGTTACTTAAGCAAGCAAAAAATCTCCCTGCAGCTTTTTATCCAGACTCTGTTTCCGGGTTTATTGGAGGGGTGATACGGATTACTTTAGTCACCATCCTTCTACCAAGAAAAATCAGTACAGATGAATTTCTTTTTCTCTTCTACCACTAAATTTTATTGATTTTTAGATTCCTGTTTCCTCAAGGTATTTATAGTCTGTAAATAAAATATTTTATTATTTTTTTCTACTTTTTGTCAGCTTAATTAAATTAGGCAGCAGCTTCCAGAGCTGCTGCTGTCAGTTGGAACAGGCACTGCAGAACATATCAACTACAAATCAATCTTCCATGATCAGCTTATTTTCTAGAAGGCTGATTCAGATCCCTGTCTTTGAAAACCTCGACATCTATGCATTTATCCCAACTCAAAGCCTAAAATCACTTGCATCTCCTTTGCCACCACATAATGATTCTTTCCTTTCTTCTTCCACCACTCCTGATCAGTGCTGCAGTAATTGTTGATCTTCCAGGTTCAGTAATATATTTCTCTGGCATTTGCATTCTAATCAGTGACTTGTCCAGCCCTTGGAGTTTGTCCTCACATCTCAAATGTTTTGCAGCTCCAACAGCACTTACAGTAAAGACAAGCAATAAAAAACCATGGCAGGTAGAGTGCTTGGTTCCTATTAAGGGCCAGGAGGACTGTGGAATGCCGTGACTAAAGTTTTGTCAAGCCTATTAGTTAATAATAAGCAACTAAAATAATGAAAATTTTTAGATCTCCAAGAAGCACTCCAAACAGACAACTACAGTTTACAACCTGTATTATTAAAATATATCTTAAAATAACTCAATTCTCAATTTTTTTTTTTTTTTTTTGAGATAGACTCACTCTGTCACCAAGGATGCAGTGCAGTGGTGTGATCTTGGCTAACTGCAACCTCCACCTCCCGGGTTCAAGCAGTTCTCCTGCCTCAGCCTCTCAAGTAGCTAGGACTACAGGTACACACTGCCATGCCCAGCCAATTTTTTGTATTTTTAGTAGAGACAGGATTTCACCATGTTGTCCAGGCTTATCTCAAACTCCTGAACTCAGGCAGTCTGTCCGCCTCAGCCTCCCAAAGTGCTGGGATTATAAGCATAAGCCATCATGCCTGACCATAACTCAAATATTACAATATAGCCACACATAAGATTTTTGAAATTAGTTTACTTCACTTGAAAGAGTATTACATATTTATTTTTTCAGTAATTTTCTTATTGCTATACTGACTATGAAACAGGTGTGGACCATGGTCTCTGTAATAAAAAAGTTATATTCTAGGCAGGGACATATGGGTAATATATAAGAAAGTATGAGTAACATAAGGGCAATCCATTTTCCTAGCACGGAATCCATTAAAGACAGATAAGTGTTAATTATTAGAAATTGGATAAGTTGCTTGTAATTAGGACTAAGGGATGTCAGAACCAGCAGAAACCTTAGGGATAATGCAGTTAAGGTCCTTCATTTTGCAGAGGAAATATAGTAGGCAAAGTTAAATTACTTGTCCAATGACACAGGCCAGTGGAGTCCTCAACTAGATCAAAATATGCTATCATAACTCCTACATGCAGGCTTTTTCTACTACGGCCTGCATCCTTGTTAACAAAAAAAAAATGATTTTCTATTCTTACATAGTAGAACAGCAATGTAAATATTTAATGCTGATCGTTATCTTATGTAAGCATAAAGCTTTAGTAACAACAGTGGTTAAATGTTTGAGAACATATAACAAGTAAGACTTATTTTCCTGGGTTTTATAAGCTGGGATGGCTGGTGGCAAATGCGGCTCACGTACCCAGTCGTTCCTAGAAGGCTCTGAGAACTGATTCAGGTACTCAGGAATACATCTTTCAGTAACCAATAAGGCTTCATCACTCTTCTGCTCTTCCACTCAGCACCATTTGGTTTGCTGTAGCCAAGGCTCTTGCTGTCAAAGTCTGAAGCTGCAGAGGGACTGTCAGTACTTCACCACTATTTTGGCCTTGGAAATGAAAAATATGCTTTATTATCTTTGTAATACATTTTTGAAAAGCCACATAAATTAAATGGGAAACTGAATAAACCTTCTTTGGATATTTCAAAATCAAAGTACATACTTATTATCCTGAAAACTTAAATGTTTATTAGATATTGAAATAGTGACAAATGACAAATTAAGATGATGTTAAAAGCATGATAATTAAGAAAACAAAAAAACTTTATTTTCTCTTTCAATAACAACTGCCCCACAACAGGTTAGCTAGTAAAATGTTATTTCTATGTGATGTCTGAATTAACATGGTTTACTTAACAACTCATAATGCATTCTAAGATTTAGTGCAAAGAATAAACAGTTACATAATTTTTTACAGAGAATTAATGTGAATAGGTCAAAAATGATCTCAATATTCAGCATCAATAAATATGCTATGTTATAAAATTAAGGAGAATTAATATTGCAGAGTGAATTATGATTGTTAATCACATGACCTTAAAGAGATTATCCTGGATTATAAAGAAAAGGCAAAGAAATGGTTTATCTCTATATTACTTTCCTATCTGTGCTATAACAAATTACCACAAACTTGTTAGATTAAAACAACAGGGACATATTATGGTTAATCAGTCATCTTCAGAGACATGGAACCAATAAGATGTGTGTGTGTGTGTGTGTGTGTGTGTGTCTGTATGTGAATATATATATATATGTGTGTGTGTGTGTATGTGTGTGTGTGTATGTGTATATATATATATATATATATATATATATGTGTGTGTGTGTGTGTGGAGAGAGAAATGTCAAGGAATTACTTTACGGGATTGTGAAGATTTTTTTTCTTAATTCCTTCATTTGTTTAGATGAAACCCAACCACACTATGTAGGATGAACTTCTTGACTCATATTCTACTGATTTATGTATTAATCTCATCTAAAATAATTACTTTCACCGGAACATTTAGAATGGTATGATTTCAAACATCTAAGTACCCAGACCTAGCCAAGTTGACACATAAAATTAACCATCCAGATTATCTTCTCTTTCTGGATTTCAAAATTTTAAATGAGTTTCTCTTGGCTAAATTCAAAATGCCAGATAGCTGTATTCCTTCTAGAGGATATAGGGGAGAATCTTTTTTCTTTTTCTAGCTTCTGTAGCTGCCCACATTTCATGGCTTCTGGTCCCCCCTTGTATCTTCAAAGCCAACAATAGTTGTTTGTCATTCTCATGCTGCATCAATTTGACACTGACTCTTCTGCCTCCTGCTCCCACTTTTATGGACCATTGGGTCCACAGAAATAATCCAGGTTTAACTACCTATTTCAAGGTTAGTGATAGTAACCTTAATTCCACCTGCAATCATCATTATCCTTTGCCATGTAATATCACATACTCACACATTGCAGAGATTAGAATGTAGGCATATTTGAGGGGATGTGATTGTGCCTATCACATTCCTCTAGGGCCTCCAAAGGAAATTCAGCTGTCAGCCTTCTGATACATAGACTGAAAGTGTACAAGTCTGTGTTTTTTAAGCCACTGTATTTCTGGTAATTTGTATCAGCAGCCATAAGAAATTAATACAGTTGTCATCATGAAGGAATGAAAAGTTTAGGCAACAGAATTTGTATCTAAACATAATGTAAACCTCCTTGTGAATTGGTAGTAAGCTAGAGGGATTTAAACATTTCATATGCTTTGATGTCTCTACAGATTGTTAAAGCCAAGTAATAGGAAGCAGAAAAGAAAGGCATAAAAGAAGAAACGATAATTGACAGTTGTCCATGAGGTAGATATTGCCCTGTGCCAAGCTTTTCAAATTGTGTCCCTTAGAGCATTAGTGTTCTGTGAGTTATTGATAGGTTTTCAAGCAAAAGCAGAAGTTTTATAAAAACATATTTCTGAAAAACTCAGAATTCTTTGCCACAGAGCTGTTTTGTGTTTACAATCACTGGAAATAGTTATGCAGTGTTTCAAATACTTTTTGATGATGTAATTTAATTTTTTCCCTTAACACATAATTGTATTAAACATTGCTTGTGAAATAGTACAAGTTTGGTACATTGGATACTCTACTCAGGCTACCATTAAAAGTATAAATATCCCTGCTCAACTGATTTTACATATTTAATGAGAAATGAATGAACCTATTTATCTAATTTTTAAAGTTTGAAAAAAAATTATTAATTCAACTAAAAATGTATATTGAACAGTTTCCACAGGCACAGCTTTCTTTAGTAAGTGTTACAAGTAAGCAAAATGGCCCATGAAATATCTGTAATCCAGAACACCCCAGATAAAAATAAATAACTCTTTTGTTTGGGATCATTCCACAGTGGAACCCATAAATATCGGTGTAAAACTAGACATGTTCTCTGATTTCAATCAATCCAGTTTTTCTTGTTAAGTCACCTGTACAGTGGTATCAATACTCAGGATTACTACTGCTTTTTAGACCCACGCAGCCCAAACTCTGCATCTTAGTTACATTCACAGAGTAAAGAAGAAAGAGGAAATTTAACATATCATGAGACAAAAGTTATAAACGTGTTTGAAGTAAATGAACAGAATTAACTTTGGAAGACACATTAATTTTTGTCAACAACAACAAAACCATAAAGCAATTCAAAACAAGATATATGCAAATCACTTGAGAGTGCATATAAAGAGCATGCATGTGGTCATTGCAATACTGTTCACAATAGCAAAGATATGGATTTAACTGAGGTGCCCATTAATAGTAACTAGATTTTAAAAATGTGACACATATACACCATGGAACACTATATAGCTGTAAAAAGGAATGAGATTATCTCCTTTGCAGCAACATGTATGGCATTGCCATTATCCTAAGAAAACTACTCAGATACCTCATGTTTTCACTGTACCAGTAGGAGCTAAACGTTGAGTACACATGGACACAAAGAAGGGAACAATAGACACTGGGGCCTTCTTGAGGGTGGAGGGTGGGAGGAGGATGAGGATAAAAAAAAAATACTACCTCTAGGGCACTGTGCTTATTAACAGGGTAACAAAATAATCTGTACACCAAACTCCTATGACATGCAATTTACCTATACAACAAACCTGCACATGTACCCCTGAATATAAAATTAAAAAGCTAAGAACTTTTCCAACAAAAACAAGTGAATAAATAAATAATTGAGCTGTATTTTCATTATTACATTTTAGGAGTCCTTACATATTCTGGGTAAAAGTCCTTTGTCAGATTTATATGTTATAAATACTTTCTCCTGGACTTTGGCTTGTTTATTAATCTTAGTAGTGTCTTTTGATAAATGAGTTTTACATTTTGATAAAGTCACAATTTCTTATTTCCCTTTATCGTTAATACTCATGTTTTCTCTAAGAAAACCATTACCTACTTGCAAAATAAATAAATAAGGAGTTATGTGATTAGAAACCAAGTGCACGATTCTCGTAATAAGTGCTAACAGAAACTTGGAGAAAGAGGAGTACAGGCAAAATGACTTGAGACTCTGAAAGTACTAACATATAAGCTGAATCTTGTTGATTTCAGTAGAAGAGACGGACAAGGCAATCTTTGATGAGAGAACATGAAAAAATCCAGATGCAGGGAAGAATAATATATTTGGGGTTCAGTTAATCATGCAAGAAAGTACTGTGTAAAAATTAGTCAAATAAACGTTCTATATTTATTTGGAGCAGACACTACTTATTACTTTTTAAGATGTTATGTCATTATTAATGTATGGTGAGGAGAGTCAGGGGTGTTGGAGAGATGCAAGGTAGCAAGGATCCAAAGGCCAAAATCCAGAAAGAAAAAAACCCGTAGAAGAAAATCATATATTCTTCCCTCGAGGCATTTGCTAATTTTAAAGCAGCAGCTGAAAAGACTAAGAATGTGAGAAAGTAGCAGCTGAGTGGCTAAGAAGGTGAAAAAAGCTTATGACAATACCATGGGTTTAAGAAGACAAAAATTGAACATCTGGCCCAAAAAGGAAGAAAGACCCCAATAAACACTTCAGATTTTAGGGTACACGTTTGTAGGACAATAAAAGCAATAAAGGCAATCCAGAAATAGATCAGCCTATACAAAATTTGAAGCCTAAATTTAAATAAATAAATTGTAAAACTGGTTTAAACTTACCTTTCCCTACTGAAAAATCCCATCTGAAACAAAAGTAAATCTTTTCAGCAGGAAGATAACATCCATTTAGACCCTCAAACCATCTCTAATTTTTATACACAAAATCCAACATTCAATCAAAAATTGCCAGTATAAAACGAGTGAAGATCACATAACTGCAAACCAAGAGAATAGGAACAAACTCACAAAAGATCCAGATATTGGAGTTAGCAGACACGGATTTAAAATTTCTATGATTAACATGTTTAAAAATTATATGACAACAGGAAACTAACAACATAAAGCAATGCATTAAAATGTAAAATTAAAAATAACATTTAAATTTAAAACTCAGTAGATGCTCTTCTTATTAATAATATAATTAAACTGAGCTGAGATAAGAACAGATGGAAGATTTGTTAGAAATAAAACATGACTATACATGTGTCAGGGCAGGAGTATATGGGAACTATATATTTTCCTCTCAATTTTGCTCTGAATCTAAAACTGCTCTAAAAATTGTCCTTAAAAAATCAATTTGTTATTCAGTTCAAAAATAAAAAAACTAATTTGGTGAATGGATTACCAGCTGACTAAACGTAACAGAAGAAAAAGAAAAGATTAGTAAACTAAATTATGTAAGCATAAAATAAATAAATAACAGAACAAATGTAAAAAACTAATTCAGTCAACTAACTTTACATACATATCATTAGAGTATCAGGAGAAAGAAATGAAGTAGAAGAAATATTTTAAGTGATAATGTTCAATAATTTTTAAAATTTTATTTTTAAAGACAATACGTTCAAGAAACTCAGCAGAGCCAGGAGTGTTAAAAGAAAGAAAGAAAACACAGCTGGGCATGGTGGCTCACGCCTATAATCCTAGCACTTTGGGATGCTGAGGCGGGTGGATTGCCTGAGCTCAGAAAGTTCGAGACCAGAATGAGCAACATGGTGAAACCCCATCTCTGCTAAAATCCAAATGCGTGGCAGCATGTACCTGTAGTCCCGGCTACTTGGGAGGCTGAGGCAGGAGAATTGCTTGAACCTGGGAGGTGGAGGTTGCAGTGATCCCAGAGTGTGCCACTTCACTCCAGCCTGGGTGACAAAGTGAGAAAAAAAAGAAGGATGGAAGAAAGGAAAGAAGGAAGGGAGGGAGGGAGCAAGGGATGGAGGGAGGGAAGTGGGGAGGGAGAGAGGAAGGGAGGAAGGAAGGGAGGGAGGGAGGGAAGGAGGAATGTAGATCATTTACCAAATAGCACATGTGCCGGAATACATATAAGTCTCGATAAATCTCAAAGACTTGGAATATACAGAGGATATTCTCTGACAACAATGGAATTAAACTGGAAATCAATAATAGAGATAAAAAAAAAAGATCAAAATATTTGGAATTTAAGCAACATGCTCCAAATAACTTATGTGTAAGACAGGAAATAAAAGTGGAAAGAAAAATATTTTGAACAATGCAAAAATAAGATTAAACATGCAACAATTATGAGATGTTACTATGCTAGATCTTAAAGTGACATATAGCTTTAAATGTATATATTAGAAAAGAAGAAGCTATGGAATGTAATAATACAAGTTTCTATTTCAAGAAGCAAATTTTAGCTACTAGAACTGAGCTTCTAGGAAAGAACAGAAAATTTAATTGTAAGACAGTAAAAGAAAGGACATAATATAGACAAGGGCAGAAATCAATTAGGAGAATAAAAACATTAAATAATCAAAGGCCAACAAAGCCAAAATTGCTCTTTGAAAAAACTAGCCAAATTGATAGCACATAATGTCACAGGTTATGAAAACAGATATAAAAAATTAGAAAAAAACCTATAAATTATCAACATCAGAAAATCAAAAGAGGTGATCTTTTAATGCAGACATAATAAATTTTAAAAGAAGCTATTACAAAATTATATGTTGATATAATAAAAAAGTTAGGTAAAATAGAAAAAATTCCTTGAAATTACAACATAGCTAAACCATCACCAAACAAACAAAAACCATAAAATGTCAGTAGTCTTCTATTTGTTAAAAAAATTGAGTTTAAAATTAAAATATTTTTCACAAAGGAAACTCCAGGCCCAGATAGGTTTAATGTTGGATTTTTTCTTCCTCATACACATTTAAAGCAGAAAAAAAGCAATATATATATATACTTCTTCGCTAAATAGGCAAGTAAGAAAACACATATCCTAAGTTATATTATAAAGCCAGCATAATTCCTACACACAAACCTGATAAGAACATTGCAAGAAAAAAAAAGTCATAGAAGAAAATCTCTCATGAATCTAAACACACAGTAGAAAGAAAAATAAATAGGAATTTGAATCTAGTGATACATAAAAAAGGATAAAAACTTAAACAAGTTAATTCCAATAATGCAAAGTGGGTTTGGCATTAAAAATGAACCAATAGAATTTACTAAATTTACTAAATGAACCAATAGAATTTACTAAACCACATTTACTAAATAATGGACGAAAACTATATTACCATCTCCTACAAACAGAAAAAGCATTGGTAAAATTTAACAGCTATTTATCATAAAGAAAAAGAAAATCCTCAGCAAACTAGAAATAGAAGTTAGCCATGCAGATTAGTGGGGGAACAAATAATTTTTTCAATAAATTGTTTGTCTATATAAAACAAAAATATTTATCCCTTAAACCATTCACCAGTGTCAACTTTAATGGGAATATTTGTATATCTAAATGTGAAAGTAAAACAACAAAGTTTCAATAAAATATCTTTAGTACCTCTGTAGACTAAGATTTCTTATCAGGACACAAGAAACACCAACTATAAAGGAAAATGTTGATAACTGAACTTCATAAATATTTTTTAAAGTCTGTGTTTTTTAAATTATTTTTCTTTTAAAATTTTTACTTTTTAGATTTCTTTTATTATTATACTTTAAGTTCTAGAATACATGTGCAGCATTTGCAGGTTTGTTACATAAGTATACACGTGCCACGGTGGTTTGATGCATCCATCACCCCTGTTTTTATTTTTTATTTTTGTGTGTGTGTTTTATTTTGATTATTATTGATTCATTGATTGAAGATGGACTTTTTCTCTTGTTGCCCATGCTGGAGTGCAATGGTGCAATCTTAGCTCACCGCAACCTCCACCTCCTGGGTTCAAGCCATTCTCCTGCCTCGGCCTCCTGAGTAGCTGGGATCATTAGGCATGCATCACCATGCCCAACTAATTTTGTATTTTTAATAGAGACTGGGTTTCTCCATGTTAGTTAGGCTAGTCTCGAACTCCATACCTCAGGTGAGCTGCCCGCCTCAGCCTTCCAAAGTGCTGGGATTACAGGCGTGAGCCACTGCACTTGGCTGATTGCTTTAGTATTATAGAAAACATTTGAAAACTTACAAAGCAGGCCACAGAGTGGGAATATTTGTTTTGTTTTCTTTTTTTTCTTTTGGATACTTTTTTTTCTTTGTTTTTCTTGGACAGGGAATCTCACTCTGCTGCCCAGGCTGGTGTGCAGTGGAGTGATTGTGGCTCACTGCAACGTCTCTGCCTCCCATGTTCAAGTGAGATTCCTCTGCCTCAGCCTCTGGAGTAGCTGGGACTAGAGGTGTGCCCACCATGCCCAGCTAATTTTTGTATTTTTAGTAGAGATGGAATTTCACCATGTTGGCCAGGATGGTCTTGATCTCTTGACCTTGTGATCCACCTGCGTTGGCCTCCCAAAGGATCACTATTTTATTGTTGCCCTTTCTGTTACATTGAATGTACACATCATGTGTTAAAAAGTACAGTAGTTCTGCAACCAAGCACCACTTTCTGTAACTAAACAGGCAAATAAATAAATCTGAACATCAGCATCTGGCAGTATTTTATGGAAAAAAAATAATTAAAACAGATTTAAATTGGTTATCACTATTAAATCACATGAAATATTTGATACTACATGATTCAATATAACTATATGATACAATTACACAAAATGTGTTGACATCAAAGAATACAACCAAAATTAAGATAGCAAATGAAACCTATATTTTTTACAGGAAAATACTTTCAAAGTACGTATGTAACTGCTCATTCTTTTAAAGAAAATCTCCTGCAAGCGAAGTTATCAACCTCCAGAAAAATCATACATAGTGTTACTAAGCATATCGCCAAAGAGTGTATAGTATGCACACTTGGAAAATACAAATTTTTTTAAAAATCTTATGAACAACAAGAGAGCTTCATATTTACAAGAATGTAAAAAGAAGTCCCATTCTTAGCACTGTTGCATAAAGAATTGTCTTTTTATTCAAAGTTCATGAATTGAGCTCCCGTTGGGACCACACTTTACAAAAACACTGAAATGAGATTACAGAGCAAGATAGAGCGACTTAGCAAACTCATCTTACTTTTTTTTTTTTTTTGAGACAAAGTCTCACTCTGTCCCCCAGGCTGGAATGCAGTGGCAACATCTCAGCTCACTTCAACCTTCCCCTCTGTGGTTCAAGCGATTCTCCTGCTTCAGACTCCAGAGTCGCTGAGACAACAGTCATGTGCCACCACGTCTGGCTAATTGTATTTTTAGTAGAGTTGGGGTTTCACCGTGTTAGCCAGGATGACCTCTGTCTCCTGACCTCGTGGTCCGCTTGCCTCAGCCTCCCAAGGTGCTGGGATTACAGGCGTGAGCCACTGCATTGGCCTTTTTTGTTTGTTTGTTTGTTTTTTACTACTTTACCAAAACATACCCCATAGGAGAATTTTTAATACATATAATCAGCAAAGTATCTGTATGCAAGCCACATTAAAATTGCTGATAATTGGAAGGGAAAAATAGATAATCCAGTTTTAAACAAAGAGAAGGTTAAAGACATTTACAAGAACTTCACAGCAGAGGAAACCAAACGGTCAATACCTAAGTACTCTATTTCATTAATTTTTAATGAAAGGCAATTAAAATTCATTATAATATGCAACTACCTACTCACCACTAGAATGGCTATAAAAAAAAAAAAACTAACAATAACAAGTAGCAACTGGGCACTGAAACTCTCATACACTGGGAGAATGCAAATTGTACAACTTCTTTGGAAAGTAGCAGTATCTATCAAAGACTCACAGGGACATAACCCATGACCCATCAGCTGCATTTTTTACATCCACCAGAAACATACTAAGTATACCAAATATGTAAAAAGGCAACGTTTTCAAAATAATCAAAAACTAGAAAATTGTTCATCTAAAATAGAATGAACAAATTGAAATATATTTACAAATTGAGAATCCAGTATAATAGAAGCAATGCAGTATTGCTATATAATACTTATTAATCTCAGAAACATAACCTGTAGTGAATGAAGCCAGACACAGAGGAATACCTACTATAAGATTCAATTTATATAAAAGTACTTTATAAAAAAAAATTATCTGTGATGTTAAAGCTGGGAAAGTGAGTTACCTTTGAAGAAGAGTGTAGAATTAGTGGCTTGGAGGGATTTTGAGGTGCTGGAAATATTCTATTCCATAATCTGGATGATGGATGCATGAGTCTACCCATACAATAATTGTAGTTTTGGTTTTGAGCACCTTTCTATATAGATTTTATAGTGTGGTTAAACATTATTTAAGAGGTGATAACTTTTTAATTTTACTCTAGCAATAGAAAAATAGAACAAAATGCAGACTTAATTGGATAATCATAAGCAATAAAACATTGATTATGTTAATCTAGATTCATAGAGGACTCTGTATTAAAAATTATTTAGTTTATATTTGATCAAAAGTTTTGAGAAGTAGTTGGTGGTAATCAAACGTTAAGATGGCACGAACTTGGAAGTAGCAAAAACGTGGGATGGTAAAATTACATCCAAACCAGTCCTGACAAACTGGAATCCAATATTTTGGGTTCAGTATTTTTACAGTCATCTTCAATATACATAAGTGGAAAGTCTGAACTTTGTTAAAACCTTTTAAACTAATCTGGGCATAAAGAAATATAGGCAAAAAGAAATATTGTTTTACATTAGGTGCTCTGAAAACAGACAATAAGAACAAGTATGAATTGCAAGATATTTATTAAGGAGCAACATATATGAAAAGAGAGGAAAGAGAGTATTAGGCAGAAGAAATCAAAGGAGGTGGGCTGCCCTGGGAAATGCAGAACCTCAGTTAAGGTAGTGCTCTGCAGGTAAGGCTGACCACAAAGTAACTAACTGGAGGCTGTCTCTGACCTCACCGACCTCACCTGGGCAGCAAATTGAAGAAGGGTCTGAGTATCACATTTCTGTGTCTACAACACAGATGAAAAAATTGGCCCATATTTAGAAGAGAGTAACTAGGATAGAATTATGTCAAATACTCATGAAACCATATCACATATGGAAATTGCTATGTCTATCCTAGAGAACGGAAAAAATAGGGAATGGGGAGAATGATAGTTGCTTTCAAATATCTGAAAACTTGTAAGGTGGATGAGGTTTTATTTTTTAATTTAATTTAATTTATTTTTTTCTATTTAGAAGTTTGCTTTTATTGTTGAATATCTTTTTTATTATTACACTTTAAGTTCTGGGGTGCATGTTTAGAACATGCAGGTTTGTTACATAGCTATACAGGTACCATGGTGGTTTGTTGCATCTATCCCCCCATCATCTACATTAGATATTAGTCCGCCCCAACCCCCCACCCCCGCTATCCCTCCCCTAACCCCGGACAGGCCCTGGTGTATGATGTTCCCCTCCCTGTGTCCATGTGTTCTCATTGTTCAACACCCACTTAGGAGTGAGGACATGTAGTGTTTGATTTTCTGTTCTTGTGTCAGTTTGCTGAGAATGATGGTTTCCAGCTTCATCTATGTCCCTGCAAAGGACGTGAACTCATCATTTTTTATGACTGCATAGTATTCCATAGTGTATATGTGCCACATTTTCTTTATCCAGTCTATCATTGATGGGCATTTGGATTGGGAAACGTATGTGTGAATGTGTCTTAATAATTGAATGTTTTATAATCCTTTGGTTATATACCCAGTAATGGATGAGATTGCTGGGTCAAATGGTATTTCTATTTCTAGGTCCTTGAGGAATCACCATAGTCTCTTCCACAATGGTTGAAATAATTTACACTCCCACCGACAGTGTAAAAGTGTTCTTATTTCTTCACATCCTCTCCAGCGTCTGTTGTCTCCTGAGTTTTTAATGATCGCCATTCTAACTGGCGTGAGATGGTATCTCCATATAGTTTTGATTTGTATTTCTTTATCTATCATAGATAATTGGGACCAATTGACAAAAAATATTTCAAGGAATAGGTATTTACAATAGGATGAATGACATTAATCCTAATAACTTAGACTACATTGTTGAGGTAATAAGCCGCCCACCTTTAAGGTGTCCAGGCAAACCTGACTAACCACTTGTTTGGAATATCGCAGAAAGTTTCAAGCATCAAACAGAGGACTAGACTGACATCATGGCTCATAGCAGGTCTAGAACTCTAAGAATTTTAGTAACCACAACTCAAAATAGTTTTTAAAACAAAAACATAAAATCATTAGCTACCATGCAAATTGTAAATGACAAATGTAAGAAAAAATTTAAACAATTTGATAAACATAAATATTGTTAACTGAAGTTTTAAAAGATACCTCTACATTATAATAAAATATATTAATTTCAAAAGAAGTAAAAGGAAAGAATGGTAGTATATGACTAAGAATTATGAAGAATAAAGTTCTATCAGAACTGTAGAATGTGAAGTAGAAAGGTTGAGCTTGACCTTGGATGAAAAATCTGAACTATGCTTGTGATATATTACAGAATATCAGAAAGCAGAGAAAAGAGAATTATGCAAAATATGTGACAAAATCAAGTGAAAATATCAATATGTTTTATTTAACTCAATTATCTTGAAGATTTTATAAGCTGTGTTAGAGTTGCTCTTTGAATTATACTTTGTCACCCTTAATTATGGCTGCATATGTAAGTACAAATAACTATTCTAATCTAGAAAACTCATTGATTAAAAAAAAAAACCTGGTCAGACTGTGGGGAGTCTTAAGAGATTAGTCCCATCAAAAATAGGAGATGTGATAGTTTTAGCTTCTATTTTTACTTAAGATGTTGACTATATAGCAAATCTATGTGTTCCAGTCTTCAGAGCATAGACTGGACCCAAAGGAGTTCCTCTTTATTTAAAAATGCTCTTCCATAATTTGTCTGCTCTTCTGAAGTGCTGATTCCAAAATACCAAATTGGCTGTATTTTGACCTCATGATTCAAATGTTATCTGCCTAGCCTGGTATGCTTTAGAACCGAAAGGCTTGGAAATGCCTAGTCCTTGCTTCTGTAATTATCTCCCTGTCCCACCTTCCAAAAATGAAAGGAACAAATATATTTTTCTGCTCTACTAATATGCAAATTCAGCTTCCCTGCATTGAGAACTCTGAAGTGCATATTGTTGTAACTGATGGGGAAGTTGAAGCTGGTATAAATGCTGCTCTTGGCCTTGACATAAGAATAGATGATTAAAATAAAATTGCACTTCTCTGGCAGTGTTAAGCATTGGCCAACTGCCCAAATTCAGCAGTGCACATTCTGGTAGGCTTAGCTTCTCTCTTGACATATTGCACCACTGAGCTCAGACTTCCCCTGCCTGTTACTTCAGATGTGCTGGATTGATATATTTATCCCGCCTCATTGCCTGTGAGTACCTAAGGCATTAACGAAAAGATTAACCTGCAGGTATGATGAACTCTGGGGACTCTTACATTAGATGTCACTTCTTAAAGCATTGTCTTTTAAAGATCTAACACACACAAGCCAGATCAAAATGAAGTCTATATTAGTAGCTTTTAACCATTTGCTAGAAGATTGAAAATTATCTGACATTGTATCATAGACTAAGATTTTGTAGATTTTCTATTTAATTCATAGCTCCAGGCATTATAGTCAAGACACAGAACACTATCAAAGGATCCCATGAATTGTTCAGAGAAAAAATAAACTATACAAATTCTTGCTTTGTATAGCATACCAAAAACTGAAAAATTATTTTTAAACTAATTTAAGAACATTTTCCTTTCACTCACCTACACCCGCCACTGGATTGATAGCTTGATTGGATTTTTACAGATTTAATTGTAGATTACTACATAGAATATGAATCACTGTAGCGTAGTGACTGAGACTGCTGATACAGAATTGCCAGAATTTTAATACGAGATCCCCCTTTTAGTAACTGTGTGACCTAGGACGGGTTTCTAAACATGTCTTATCATACCTGTGCCTCAGTTTCCTCATCTTCAGAAAAAAAAAAGCTACTCTCTCAACAAGATTGCTGTGAGGACGAAGTTATGTAGTAAATAAGAACCTAGAACAGTGCTTGACACATAGTGAATGCTCAGTTAATATCAGCTACTAGAATTAACCAGAATAGAAATGAGCATACTGAATGTTCAAGAAACCATGTCATCCATGTAATTGCTCATGTTTATCCTACAGAAAAGCAAAATTGGAGGTTCGTTGATAGCTGTCTTCAAATATCTGAAAAGTTGTTAAGTTATTAAGGCATTGAACTTAATCTATGTATCAGAAAATAAAACTGATAAACACTAGTTCACAGACACAACATATATATTCTTGCCAATCATCACTCTGTTCCCAACCCTATGGATCCTGATGCAAATTTAAACAGAAATTATTAGTACAACAAAATTTAATCTGCACTTTAATAGACTATGTACTCAAAAAATAATCAGATAATGTGCAGATCCTGGCCTCTTAAGAGTTGGATGTGTTGACACAGACATAAACTCCAAAGTACAGTAAATTTTCAAGTGTCGTCCTCCAAATTCTATCTGCTCTCAATAAAAATATATATAGTTTCTTACAATGATGAAAGAAATAGGGGGAGTAAGAGAACAGCCTTTCTTTTTAAACTTTATTACTCTGTTCTTTAATGTTATAAGTAAACTATAGTCTGACTACTTAGTCAAAATTCAAAAATATTTAATTCTAAAATTTTATATATTTAATAATAAAAGAGAAGACTTCTGCACTGTTGAGGCCTACTGGCTTTTTACTAGGATGTTCCAACAGAATTCAAACAGCAATAATTCAGTTCCGAATGCAAGTTAGAATCACCTGGAAACTTGAGAAAATGCTGATATCCAGGTTCCTTCCCCAAGGATTCAGAATTTATTAATCTGAGTTGGCAATCTGGAATCAGTGTTTATGAAAGCTCTCCAACTGGTTTTAATATTCAGCCAAAGTTAAGAAACACTGGTGAAATCTTAATTATTCCACTGAGGATTCTAACACAATTAACTGGGAAAAAAATATTACATAACAAAAAAATATTGCATAAACAATGAAACATCATTATATAAGTTTATAAGCATTGAAAGCTATAGTACTTTGTAGAGATCAGTAGAAAGACAGCAAGTTTGGACCCTAAGATTTCAAAAATTTTATTATTGATATCAGGTTTCTGTGTAAATATCAATACAAGGACTACAACACATATATGAAAACAAATTTCAGATGTTTCATTACAGTGTAGCCACTGGGAAAAAGCACACTTACTAGGTTCAGAAATAGGATTTCAAAGATGGATAGAACAATGTGTCTGCCTCACAAGCAGCTCAAAATTGAGATTTGAAAGAAAATAGCAGCATAGCTGGAAGATGACCCTAAAATTTATTTATTGAGTACTTATTGTGAGCTGGGCACTGTTCTAAGAACATCACATGAATTGTCGTTGCCCCATTTTACAGGCGAAAAAATGGAGGAACTTAGAGGATAAGGAAATTATCCAAGGTCATATTATTGTTAAAGGTGGAGCAAGGACTTTAACCACAACACCACACCTGGTGAACCTGTGCTTGTAACCACCATGCCATACCACTTTTCAAGGTCAAAATCTCTCAGATTCTGTCACTTAATGATCCCATGTGTCTCCTGTGAAAATTTGTATATGCTTATTAAGAAAGAAGTGTTATTTTGAAAACCAGAATTGTTTGGTGCTTTATTAAAAGCAAGATTTGAGATATTTTGTTTTCTTTTTTAAGGTTTTGAACAATGTTTAACAAAAGTAAATTAGTGATGATTGACTTTCACCAGCAGAAAATCGTTCTTGGTAACTTATAAGCTAGATAATTTTATAGAAGTGGTTGGATAAGATAACTTAACAGAATTAAAAGAAAACCTGGAAAAATACACCTTGGCAAGTTCAGAGACTGAAGAAGTTCTGGCAATATAGGAAACAAGAACAATAAAGTTTTTCAGGTCTCTAAGATTTAAATAAATCATATTAAACCACTTGCTCTGCTTGTTTCACTTTACCAAATATTCAGATTTCAGGAAGAGTGTGATTGGCTGAACTTTAGGTCACATGCCCACCTATTAGTCAGGAGAGACTTGGCAATTTGATAATTAGTTCTACAATAACCACCTGAAATATGGAGAACTATTTCTCCAAAGAAATTTCTTAAAAGAATTATGGAATCAAGCAATAACACCTGGCTAATAAACCCCTACTGCTATTGAAATGGAGCAATACAATAATTTTTAAAAGCCTTATAAAATAAGTCTGCCTGTTGGTTAAAAACTGCCCTGAAGAGGAAGTGGGAGGGCCAAAGTGTAATTCATTTGCAAGATAGCTGCAAGGACAATTACCATGCATCAATAAGCTTATTCATCCTCCCCTGAAACCTACCTTCCTAACCTCTTACATTATGCTTTCAGAACAAGATTTGTCCTGTTTTAGATAATTAAGGCTGGAACTGATTAACCCCAAAGCTTCTATCATTGAAATGGATTTAACATGAGAACAGGGAAAGCTCTTTGCTAAGCTAAAATTTGAAATGACGACTTGTCTTCTCTTGACTAATTCCCTTCTGAAAGTTGCATCTCACTCTCCAAATAGAACAGGAGAGGTATTTCTCCACACATTCCTCGCAAGGCTGAAGCATTTTCTCACAACATCATTTCTACGTTTATGATAGTTTTTTAATTATTTGATTTCAATGCTAAAGATCCTTCTGTTGCCTCTGAGATCAAGTTTAAGTTCCTAATCATCACCAGTTTTCTAGCTGCACATCACCCTACTACCTCAGAAGCATGCTGCATTCCAGCCACACCAAAATATTAACTGTGCCTCCCCAAATGGGGTGCCTTTCCAAGTCTGTGTCCCTGTACACTCTCTGCTTTTCTTAACTTTACCAACTCATAAGTGCGATTCTTGTATTAAGTTGAAGAATCAACCAACCTATTCAAGTAAGAGCTACAAACCTCTCTAGATCTCTATTAGCAGCCTGCACATTTAAACTAGCCTGCTGAAGAACTTTGGGCCATATCCTGTCCAGTAGCTGCCAGGGCCAACCACTCCTAGGATTCCACACCCAGCCTAGCCTGCTATGTTTTGTTAATATTTCTATTTTAATAGTTTAATAGTATTATAATTATTTGTTTACCAATATGTCTCTCCTTTTGCACTGTGAACTCTTTAGGGACAGAGCTCTTTTGTAACCATCTATCGCCATGAATTCAATAAACATTTATTATCTCCTATGCTGAAGAACTTATCTAAGTACTAGGGATTCAATTATAAAAATATAAATAAATCCTGCTGTCATAGCACTTAGAGCACAGGGTCTTGATGGAAATACAATGAAGCAGGCCATTATAACACTCTGTAATGAGTACAATGATAGGAAAATACAGGATTGTATAGGAGCACATTGAATCCTTATAACCATCCCATAAGACAGGTCCTTCATTATACTGATGAAGAAATGGGAAAGTTAAGATGTTATAATTAATTTGCTTCAAGTCAGGCAGGTGACAATAGACCTATACACGCTATCCCAAACCCTGAATACCCAAAACTCAAGGCTCATCTATCATGTTATGTTGTTTCTTTTCCCAGAAGAAGATGCGAATAGATGCAATCACCTGCGGAAGCTGAGTGAGAGAAAGAGAGGGCCTAAGACATATTCCCAAGAAAAATCAACACATAAAGAAGACAGAGATAAGGGCCGGGGATGGTGGCTCACACCTGTAATCCCAGCATTTTGGAAGACCGAGGCGGGCTGATCACGAGGTCAAGAGATTGAGACCATTCCGACCAACATGGTAAAATCTCATCTCTACTAAAAATACAAAAATTAGCTGGGCGTGGTGGCATTCGCCTATAGTCCCAGCTGCTCGGGAGGCTGAGGCAGGAGAATCGCTTGAAACTGGGAGGTGAACCAAGATCATGCCACTGCACTCTAGCATGGAGACAGAGCGAGACTCTGTCTCAAAAAAAAAAAAAAAGAATAAAAGGCTGCCCTAAAAGTCAAAATGAAATAGGATAAAACAAAAAAGTAAGTTGAAAACCAGGACAGTTTGTATCTGTAGAAGCAAAGAAAAGAGACTACCTGACACAATGACTCGCATGAAACATCCATTTAATACATATTAAATGACTAGCTAGCTTACTAAATATAATCATGAAACATATCTTGTATTTCTTTCTTAATGAAAGCTTGAGAATTATTGCTAACTCTTTGTAGGAGAATTTAAACATAGTCTATGTAAAACGAAAAATCTAAACATGAAAATCACTTAGATGACATTTTTCAATTATGTTAAAAGAGCCACAAATAGACCTGCACTTTAAATTGTGTGGCTTTATTATAATTAAAAGTACTGCTGTAAATTCACGATAATTTGATGATTAGATACTTACTTAAGGTCTTGTGAATACTTTCATCGTTTCTAGAAAACAGCTTACAAGTAGAAATTGCCAATTCATTGAAAGCTCTGACAACATAATCCATCAAAGATGAAACTGCTGACTAGATTCTGCATCTAATATTGGGATAGATTCTGACTTAAGTACTTCATAATGAATCACTATTTTTACATGATGGATAATATACATTCCTGGACATATATGCAAATGTTCAAACATAGAAATTACGACAAATAATAAGTGAAAAAGGAAGTTTTAAATTCGATTAGCACTCTCCAGAGAAAGAAAAAGGATGGAATTCATTCAAGACCAACCAGGTAATGTTTTAAAATGTGGGAATCATGAGGTTACCTTTGTATTGGTCTGACTTATTAGGGCTATTTTGTAGACCACAGCATATAACATTCATCAGTCTAGCCAGTCAGGGGATAAAGAAGGAAGAACCAAGGTAAGTAAGTAATAGACTACGGTTTAATTGAAGTTACTGTAATAGTTATAATTGACTTTTTGATTTCATAACAAGGTTAATTCACCTATTATGTTCTATTATATTCCATTTTAAAAGGCCATTGAACAAGATATTAACCAACAAGAATTATTTTCATTTGGTCAAATTACTTCGGTAAAAAATAGAAAAACATGATAATACTTTCATAGTCAACATGCATTTTTTGCCACACCAATTTTATTTTATTTTATTTATGTGTGTGTGTGTGCATGTGTGTGTGTGTATGTGTTTATTTTTATTATACTTTAAGTTCTGGAATACATGTGCAGAATGTGTAGGTTTGTTACATACATGTGCCATGTGGTTTGCTGCATCCATCAATCAAATTTTCAATCACTCGTATATTCACAAATAGTTGTACTGGAATTAGTTCTCAACATAAAGTATAATTTATCTTATTTCTATTGTGCTAACTCACCCTATCATGATACTGATACGTTTTCTCCTATGAATCTGAATGCAGCATATGAATTGTGTGTCCAATAACCAGTCTTCTACAAAGAACCTTGATTAATGATGATGTTTTCACATCTGTTCTCTTCCATTCATAGTCCACACTTTGATAATCCAGTCCAATGCCAGAGTCTCTTGTGCAGTGCAATCACATGTACTGTCTGATAGCTAAAACAGCAAGTATCCTTAGTAATCCTTTGTTAGAATATCAATTTAGAAATCCAAACAGGCTAAAGTGTCTAAAGAAGTGGTGAAACTTTCTAGTTTTATTCTTTGTGTGATGTTATTTTCCCAAAAGTTATGTGCTAGGAAATGTATTCTTACAGTTACATTTTATCAAATAATAGCTTAGATTATAACTTTATGACCTAAGTAAATAGCTTATGGGAGAAAAGTTATGCATTTATCATGTTCACTATGGATCCACAGTAAATGCAGCATTTTCCAGTTCATTTTTGCATGTCCTAACCTTTTGAAGATTGATTAAAAACCTAGCATTTCAACCACAAATATTTAAGGACGAAGAAACACTGTCTCTGGTATAAAATATGTACTGTGACAAGCATAAATATTTAAAGACAAGGAAAACTTTTACTTAAGATAAAATGTGAACAAAGCTACTTATAATCATATCCAATACTTTTTCAGTCTAGGAAATCCTTTTCCTACTATTCATTGACTACTTAATTTACTCCAGCTTGAATTGTGACACCATTCCACCAATAATTTCTTGTTAAGAGCACCACTTTAGGGGCCAGGTATCGTGGCTCACACCTGTAATCCCAGCACTTTGGGAGGCTGAGGCAGGCAGCCTGATCGCTTGAGGTCAGGAGTTCAAAACCAGTCTGGCCAACAGGGTGAAATTCTGTCTCTACTAAAAATATCAACATTAGCTGGGCATGGTGGCACACACCTGTAATCCTAACTACTTGGAAGGCTGAGGCATGAGAATGGCTTGAACTTGGGAGGTGGAGCTTGTAGCGAACTGAGATCATGATGCCACTGTACTCCAGCCTGGGCAACAGAGTGAAACTCTGTCTCAAAAAAAATATATATATATAATTAACTTTATAACATGGATGGACCTGAAGTACATTATCCTAAGCTATATAGGCCAGAGACAGAAAGAAAATATTGCATGGTCCCACTCATATGTAGAATTAAATAGATAGATGATAGGTAGATACAAAGATATATCGGGAGATAGATGATAGATTGATAGATCAAATATATAGAGATTGGGATGTTAGGGGAGTGGGTAGAAACTGGAGAGATGTAAGTAAAAGATACAAAGTAGTAAATATATAGGATGAAAAATTGAAAGATCTAATCTACAACATGAAGGCTATAGTTAATAACAGTGTATTATATTTAGGATTTTTGTTAAATGAGTAGATTGTGGCTTCTCTTGCTGCAGAGGGAGAATAGGTAGCCATGTGAGATGATGGATACAGTAATTTGTTCTACTACAGTAACCATTTCACTACATATATATTTTAAAATATCATGTTGTATACTTTAAGACAGACAATACAATTTATTTTAAAAAATGCAATGCCCACTCTTCTTTCTTTGTCCTACTGGAATTATTAGAGGTATATGATACAGGTGTCTGCTTCCTCTCTCTGGAAAAACTTTTCTGTTTACTTTCACGATTTCCATCCTTCTTATGCTGAAGAATGCTTTTGTATGAAAAGATAAGATGAGGGCTAGGTGCAATGGCAGGTGCCTGTAATCCCAGCTACTCAAGAGGCTGAGGCAGGAGAATCACTTGAACCTGCAAGGTTGCTGTGAGCCGAGAATGTGCCACTGTACTCTAGCCTGGGCAATGGAGGGAGACCCATCTCAAACAAACAAACAAAACAAAACCCTGAAAAAATAAGATGGGGCCGAAACAAAACACAAAACACATTTTCTTTTTCACAGGTAGGCTAAGAATAAAATTCTAAATGTAGCTTTCTTCCTTGAGGTAAAAGGACACAGATGGCCATGTTATTTTTAAAGTCCTACCTTTTACAAACACTATCAAGAGATCAATTTGGAAGTGGTTTGTAGAATTATTTTTATATTAAAAGTACTGTATTTTCACTAGAAATATAATGGCACATGTTCTGTTTATCAAAACAAAAAAGATCTAAACACAAAGCTTAAATTATAAAACTTCTAGAAGACAATATAGGAAATAATATTTACAACCTTTGGGTAGGCAAAAATTTCTTAGACCACAAAAGCACTAACATTAGAAGAAAATGAACAACTGGAATTTATCAAAAATAAAATATTCAACTTTTTAAGCTGTTGTTAAGAAAATGAAAAGCCAAACCACAGGCAATGAGAACGTGCTTGCAATACACACATAGCTTAAAAAGTAAGAGCTCTCACAACTCAATAATAAAAATGACAACATGCCATTTTTATTGGGAAAATGATCTGAATAGACAATTCACAAAACAATCTATTAATAACATGTGAAAATATGGCCAGCGCCTTTTATCACCAGAGGAGTAAAATTTAAACTATACAGAAATTCCAGTAAGTATTCATATGAATAGCTAAAATTTTAAATGCTGACTATCAAATATTGATAGGTATATGAGGTCATAGAAACTTTTACTCATTTCTGGAGGTGATGCAAAATGCTACAACTTTGGGAAACTCTTTAGCAATTTCTTCTAAAGTTAAACATACTTCTACTGTGACTCAATAATTCTAGCCCTAGGCATATAACCAAGAGAAATAAATTATTTCCTCCTAAAAAAAGACTTATATATTAATATTTCAGGCAGCTTTATTTAGAATAATAAAAGCTGGACATAATGCAAATATTGATCAAGAGGTGAATGGAAAAGCAAATTATGAAATATTCCCACAATGTAGCCTTCAATTAAAAGGAACAAATTATTGATTCACACTACAACACAGATGAATCTAAAACTCAGTGTGTTGACCAAAAGAAGGTAGATACAAAGAGGCTACTGTATGGTTCCATTTGTGTTAAAATGTTTAAAAAGTAAAATTAATTGAGAAATAAGATCAGTGGTTGTCTAGGACCTAAGGTAGGGTGGGAAGATTAAGCACAAAGGCCTCTAGAACACTGTTCAGGTTGATGGTGGCACAAAGGCACACATTTCTCAAAATGCATGAAAACTTACACTTAAAAGTATACTTCCAAAAATTGACTATATGATCATACTCTCACTAAAATTTTCATGTTCCACAGTCATTTCTGATAATAAAAGTAATATATGCTAACCATAAACCTTCCAATATTATAAAGGTACAAAACATAAAAATGGAGATCTTTATTATTACCTCCTCCTGAGGAAGACATTTTAAAGTAATGTGGTATATCTTACTTCAGAATCTTGTATATATAATATAAATACACATATACACATGTATCTGTGTATATACATATTTTACAAAAGTAGGACAAGCTGCATATAACCTACTTTACTTGTTTTCTTTTAAACTAATGATTCTTTTTGATGTTCTATGTCAGTTCATACAACATTCTAATGAATTCAATACAATTTTCTAATGATTACCATACTGATGGTATGGTGGTAATTTATTTTATAGCTGTACCAATATTTATTTTGTCAATGTCTATCAGTGGAAAAAATTCAAAATACACTGATAATTAACAAAAGAAAATAAATGTGTCAGTCTTTTAATACAAAGATACCTTTATTGACTACTTTAGTAAAATAATGCTTTGTGTAATTTACTCAGGGTCAGAATATATTTATATCAGCCATACACCCTCACAACTGATGAAAAATGCTAAGAGTAAGAACACTGTACGATAAAAGTGTGAAGTTTTAAGAAATCGTATGGATCAGATGGAGAAAGTGCAGCTTGGATTGATTAAGAGAAGCATCCAAGGTCATATAGATTATAGTTGGCAGAGCCAGCATCAGTGCCAAGTCCCCAAATCTTAGCGTAGTGGTTTTCACACATTTTCCTTTGTGCAGAACTTACTAACCTGGAAGGGACTTCAATCCACAATCTTGGCATGATTAACATTGTGTCAGAACACCTGAGGTCACCAGTCTTACCTGCAATTGAATTATGCAGTAGAAAGAAACAATGAAGGTAGCATGGTGCTTGTCTTTCAGGAATGATTCTTTATGCTTCACAATTTAACATACCGCAACAGCATGATGCATCTAATGATTTTTTAAAACAGCTTTCTGCTGACAGCATAAACAGAAACAAGTTTATTTTGAGCGAGCAGCTGCTGTTTTTTTCATCGAGGAATGTCGCTAGCTGAAATAATGCAGCAGGCTGGCACTGCCTTGAGTGGATAAACATCTATGGGGTTTGTGGACTGGCAAACATAGGACCATTCTGCTTCTGTTGCAATTACCAATAAACCAAACAGCCCATCTCCAATTTTATGAGAATGAAAAGTTAAGCCAGTCTGCAAAAGAGTTACAGAAATGGGCTGCACAGATTGCCTTATTTTAATGAATGGATCAACTGCAGATGTCAGAATTTTTTTTTTTTTTGGTCCATCTATGTGGTATTTGTAAGTTTCTTTATTTTTCAGGTTTTGTAGAATTAATTATTTTTAAAAAATGTTATATATCCCTTTAAACGTATATCTTACATGAAACAGTTAAGTTTATGGAACAAGTTAAGTTTATTTAAGCAAAATTCTCTTTTTTTTTCCATCTATGACAATCTATTCATTAATATTTACATTCTCTCAACAAAGATTTTAGTGCCCTGACTTTGGTCTCAAAGAAAAAAATATATATATATATGAGGAAGAAACTTTGGTCAGTAAATGATCTCAAAAGTTGTGGATTGATAATTCTGAAACAACAGATTTCTCTTTTTGGAGTGTTTTTGTGTTTTTATCATCCCATCTTCATTTTAGTGCTTCAGGGAAGGCTGGGAAAGTCTCTGGTTTGTGCGCTCCTAAAGACCTCTACTTATGTAACACCATCTTTTTGGCGGACCTCAAAAATTGCATTTAAATTAAGTATAATAACTAATCACATGTTCTATTAAGATTTTTTTTTAAGTTTTAACTCACTGAAGAGTTGCAAATATAGTATAGAAAGTCCTCATATACCCTTCACCTGGCTTCCCTTACACTAACATGTTGCATAACCAAAGAATATTTATTAAAATTAAGAAATGTTTTGTATTAGTCTTTATAATTTTTAAAAATATGATTAATATAAGAATGCTATGAAATGATACACATACGGTACAGCACAAGAAGCTAAAAGAAGAAAAATCAAGTATCAGGAGATTTCTGAGAGGGGAAGAGATTACTTCCAACCAAGTAATTCGCTGAAGGGTTCATGGCTTAGTGGAATTTCCACTGGGAACTGGATGGTGGCTGGGATCTAGACAGATAGCAATGGAGCTGGAGGGAGACCTTATAAGTTAAAAATAAGGAATGAGCTAGAAAGCAAAAATTCAAGTGTACATGGAGTTGTGAAAATCTGCACCTAGGAAAATTTGGAAACGAAAAAGAGACTGTTTTCTTGTTTGTTTCCCTTTCATTGACTTTTCAATGTAATAATTTTATGGTTAAATCATTAGAGGAACTCTAAATGGTGAGAATCAGATGAAAATTAATAATTAAAAGAAAGTCTGCAAACCTTGATTCCATGGTAAGCTATTGAATGTACCGTTAAATTAGATAGTGAACTCTTTCTTGGCCTAATCCCAGATAATTATAATTCTGCTCTTACACACTCTCACCTTTGCATAGTTAGCATCTCAGCAGTTGAAGAGGTCATGTCCTTAGGGTATCAATTAATCAAATTGCAGAAACTTCACCATTTTCTTTAACACTTTAAGCACATTTAATACTGGTCTCCTTGAGGATCATGGACATTTGCTGAAACTGTTAAGTATAAAAAGCAATAAATTATTAAAGTACTATGTTATTTGGATTTATATAACACAGATGTTTTAAAAATAGGACTAGTCTGGTTTAATGAAGGTATAGGCCAGTTACAAAGGCAACAAGTTGCCAAGATAATTCCCAGTGCCCGTCGGGTTAAGAAGCAATAGCATGTTGTTGCTAGGAGCAGTTGTTGATACTGGCTGTCCTATAAAGATTACTTAATGCCTACTGAATAGTTTGTAGAAAGGATAGATGTGTTACATAAATTTTCATTCTGGAAATTTAATTTTATTTCAAAAAGTATGAACATATCTCCTTATATGGAACTTCCAGATCATTGAAAGCAGATTGAGCAGATGAATACAAACAGATTTGTTTTGGTCTTTATTCAAATCCAGCAACATGAGTAATCCTTATTTTGGGAACAGAGCATGGAACTCTATGGAAGAGTGAACCAAAATTACCACATAGTATGCTCTACTTTCTTTTTATTCTGCTTTTTTTTTTTTTTTTGGCTTTTTTTTTCTCTGAAGTCTTCACTAACAAAAAACTCAATTCTAGAGGTAATTCCCACCTCTTCTCTACCTACTCAAATTTTATCTATTATGTATAACCCTCAACTTTCAACTTTGTAGGACTTAACTGGTTATCTTGCCTCAGGAGTGTTCCATCGTCCTGTATTTCTGTAAATATGTTCCACACTGTTTATTGTTTTATTTTGTATACTTATTTGTTCTTGTGCCTTGTTATGTCATATTCCCAACTAGATTGAGAACAGATTCAGGAGAACTTATTAATAATCCTTCTTATGATAAACATTCCTGAAATATTTGAAGACAGACTTTTCTCTTTTTTTTAACTTTTATTTTAGTTTTAGAGCTACAGTTGCAGGTTGGTTGCATAGACTAATTTTGCATTGTGGGAATCTGGTGTACAGATTATTTCATCATCCAGGTAATAAGCATAGCACTCATTAGGTAGATTTTAATTCTCACCCTTCTACCCTCTGCCCTCAAGCAGGCCCTGGTATCTACTGTTCTCATCTTGTGTCCTTGTATATTCAATGTTTAGCTCCCACTTACAAGTGAAAACATGTGTGTTTAATTTTTTATTCTGTGTTAGTTTGCTTAGGATAATGACTCCCAGCTCCATCCATGTTGACACAAAAGACATTATTTCATTATTTTTCACGACTGTGTAGCATTCCATGGTATATATATGTCCTCATTTTATTTATCCAGTCTACCATTAACGGGTATTTAGGTTGATTCTATGTCTTTGCTGTGGTGAATAGTGCTGCAATGAACGTACACATCAGTAAAACGATTCATATTCCTTTAAGCATATACCCAAAAGTGGGATTATTGGATCAAATGATAGTTCTGTCTGAAGTTCTTTGAGAAATTGTCAGTCTCTTTTCCACAGTGGCTGAACTAATTTACATTCCCACTAGTAGTGTCTAAGCATTCATTGCCTTTTCTCTGCAGCTTTACCAGCATCTGTTATTTTTTGACTTTTTAATAGTACCCATTCTGACTGGTATAACATGGTATCCCACTGTGGTTTGGATTTGCATTTCTCTGATGATTAGTGATGTTGAGCCTTTTTAAATATGTTTTTTGGCCATGTATATGTCTTCTTTTGACAAGTATCTGTTCATGTCCTTTGGCTACTTTTTAATGGGGTTGGTTTTTGCTTAATCTGCTTAATTTTCTTAAAGATTCTAATGCTAATATCTAATATTCATATCTACCATCTAATAAAACTAAATCTAATATCTGATTTTAATATCTAAGCACATTAAACCTTAGTTGGATGCATAGTTTGCAAATATCTTTTCCCATTCTGTGGGTTGTCTTTTTACTCTGTTGCTAATTTCCTTTGCCGTGTAGCTCTTTAATTAGGTCCCATTTGTCAATTTTTGTTTTGTAGCAACTGTTTTTAGGGTCTTCCTCATGAAATCTTTACCAGGGCTGATGTCCAGAATGGTATTTCCTAGGTTTTCCTCAAGGGTTTTTACAGTTTTAGAGTTTCCATTTAAGTCTTTAATCCATCATGAGTTGCTTTTTGTATGTGGTGTAAGGAAGAGGTCCAGTTTCAATTTTCTGCATATGGCTAGCCAGTTATCCCAGATTCATTTACTGAATAGGGAGTCCTTTCCCTATTGCCTGTTTTTGTCAACTTCATCTAAGATGAGATGGTTGTAGATGTGTGGCTTTATTTCTGGACCCTCTATTCATTTTTATTGGTCTCTTTGATTCTGATCTATGATGGCCACCCCAGGTATGGACCACTGCAGAGCACTATGCACCGCCTAAGTCACCAGGTCATTTGTATTAATCAAGTATTTATTAAGGGCTCATTAACTGCAAAGCACCATACAACAGATATAAAAGAATGAAGTATATCTGACATGTGGAGATTCTGTTTCTAAAGGGATTGCCGCTTAAGAGAAAAATAATTCATGTCCATTAATAGCTATAATAAAGTGGAGAAGCTGTGTGTACTTAAGAGAGTCACTGGAAAAAAAAAAAAAAAAAAAATCCATGTGTTAGCAGTGCACTTAGACTGAACCTTGACAACAAGAGGATTTTAGAGCAAAAAGGTAACCAATGCAGGAAAGTACCAAAAAAAAAAAAAAAAATCACAGGGAATGCCACACAGTTAAAATTAATAGTAGAATTCATTATAACTAATTTTTAAAATTGAAGCCAGGTCTACCTAATGAAAATATTAAATATGTCATTTTAGTTTTGATCTTATTGGTGTTGGATAAGAAACACTTATAAATCTTTGTAAGTGTGACTTTAAGAAATGGTCTTTAGATAATCTTTAGACAACCAATAAAGCATGTTGCACACATCATCCTTCAACAAGTACTCCATCATCTCCAAGGACCCACAGTTGAGGTGAAAAAATATACTAAAAATAAATGAAGAACAGTAGATATGTAGAGTTCCCAGGTGAAAAAAGTTTTGATTAATTCTTTTAACATTACATTTCATACACGTTAAAAAAAGAAAAGATGTACTAAAGAGGAGGCAAAAAGGGGGTTTAAAATAAATATTTTAGAATAAAAGAGAAAAGAATTTGAATGCACCCCAAAATTTAAAAGGAACGGAAACATTAGATTATAACAAATATTACAGCATAAAAGAAATCAACACAGTCAAGATATGGTTAATGGCCTAGCAACTTGGCTGTCAACTTTTTATTTAAGTACACTCTGGATATATTTGAGAGGACTGCATTTGAGTAAGAAAACTATGCTGCTAAATGTCCACCGAAGATAAACACATGCCTGTGTACCAAGAGCATATACAATCAACTTTCCCATGAGCCAAATGATTATTATACCAAAATTCAGATGATCTCTTATGCTATTCCTGTTTATTTCTTGTCTTTTTGTTTAATACCTATATTAATCCATTCTCATGCTGCTAACAAAGACACACCCAAGACTGGGTAATTTTTTTAAAAGAAAAAAAGAGGTTTAATAGACTCAGTTTCACATGGCTGGGGAGGCCTCACAATCATGGTGGAAGGCGAAAGAGCAAGTTCACATTTTACTTGGTGGCAGGCAAGAGAAGTACCGAGCAAAAAGAAGGAAAGCCCTTTATAAAACCATCAGGTTCTGTGAGAACTCACTACCATGAGAAGAGCAGCATGAGAGTAATCACCTCCATGATTCAATTACACCCTCCTGGTCCTGCCCTTGACACCTGGGGATTATTACAATTCAAGGTGAGATTTGGGTGGGGACACAGCCAAACCATATCAGCATCCACTATAATCATAATTCTAAAGAAGTTCTGTGAGTTTAATCTTAATGTAGATGATTCTGGTAGCATAACACATTATTACTGAAATTGGAGGGATTAATAGTTTGTAATTGGGTAAAATTAAGGAAAGGGGAGTGTGAATCTAAGACCAAAGTGTCTACTTGCAAGGCAAAACAATATGACCCGAGCAGAAAATGTCAAAGTAGGAACTAATAACCAATAATAATAATAAAACCTTGTTCATAAATTAAATAAAATAGGCTAGGACACCTATTAACTTGTACTGATCAAAGTAGTAACGTTAATATACACAGCCAAGTTTGTTTCCTATGTATCATCTCTTTCCCTAATGGAACATTTTTATGTAATTGAGCATGGCTATGAGGAAGCTGCTTCTTAAGCAAATATGCTGCTCATGGTGCAGTTGGTGCTGCAGTTATAGGTATATGACTAGAGAAGCCTGCTATATATTCATCCATTGAGCCTACTCATCCCCTCTGACATCATATGTTAAATAAACATATATCTATATCCCAAAAGATCACAGTGCTAATGATGCCATCAGGAGTCATTCAGCCTCCTGCTTAGCCATGAGACCATACAAATAGTCTCTGATATATTTTTTTTATCTCTTGATCTTAGTGTTAATCTACAGATTCTAAGAAATTAAAAATTCTTTATTGTAAATTAACTATATTTGAAAAAGACATAAGCAGATTTAGCATGTCGTGTTAATAAATGTGTATCATGTCCTCTAAGTTCTACAGACTGAAAGCATTATTAATTTTCTTCACCTTTCATCGGCTTGTGTCTCTGCCTCCTATAAATCCCGCAAAACTAAAAAAATAAAAATAAAATAAAAATAGGAAATACTATTCTAGACAGTCTCTGGCAAAAATTTCATGACAAAGACTCCAAAAGCAATTGCAAATGACAACAAAAAAAAGACAAGTAAAACCTAAATTAAGAGTTTAGATTAAATTAAACCAAAGACCTAATTTAACTATCAACAGAGTAAATAGGCTATCTACAGAATGGGAGAAAATATTTGCAAAGTACGTATCTAACAAAGTCTAATATCCAGAATCTATAAGGAACCTAAGCAAATTAACAACCAAAAAAATTTTTTTAAAATCCCATTTCAAAATGGGCAAAGGGCATAAACAGATGCTTTTCAAAAAAAGACACAGCTATAGCCAACATTACATAAAGTGTTTCTAGGCTCAACATCACCAATCATCAGAGAAATGCAAATTGAAACCGCAATGAGATACCATCTCATACCAGTCAGAATGGATACTATTAAAAGGTCAAAAATAACAGATACTAGCAAGGCTGCAGCAAGAAGAGAACGCTTACACATTGCTAGTGAGAATGTAAATTAGTTCAGCTACTGCAGAAAGCAGTTTGGTAATTTCTCAAAGAACTTAGAACTACCACTCAACCCAGTAGTCTTATTATTGGGTATATACCCAAAGGAATATAAACCATTTTACTATAAAGATGCATACACACTTATGCTTATCACAGCACTATTCACAATAGGAAATACATGGAATAAACCTAGATGCCCATCAACGGTGGACAGGATAAAGTAAATGAGGTACATATACACCATGGAATCCTATGCAACCATAAAAAACATGAGATTGTGTTCTTTGCAGGAACATAGATGTAGCTGGAGGCCATTATCCTAGTGAATTAATGCAGGAACAGAAAACCAAATACTGCATGTTCTTACTTGTAAGTGAGAGCTAAACATTGAGTTCACCGGTACACAAAGATGGGAAAAATAGACACCACAGCCTACTTGAAGCTAGAGGGTAGGAAGGAGGATGACGATCAAAATTACCTATTGAGTACTATGCTTATTACCTGGGTAACAAAGTAATATGTACACCAAACTCCCTTGGCACTCATTTTACCCATATAACAAACCTGGACGTGTAACTCAAATGTAAAATAAAAGCTGGAAGGAAAAATAAAAATTTTTTAAAAATCAAAATAAAACCAGGAAAGGATTTGGCAGAAGTCAGTGCAGCAGCTACTTTTTCTTAAGAAAAAAAAAAAAAAACACCTCGTTTCCTCCCAGGAGTCCTTAACACAAAAATAGACATATCCTTCTTGCATTTATTTCATAACATGATGCCATTGTTGTATTGGGGAAAATATGAAATAGTCACAATAATTAACTCATTTTATTCCAAAATCAAATATTAATATATGGATTCAAGTTGTTTGTTAACTATATCTACTATTAAACAGTTCTCCAGTGATGAGATGGTCCCTCAATCATACTATAAAATAGAATATTTTACTATGCCTTAAGTACATATGGGCAAAAACAAATACATCTCAGCAAGAAATTATCTGTGCCTTGTAACTAAGTATGAAAGCATAGTGAGGACAGTGTGGATAATTATTTCCCCGAATTATTTACTTTTAATTATTTATGATGGCAGGATAAAATTACATAATCACTTTCAGAATCCATCTTTAATGAACTTATTTCATCTACTCTGGAAAGGTCATTTTTTATTCCACCATCCTTCATAAAGCAGTGCACTTCTCAGGGTTCCACTTTATGAAGTGTGGTACAGAGGAAGATAAAATGAAAGAAATAATCCACAAAAGCCTTCCCAGAACAAATCATAAGAAAAAATTAGACCGTGGAATGCAGCAAGAAAATCACAGGAACAATTTTAAATGTTCCTTCTTTTAAGAAATCAGAAAATAAAAATTGGCCATTAAATTCCAAAAACATGGATTCCTAAAAATTGTTTAAATTTCTTGAAAGGTAAGGATATGTGAATTTATGACTGATAAAAGGAGATTGCAAATGCCTTACACCTGGATATTTGCAAGCATCTGGAAGCGCTTTATCTGTAGAGCAGTTCCTGAGATCCTTCACCTACCCAAAGACTATTTATTTGCTAAATGCACAGTCATTGTAAGAAACAGATGGAAGAGGTGCTTACTTTTGTACAACAACATAATTACATTAAAATAAAGCATAGTGATTTTGTCAGAAGAGGAAAAATGCATAATGCACTTGCTGAAATTGGCTAATTGATTTTAGAGAGCCAAGGAGACACAGGGATATGAGTGAATGTGTTGTGTACATACAGAATCTTTCTTCCCATCTGGAGCATTAAGGAAATGCTAACTTCAAATATGCCGTTACCATCCTTAGAACCACTGTGAACACCAAATTTCTCTCTCTTATAAGATTTATTAAGGTACAATTGCTATACCAAAAAGTATACATATTTAATGTATATATTTTGATTAGGTTAGCCATAAATATAAACCTGTGATACCATCACCACAATCAAGGTATTATACTAAACATATCCATGGCTTCCAAGAATTTCCTTGTGTCCTTTTCTGTTTTGTTTTTTGTAAGAACATATAACATGAGATCTATCTTCTTAACATATTTTAAAGTGTGTTAACAATCAGTGCATTAACAATATGTACTGTGAATGGTATTGTTAACTATAGGTATCGTATTGTACAGCAGATCTCTAGAACTTATTCATTTTGTATAACTGAAACCAATTTTTTCAAAACAATAGAGAGGGAACATTATGGTAACAATTTTATGATCCCTTAACCTTCTTACTCTCTAATTTCGTGATAATAATGGCAGCTTCTATAGGGGATGCTATTCTGGATATCGTATGTACATATATAGATGTTTGTGTCTACATGAAGAAACAAAGGAAGGGAGAATGTGCTTTCTCCCTGTGATTCAGGACAGAAATGTGATATTCCAACCACTGGAATTATGGAAAATGTATTGCCCATACACATACAGGATACTGCTCTTAATTTTCTCTAGTATCTACTATAAAAAATTTAAAACCTCCTGTAGCTAATTACCTAGATACCAATAATTTGCAAAGAAGAAAAGCTGTGCAGGAGCCTGAATTCAAGCATACCAAAAGAGGGAAGAAAATGCTTGCTGAACTAGAATCACTAAATGTAAAACTGCTGAGCAAGAAAGAAGCATGTAAATAGATTAAATTTTTCAAGAGAGAGTCATTTTCCTTTCTTTTCTCCTAACCCTGAGAACATTTCTTTTTCAAATATCATGGTCACTAGAGGTTGAATATTCACTAGAAAGCACATTTCAACACAATTATATGTCAAATCTTGCCAGACAAAATGTGTGCAGGTCTTTGGGAGCATTGATACTTTTGAAATAAATTGTGTGTTAACGAATAGTCCATTCTGGTGATACAAGTTAATTGCATAATTATGTTGGAATAAGACAGCACAATTAACACATCTCACTCTACAGAGATCTCAAGATAGGTATCTAATTAACTCAGGTCTACAGAGTCCTTGCTTAGGATGTGATTTTCGGTCTGCTCCCAAGATGACATCATACAGTTGCCTATCTCTTGAAGTGCAAGAAAGCTTTTTAAGGAAATAAGGCAATTTTGAAAAGGTTAGGAGCAAACTGCTGTTATCTACTTGATTCAGAAAGTGCCATTCTAATAAATCTCTTCCAGTGTGTCATGAAAATTTTGTTTAAAATTTATCAGAGTGGGCCGGGCGCAATGGCTCATGCCTGTAATCTCAGCAGTTTGGGCAGCCGAGGTGGGCAGATCACGAGGTCAGGAGATCAAGACCATCCAGGCCAGCATAGTGAAGCCCCGTTTCTACTAAAAATACAAAAAAAAATTAGCTGGGCATGGTGGGGCACGCCTGTAGTCCCAGCTACTCGAGAGGCTAAGGCAGGAGAATTGCTTGAACCCAGGAGGCGGAGATTGCAGAGAGCCAAGATAATGCCATTGCACTACCTCCTGGGAGATAGTGAGAGACTCCATCTCAAAAAAAAAAAAAAATTGATCAGAGTGGCTGAAATATGCAAAAGTTCATTATGTTGTTTTCCATAAATATTTCGTTCAATGATTATATCAAAGCTGAGGACGTGAGAGCTGAGTGTAGTCTCAAAAACATCAGAAAGTATGGAAATCCTATTTGATAAAGATATATTTAAATTGGAGACAATCACTAGATTATCACAAGCAAAGAGAGAGCCTAGCATGTAATTTTAGAAAATATGAAATGCCCTTAAAAACTTGCCAAGGGAATAGGTTTCAATACGTAAAGAAATGTGCAATATCATGGAGGAATTCGTTTTTAATTCATTTGTTATCCTGAATACAAAAGCAGCATTGAGCAGAAATGTCAAAATAGGGAACATCTGTTGGTACCATCCCCTCCAGCGGAAACTGGTAACCTCTTTTGCAATTGCACAGCATTTACTTACCACTTTTCTAAACACTTGTCATATTACAACATAATTATTTTTAGGACTCTTCCACAATAAGGTAAACTGCTGAGAAACAGGGAATGTGTCCAAATTCACCTTTCCATCCCCATCTATCATTTAATTAGTTCCCAATAAATGTGTGTTAAATAAATAAGAGAAAATGCATAAATAGCAACGTAACAAATTTCATTATTTATCATGCCACATAGATATTGGTTTTTTGTAGTAATTTCCAAATTTGCTATCCTTAGTTTTATATAAAGGGGAAATGCCTAGAATGGCAACACAACGTTATATCCTATGTAAATAGAATGTTCTAGCTCACGGTAATGGAGTGTAGCCAGTTGGAAAAGCCATGAAATGGAACTAAACAGTGAAGTCAGTAAAGTTGGTACAGATGCTGGGAGAAACTCCAGGCTGATAGACCCCACACAACATCCAAATATAAACCAAGATAATGCACTGGCATTGACATTTCTCATATCGGGAATATGAAGCCAAATGCTATCTTATAAATCTATGTGAGCACCATGTTTAAGCTCTGTCCACAATTTCCTGAATATCACATTGGCATTTAGAGACAGACCTCTTTTTCTCAAATCTGGACGTTAATGAGAGCCAGCAAGGCCCTGGTCCTAAAGAGGCTAAGATGTTGGGCAGAAACAAAGACAGGATTTGAGGACAGATATGCTTTTTCACTGGAAAAAGCATAGTTATCCAGAAGATGGAAACAACATAGAATTAGGCTTGCCAAATAAATCACAAATCTGATACAGAGCTTTAGATATAATAAAGGTTGAAGTTGAAGCTTGGATGACTTGATCCAAAGCCTTTGGTTGTTTAATTTTATTTTCTGTCTAAAGTCAGGATTGGGTCTGGAGGCAAAGCTGGCTTGAACTTGTTAATGGAAGCTGAGCACCTCTTGTTTTTCAATTAAAGAATGTGTGCCAAGGTAAAGAATTAGGCAGAACCTGACTCAAAGTCTGCAACTTTTGTTCTCTACCAGCATATTCAATTTGCTATGTGTAGTCCTCGCTCATGACTTTATGAAATAAATATAAGTAGAAGGCAATTGGAATTAGAGAGTTTTAGCCTCAGAATGGCTCCAGTTTATTGTTCCATGTGACACTCTGCTACCTGAGATAATCCAAGATCTATTATCCACTCGTTTGAATTTTACCTACTTTGGACTACCTTTTTTTTTTTTTTTTTAACCTAAATTCTTCCCTACTAAAATCTATGTTTTATCTTTGTTTTGGAAACCTAAACACTTAGCTCAGGGGTTTAGATGTGTGTGTTTGGACTCAAACTAAGTTCTGAGTAATCCTCTTGGCTTGATAAAACCCACATTCCTGTAGCAGTTGGCAAGACTTTTCCTGCTTCTCACTGTTCATGCCACTATTGAGAATATGAGATGATATGGCTTTCACGTTCTTCCAGCTAAGTATCCCTTGCTGTTCAACTGTAGCATGAATGACTAGACTATATTTTAGCTTATACCCTAAGCTCATGGACCTTGGTAAAACAGCACGTAGAGACCCCATACTGCCTATTTGTAGTTCTACCACCATATTCACCTCATTGCCTAAATCTTAAAAAATATTTGCTTAGGGTGCCAAAGCAAGGAAGACAGATGGTACCAACTGCATACTTCTGTTTCTACTATTTGGAATGGTATGTTCTGTGCATCCAGATGGTAGCACTACCAAGTCCCTGGGAGGACAGAGTCAGACACTGTTAAGTATGATATTTATTTGTGATACTTGCAGAGAAGTGGTAAATTAATATTAACATAGATCACACAGCCAGGAAGGAAGCCCTATCCTGGAAATGAAGATGAGCATACTCCAGGAAGGGGGCCTGCAGCAATGGGAACACTGGAGAGGCTCTTCTTCCCTTTAAGTTCTAGAAAAACATGTTTCCCAGACAATAATAGAGAATCAAGAAAAACATATGCTAAATATTAAACTTTAAAGCAAACTCTACAAAAATGATTCAAACTTACAACTTTATTTCAAATATTGTCAACACTGGCCTGCTTTTTTAAACTAAATCCTAATAAAGTTCTGAAAATATTTTGCTTATCCTCATGATACAGATGTTGGAGCCATGCATAACAGCTTTCTCAGTTTTTTTCTTTACAATGAGTTCTCTAGTCAACCACAGAAATTTAGTGAGTATTTCCAGGTCTATTTTTAAATGTCCCTCAAAAATTAATAATAACTGACCTGAAAAATTATGTTACACGTATTACATAAGAGAAATGACATGATTTTTGTTCTCATTAATCTCTCTATGTAAGTTCTCAGAAGGTAGAATACCCAAGGTTGAACTGACATGTAACATTATAAAATGATAAGTAGTCAAGAAGTATGTCCTAAGTTTTACATTTTTTTTAATTGAAACTGATTTTTAAATATTGCATCTTCTTCAAAATGTTTTAGGCTGGGCATGGTGGCTCAGGCTAGGTGTGGTGGCTCATGCCTATAATCCCAGCACTTTGGGAGGCCAATGCAGGCAGATTACTTGAGGTCAGAAGTTCAAGACCAGCCTGGCCAACATGTTGAAACTTCATCTCTACTAAAAATACAGACATTTAGCTGGGTGTTGTGGTGCGTGCCTGTAATCCCAGCTACTCAGGAGGCTGAGGCAGGAGAATCTCTAGAGGCAGGAGAATCTCTGGAACCAGGGAGGCAAAAGTTGCAGTGAGCCCAGATTACATGCCATGCACTCCAGCCTGGACAACAAGAGTGAAACACCATCTCGAAAAAAAGCAAAGAAAAGTTAAATTAGGTTACATAAAAAAAGAAAAGAAAAGAAAGTATACCTTTAACATCACTTTAATTAGTCAAGAAATTTTATAAGTAAGTAAACTCTATGGAACCAGGGGATTTGATTAGGTTACCCACGTTTGGCATGATTTTGCAATCTGAAAACTGCTTCTGGTGTGTTGTAATGATTCTGGAAACATTGCAGGAATTCCATACCTTGAGATTCTAAGTGGGTTGGGAACATATGAAATAGTATTCTAGTTTACTTCAATGTTTAACTACCCAAAAGGTAGTGACATGATTGATCCTGTCCTGAAACTTTTATCACAACCTAAACCCCTCTACAGAATGCTAGGATAGTTCACACATAGTGATGTCTAATATATATATATATATTTTTTTTTTCTTTGAGACGGAGTTTCGCTCTTGTTACCCAGGCTGGAGTGCAATGGCGCGATCTCGGCTCACCGCAACCTCCGCCTCCTGGGTTCAGGCAATTCTCCTGCCTCAGCCTCCTGAATAGCTGGGATTACAGGCACGCACCACCATGCCCAGCTAATGTTTTGTATTTTTAGTAGAGACGGGGTTTCACCATGTTGACCAGGATGGTCTCGATCTCTTGACCTTGTGATCCACCCGCCTCGGCCTCCCAAAGTGCTGGGATTACAGGCTTGAGCCACCGCGCCCGGCCGATCTCTAATATTTAAATGAAAACTTGAGTGAGTGAATGAACTTGAAACCTCATAATATTTTTTTCTCATAAATGTTTCCTTCTTTCCCTCTTAAGCTGTAATAGAAAAAAAAAGATCTCCCTCAACTAGGTTCTATTTCAAATGGCCATAATATTCTTAAGAATTAAACATTACATACATGTGCACTTACTCTTCTAAGAATCCTTTCAAAATTGTGTCATAGACAATTAGTGAATTGTGTAAATCGGGCTTCTAAGAATGATAAAGTCCTTTATACAGATTCCATTTCAAATAAAAGAAAGTATAAATTTTCATGACCTTGTTTTAGGTTTAAAATTCTTGACATTTTAGAAAAAAAGAAACTTTCTCATCAATATTAATTAAAAGTGGTCATAGTTGAACAGTAACCTACCAAGTTTTACCTTTTCTGAGTTCAGACCCACATTTTCAGTGATTTGTTTTTAGGCCAGGGACAGATAACATTCATTCCTATGAATTTGCATTTACAGAACCCATCAGCTGTGGAGCATCATATCATAGTTTTTGTTTTTGCTCTATTTAATTCAAGCCACCTTGTGTTTCCTATTAGGTTATTTTAGCTAGCATTTATCAATAATAATTTTGAACAATTGCAAACTGCTTAAAACCTATATATCCATAATTATGCCATTCCCAAGCTGTTTCCAGAATATTTTTGATAATAAAAATGTATTTATTTAATGAAATATACAGTAAAACATTATTAAACTCACTATTAGTCTAATCTGCCTTGAATTTATATTTGATCCTAAAGATCAAAATAGATTTTTCCCTTTGTTGTAAAAGTTTTGCTTAGGCTTCTGGACAAAACCAATTAACCTAAGACCTAAGTAAAACTTTAGTATGCTTATGTAGAGTGTGTGTTATGCATGATTTCCCATATAAGAGACAAAAAGGTGAACTTTAATAGCACAGAATTTAAGCATATTTTTTACTTGCTACTTTATACATATGAACTATAAGAAAACTAGACACTAGCATTCTTTTATCGCATATTTTTTTTCGGGACCCCTTTAGGTAAAAATAACTATGGTGACTAACATCATCACTCTACTAGCTAGCACTCATATGGCTATTGTTCAACCATCACTTGCAGCATTTGAGAATTTGGGTATAGGAGACATATCCCAATTCAAAACTAACAGGGACTTCCAGTAATCCAAAGAGAGGGGAAAATAATCCTGTCAAGGATCTCACAAATCACCACTAAATAATTTACTTGTGTAACCAAATGCCACTTGTACCCTAATAACTTATGGAAAAATAAAGTTAAGTAAAATAAAAAAGGATCCTACCAATATGATTTGATTCATTCATCTGCTTCTTAAAAACCCCCAAATACAAATTAAAGCCCTGTTTACCCTCATTGAGTTTCCTTAGACTCAAATCCTTTCATTCTCTTGGCTACGAATTGGAAAGGAAGTAGGCACAGTGGTAGTGTCAGTACTTATTTCCAGCCAGTTCCTCTTCCATGTCTTCCACAACTCACTACCAAAAAATGCATGTAGATAGATATATTTCATGAATCCATTTATTTATTGAAACGATGTCACTTCTTATTTCAAGCTGACTGGAATTTTTTTCCTTTACAATTTACTGTTGGTTTCCAACACCTGATAAATGTTCATAACAACACATATATAATTATATCAAAGCTATTCAATAATCTGAAAATGGAATATAGCTACTGTGGATTACTTTATATTATCTATACTTCAGAAATAAAAAATAAAAAAGACTCAAAGAAAAACCCACCCATGTTCAGGACATATAATCTCATGTTAAGGCACACAAGGTTTGTTTTGTTTTGTTTTGTTTAATCTTAAATAAACTACTGCAAGCATGAATTCCCCTTAACCAAAACCTTGACAAAAAATGTACTGGAGTTGGATTGAGGGGCCTAACAAAACATCTGAGCCAACTCTTCCATTTGACAGAAACGAAATTGAGATCCAGCTGGTGCTACATAAAGGGCACTAGAGGCAAGGTTAGGTCTGAAACTTCACCATTCCAGCTTTGGGGTGACGCTCTTTGCAGACAAGGATACGTAGGAGCTGAACTGTTTCTAACTGGTTTATGATTTTTTTAATGAAGCCCATCAAATTTTTATGTGATAAAGATAATCATGTTTACAAATCTATTATATCAACTATCACATGAAAATGGTGGAGTAATTTTAACCAAATGTGAGAATTATGTCTGGAGCAATGTGACTTACATACCTTGTGGGTTATGTGTATATTTGCAATTCACATCACAGAGCCGTAACAGCTAAAGGGATCAGTGGTCATCTTTCCAAGCAGCTGGCACTGAAGTCTAAGGGAGAGAACTGTGTATGAGCCTTTCGGAAAGATATAGGAACCATGGGCAGAGGGGGAGGGAGAGCACCAAATATGAGGACAGACTCTCAAATGGTAGGTTTCAATTTGAAACAGGCTGTATTTAATCTGGAAATGTTTGCATAGTTTATTACAGGGAACAACAGTAAGATTTAATGCACAGGAAGAGGAAGATATTCCTGCCTCTTCTTTGTGTTTTGTAGAAGACCTCACAGCAAATGGAAGATCCTCTCTCTCTGGTTTTACACACTCCAGATATTTCTGCAAGTCTGGTTTGGTCCCTAACCCGCTAACTTCTTTAACACTGAGCCCCTGAATTCAGAAGGGATAAAGAAAAGAAATATAAATCAGTATTTTTCCATATAGTCTTTTACATCCATTTCACAAACTTTTAAAAGTAATATTTTCTGGCATCATTATATTTTTGACATCTTTATATCTGAAATAATGCCTTAAAACCCCAAACCTGAAGCAAATAATATTGAATATGGATGGCAATGAAGCTGTCTCTAAGAAAGCAGCAGGGTAGGAAGTACCTATGTGCTTCAAGCTAGCAAATGAGTTGCATTTGTCTGGGAAATAAACAAGGCATGAATCATCACCTCCTTGCCTAAAGCTGCTAATTCTCTGGAGTATGATTATCGCCACAAAGAAAGAAACAGTTGCTATGTTCGCTCCTGTTGCAACTAAGAATGACAGACAGCAAACAGAAAACACTACCAAAACATTTGCTGATGATACATTTACATTGATAAATCTGTGAAATCCCATGCATAGCATGTTAATAGTATATAAACCTAGATCAAGTTTTGATCAATAGCAGCAAGTAGGTATCTTGAAAAAAATCTATTTTGCTTTTCCCATTTTGGATTCTGTTGTTAAGGTTATTTACTGATTGAATTTTTGATCTCATGCACAAAGACTGATGATTATTAGCATTCTTTGAATATAAATGAATACTGTTATGGGATTCAGTTTCTCACTGAATTTTAATTTAGAAGATGTTCTTTTTTGTTGGTTAATATTAATAATCAGAATTTTAATCATTTTCATGTGCCCATGGAAATACTGCAGTCAGAAAAAGAAGCAAATATAGTTAGAAATACAAACTATATAATACAAACTGTATATATACATATAAATACAAAAGTAAACCATCATCACGTGTATACCACAGAAGGTGAAGAGGAAGCAGTAACAATCCTGCAAAATCTGCAAATGTACCCCAGAACTTAAAGTATAATATGTATATATATAATTTTAAAAAGAAATACAAACTATTAAGTTTCAGTTCTGTGACTACATTATGATGGTATTATACCAGAGACAGATCTCCAATGCAATCTCATTGCTATTTTAATGCACACAAAGAGGGATTATGATGAAAAGGTGCTCACTAACTACATCACTTTTCTGTTTCCGGTGATGGTTTTACTCAATGAACTATATCACAGTTCATCTAAGCATATTAAATCATTTTTCATGTGTACCAACATGTGGCCACTGACTGAGATTTTTGCTCAGACACATGAACATAAACACGAGACATGCCGGTTTTTCCTTCAATTAAAAGGACATAAAATATCAGGAAGAATTTACAGAGAGAATGGGACTAGGCTGCTATCTGGGGGAAATCTTTATAGAATAATCTATTTTTACTTTTCAGATAAACAATACTAAACTCAGCTTATCTTTTCCCCTTATCTCTCTCTGCCCATAAAATATATGTATTTTTGAGATGGAGTATCGCTCTGTTGCCCAGGCTAGAGTCCAGTGGTTGGCTCATTGCAACTTCTGCCTCCCAGGTTCAAGTGATTCTCCTGTTTCTGTCTCCCTAGTGGCTGGGATTACAGGTGCTTGCCACCATACCCACCTAATTTTCCTATTTTTGGTAGAAACAAGGTTTCACTATGTTGCTCAGGCTGGTCTTGAATTCCTGACCCCAGGTGATTCACCCACCTTGGCCTCCAAAGGTGCTGGGATTACAGGCATGAGCCACTATGGCTGGCCCCATAATATATTTCCATAACATATTTTATACATGGATTAATATAAGGTATAAAATATAAAATTTATAATGTCCCTCCAGTTAAAGTTGATTTAACAAGACTATATGTGACATCATAACACCTAAATACTAAAATTAGAAGATAAAATAAGTAGTTTCATTCTTGTGACTACAGGCTTCTGGACATTTATTTATTTACCGTTATTCTAAGGGTATTTAACTACTAATATAAGGCATTATATTAATAGAATATACAAATAACTGTACAAATAACTGTTTTGCTTTTTATCCAAAAAAGACTTCTATTGTAAATTAACTTACAGCAGTCCTATATATGGCAACTTTAAACTTTTATTTACCTTAAATAGGAGTTGATATTAGTTCTGGTAGACTTCACCAGCAGTCCTTTAAGAAAAGGATGAATTGTAATGGATGTGTAACAGTAGTTGGAGATAAAAATATTGGAGCAAGAAAAGATTTTCAGTACAACAGATCTTCAAATAACACAGTTTCATTCAGCGTCATTTCCTTATATCATTGGTGACCAAAAAGAAAAAAAAAACACTAATTCTCATAAAAAACTGTGTGGAGTTTGCACATTCTTGACATGTCTGCATGGGTTTTCTCTGGTTTCCTTACACATACCAAAACTGTGCATGTTAGGTGAATGGGCATGTTTAAATGGTCCCAGTCTGTGTGACTGTGTATGTATTATTCTGTTCTTACACTGCTATTAAAAAATTACCTGAGACTGGGTAATTTATAAAGCAAAGAAGTTAATTGGCTCATGGTTCCCCAGGCTGTACTGGAAACATGGCTAGAGAGACTTCAGGAACTTTACAATCATAGCAGAAGGTGAAGATGAAGCAGTCATGTCTTTCATAGCCAGAGAAGAAGGAAGGGAGTGAGGGGGTTGGAGGGTGATACACACTCTTAAATAAGCAGATCTCATGAGAACTCATTTATTGTCATAAGAACAGCATCAAAGGAGAAATCCATCCCCTTGATCTAATCACCTCCTGCAAAACTCCACCTTCAACATTAGGGACAGCAATTTGACTTGAGATTTAGGCAGGGACACAGACTAAAACCATAGCAATTGCCCCTGACTCCTCCCAAATCTCAGGTCTTTCTCACATTTCAAAATACAACATGCCTTCCCAAAAGCCCCCTAAAGTCTTAACTCATTCCAACATTAACTCAAATGTCCAAGGCTTCATGTGAGACAAGCCTAGTCCTTTCTACCCATGAGCCTGGATAATCAAAAGCAAGTTAGTTGCTTCCATGATAAAATGTGGATATAGGCATTGGGTAAATAATCCCTTTCCAAAAGGGATAACTTGGCCAAAACAAGGCTACAGGCCCTTATGTAAGTACAAAACCCGTCACGGCAGTAATTAAATATTAAAACTCCAATATAATGTCCATGACTCCATGTCTCACATCCAGGACAGACTGATCTCTAATAGGTGGGCTGTCAAGGCCTTGGGCAGCTTTGCACCTGAGGTTCTGCAGGGTACAGCCTCAATGGCTGATTTCACAGGCCGGTGTTGACTACCTGCAACTTTTCCAGGTGCAAAGTGCAAAGTCTCATTGTATCTATCATACTGAGGTCTGGAGGACAGTGGCTTTCTTCTCACAGTTCCACTAGGCAATGCCCCAGTGGGACTCTGTATGGGAGCTCCAAACTCACACTTCCCCTCTGCATTGCCTTAGTAGGGGTTTCCCCTGAAGGCTCCACCCCCACAGCAGGCTTCTGCCTGGACATTCAGGCTTTTCCATACATCTTCTAAAATCTAGGTGAAGGCTACCAAGTCTCAACTTTTGCACACTGTGTACCCATAGGCTTGACACTACCTGGATGCTGCCAACACTTACGGTTTCCACTCTTTGAAGCAATGGCTGGAATTGTACCAGGGCCCCTTTTAGCCATGGCTGGAGCTAGAGCAGCTGTGATGCAGGGCACCATGTCCTGAGTTTTCACACTACAGCAGGGCCCATGGTCTGGCCCATAAAACCATTCTGCCCTCCTATGCCTCTAGGCTTCTGATGGGAGGGGCTGCTGTGAAGGTTTCTAAAATGGCTCTAAGGCCTTTCCCATTGTCTTGGTTATTAGTACTTGCCTTTCTTTTAGTTATGCAAATTTCTGCCACCTGCTTCTCTTTATCCATTAAAAATGAGTTTTCTTTTCTACCACATAAACTGGCTGCAAATTTTTCAAACTTTTATGTTATTTCCCTTTTAAATATAAGTTCAATTTTCAGATCATATCTCTGTGTATGCATATGAGAATAGGCTTTTAAAAGCAGCCAGACCACATCTTGAATGCTTTTCTGCTTAGAAATTTGTTCCAACAGATAGCCTACATTATCACTCTCAAGTTCAAAGTTCTATATATATCCCTAGAACAGGGCAGAATGCCACCAGTCTCTTTGCTGAAACATAGCAAGCAAGAGTGACCTTTATTCTAGTTCCCAATAAGTTTCTTATTTCCATCTGAGACATTCTCAGCCTAGCCTCTACTTTCCATATCACTATCAACATTTAGTGACAACCATTTAACAAGTCTCAAGGAAGTTCCAAGCTTTCCCTCCTCTTTCTGTCTTCTTCTGAGCCCTCCAACCTGTTCCAACCTCTGCCCATTACCCAGTCCCAAAGCTGCTTCCACATTTTCATGTACCTCTATAGCAATGCCCAACTTGCCTGGTACCAATTTTCTGTATTAGTCTGTTTTCACTCTGCTATAAAGAACTACCCAAGAATGGTAATTTATAAAGAAAAGAAGTTTAATTCACTCATGGTTCTACAGGCTGCACAAGAAGCATGGCTGGGGAGGCCTAAGGAAACTTATAGTCATGGCAAAAGTTGAAGGGAAAGCAGGCACATCTTACATGGCCAGAGCAGAAGGAAGAGAGCAAAGTGGGAGGTGCTACACACTTTTAAACAACCAGAACTCATGAGATCTCACTCATTATCAGGAGAACAGCACCAAAGGGGAAATCAACCCACATGATCCAATTAATTCTCACCAGGCCCAACCTTCAACACTGGTGTTATAATTTCACATGAAATGTGGGCAGAGACACAGACCTAAACTGTATCAGTAGATGTGTATGAGTGGGCTTTGCAATGAGATGACGTTTTGTCCAGGGTTGGTTCCTGCCTTCTGTCCTGAGCTACTGGGATGGGCTCCAGCCACCTCAACACTGAATTAGAATAAGTGGATTGGAAAAAGAATAAATGAATGAACTCACATTACTGTAAAATAAAAATCCACGAAGTTACAATGATCACACAAATGCACGACAATAAATAATACGGTACATTAGGGATCAGGGAGCTCATCACATTGGTGGTTGTTTTTGAATTACCCAGTGGTAAGAAGTATGCCTTGAAATTTTCACTTTGTAAACATTTACCCCCTGATTTAACCTACCACTACTAAAATCACCATTACTCACAGATGCACCAACAGTTGGGTAAAGAATTATATTATTTTTATTTCCCTTCCTTAAAGGATTGTATAGTTCACATTTATTTCAATGTTTAATATTAGAAGTGTTTCAGTTTTGTTTAGAAGTGTGACAATTTTTTTTTTTTTGCCAGAAATTTGCCTTAGGAACTTAACTGTCATTATATCAATTAATCTGTGATAAACTTGTTTTTTTTATATGTGATTTTGCTTAAAGTCACAGTTTCCAAGAACTGATTGAAAACATTAAGCAAAGACTTACTGGTTTTTAATTTATCATCCTAATTGCCATTAAATAATTCTGGGAGGGGCAAGTTATGCTACATATTCCATTTACACATCAAAAAATTCAAAAGAAACGCATCAGTTTCTTTAAATTTACTAGTACATAAAAAGTAGACTCCAACCACATGATACATCATGTAAAACATCAAAACTCATATAAAATTCAAATGAAGCCACATTTACATCATATAGCTCCCTATACAGTGACATTTTGTTTATGTGAATGACGTAAATGGAGATATGTGTTCTTTTTTATGTTTGATTTTATATTTTATCCTTATTAATATAAAAATTACACAATTTTTAAAGTAAAATTTGGACATTTATTTTAAAATAAACTAGTAGTTCTTTCTCATTTTGTTTTTTCCCTAAGAGATAATATTTTAACTTTGTGATTTAACAGTGAGGAGATGATACTATAAGGTTATATTATATGTATTTTATAAGTGTCCATTGCCTTTAAGACACTGCATTGTTCTCTTAGAATTTAAGGGAATCTAGCCTTTTCAGTTGGTATGGTGAGATGAGCAAGCTATGTCTTGGAAAATGAGCATTTATTCACATTAGATAGATCCTCTACTCTACTAGCGTCCTTTAGGCCTCAGAAATTCATAAGAGATTTCTAGAGAAAAAAATTTGGAAGTGCTTTCATTCTTCAGAAGTTTACAATACAGAAAGACTTCTTAATTTCGGAATAACTGAGAGTTGAACCAATCAGAAGTCCTAAGATTCAAACATATAAATTACTGCTGTTCTATATAGTTAGGTAAACTATGATTTTGTTTCTTCTTAAATGTTGACCTCTATTAATGAACTTTTTTCCAGAGATTTATCTATTCAGTAGTCATTCCAATACCTTGGCAAATGTCAGAGCTCCAGAAACATTCGATTTGAATTAAATATGTTGTTTTGCATTTTGACAAACCTCAACTCTTTGTTCCAGCCTTCACTCCATCCTGCATGCCCCACCCTAATCACTTTTAAGTACATTCTACCCATTGCCCTTTTATTCTAATACTGTGCCAAATATTAAATACATGCTGACACAACCTCTGATACCATGAAATGTAAGATAAATCATATTAAAGGATTAGGGGAATTTGTGTGATTTAAAAAAGTTATTTAAAATAAAACCTTCTAGATTTTTAAGCTATTTTGCACTAGAATATGTTGGTTTCTGTATTTTCTCTGTTCAGCTTCTTAAGCCTGTGGAGAAAACCTGCCGGCCTCCAAACATACCCTCTATACAAACAACAAGTGAGAAATCATTGAGCTCTGCCATAGCATTTGTCTTTTTATGCAGCTCATTTTATGGGAGCACCTGTTCATGTAGATAAATGATGCCAAAATTGGATGTCAGCCCAAAAGATAGTGACTTCAGTGCAGGAAGCCAAGCAGGAGTTGGACCTGCACACAGTAGGCAAGTCCATCCAGCCTCTGTAGTCAGGCCCTGAGGGTCCAAGTTTTCAGCAGCGGGTTAGACCTCCTACATGTCTGCACATCCTGCTTACTGTGGAAGAAATGTACATTTATAAACACAAACCCTGAGTTAAAATCCATCTATGGCCATAAATTAATATGGTCCTCCATTCTGTATTCATTGCCTGGCAATTTAAGAGTCAATTTGAATAAACATGGTCCTATGCAAACAATTTGAAGTGTGGTAATTATCACAAGTGTACACATCCAACAGCCTTTGTCTGTCTTTGATTGTTGCCAACTCTACAATAAGGGGGATATTTTTGAGTCTGAAAACAGCTAGCATAGAGGTAACTTGTCAAAACTAAATAAGGCATTCCCTGTTGAAATATTCATAGAAACAAAAATCCATTTTAGAACAAGTTTAATTCTCAAACAAATACTACTGATTGTATGAGAAGTAATACCATAAATCTTAAGATAACACTTACTTTTAGATATACAGAGGCTCAAAACACAGACCTATATCTATATAACTCCAGTGTTCATGTTCCGAAACTTGAGGATTTATATTATTTCATCTAATTGTCAAAACAAGACAGTAAAATAGCATATTAGTATTTCATTGCTGCAGTAACAAATTACCAGAAATTTGGCGGTTTAAACTGACAAAAAATTATCTTACATTTCCAGGGTTCACAAATCCAAAAGGACTCTCAATGGGCTAAAATGAAAGTTTCAGGAGGGCTGTTTTCCATTCGGAGTCTGTGGGAAAGAATGCGTTTTTTTGTGGCCTACATTTCTCAGCTTGTGGCCCCTCTCTCCATCCTCAAAGCAGAAAAGGTAAGTCAAGTCTTTCTCACACTGCATAATGTTGACACTAACTCTTCTGCCTCCTTTGTCCACTGTTAAGTACCTTGTGATTACACTGGGCCCATTTAGATAATCCAGGACAATCCCCTTACTTAAAGTCAGTTGATTGGCATCCTTAATCCCAACTTCGATCTTAATTTACCCTCAACATGGCTTATAACAATTCACAGGTTTGGGGGATTAGAGGTAGATCTCTTTGAGGGTCAGTGATTCTGCCTGCTAAAAATAGGGATGATTAGCCTCATTAACATATGAGAAAGGTGAGGCTTAAATAATCGGAATCATTTGCCTAAGTGTACATAGCTAATAAGCTGAAATATTGGGAGTGCTTCCACTCATCTATCCAATAGCTATTGTATCCTTCAGGGTCTTGGCAAGAAAGAGATGGCATATCCAAACTGGGTAACTTAAGGAGAGTTTAATAAAAGTATTACTTAAAAAGTGTGGCCAGGTGCAAGAAAATGATCATAGCATTCCCTGGGGACTAGTAACAAGGTTCTGTTACCACCCTGAAGACATAAAGGTAAGAAGAGTATGATCAGAACTTCAAGACAGAAAAACAGAGCCAAAAAAATAGAGAAACCTTAATATACAGGCTGCTAAGAGCTACCTTCTGTTATGGAAAACAGTCAGCCAGTGGTAACCCTGAAGAGAGTGTGCTAGGAAGTTAAGGACACTGACTTCACTCTACTCCCATTTCCCAAACTCTTCTGAGTGCTCTATATTCAAAAACCTGGTGCCAAGACAGAGGCCAAGGAGGTAATTTGCTGAGTCTAAACTGGTCAGCCTCTGCAGAGAGCAGAATAGAGAAGGCAGAGAGGAGACTGGAGACACAACAGTGGACAGTGGGGAGCTTCTCTGTAACCAGGCGTCAAGACAGGATAGGGCTCAACTCCCCGCCACCATTTGATGTGTCTGAGGTTCTTGGGCTCCCTTGCCCCAGGATTTGGGGAAAGGCCCTGGCAGCACAGTGAGCTTACCGGTTAAATAAATATTGGACCCAAAGTGTTTTTCAGAGAGTGATTTATTAGGTAGAGAGAGAAAGAGAGAGAATTAGAGAGAGCTCCCAGTGTGGGAGGGGCTCCTAGAGAGGGAAATCCAGGCAGGTAAGGTGCAGTGGGGTTTTAACTTTGAAGTTATTCCCGCCCATTCATGTTTTTGTCCAGTGAGAGGAGTTTTTTGAAACTTCCTCTGGAGTGATTGATTTTTGACTTTGATTCCAGATTGGTTGCTTGGGCCCACAACAGAGCCCCTCCTCCAGGGCTTTTGGCGGGCTTTCTGAACTAAGGAAGCTCACCTGGAATTTTACCTAGTGTGCACCAGAGAAAGTTAGACAACTTTCCCAGATGGGGAGGTGGATGGAGGTATGGCCTGGGGAAGTTCTTGCTTTTGAAACCACGCCCCTTGTGAACCCAGGAAGAGAAGTTAACATAGTCCCTCATCTCCATATTGATTATTGATTTATTTGTTTATTGATTTACATTAATAATCATTGCTGATATTTGGATTTTACAAAAAAACCTGTCTTCAAGATTTTGATTTTATAAGCAATTAGTATGGAGGTGGTCAAAGTCTTATCTTTTCCTTCTCATATTAGCCCTTTCACAAAAATGTGTTCAGCTGGTGCAGAAGTTAAAATAATGGCCAAAATCACAATTACTTCTGTACCACCCTAATACCTATTTTTCTGCTTTTACTTTATTGGCTTTAAGCTTCAGAATCCAAAAATTTTTAAGTGTTTTTACTCTTTTGAAATTTGCAATACAGAAAGACTTCTTAACTTCAAAATAACTGAGAGTTGTAATTCTGAAGTCCTAAGATTCAGACATATAAATTACTACTGTTCTATATTATTAGATAAACCATCATTTTGTTTGACACCACTGGGAATAATTTATGATTGAGCTTCCACTGGCTTCATTTTGGATAAATCTTTTCAGATCCAGATAGACCAAGACATAATAGGTTAAATTGTTAAAAGGTGTCATAGGATAGAATGACTCAAGTTGAATCTGATACTTCAATATAAACATTAAAAATATTTTTTAAAACTTTAATTAAGATTGTACAGTGCAATTTTTTTTATCTGATAGACATTTATTTAGACATCCTCTGAAAGATATCAGAGCAACTTCATGGCTTTTGAGAAACCAGTTTAAGGTTGTCCCTCAGCCACCTGTTCTCCTTAGTACAGCTTATCTTTTGCCTTTATTTTCAGTTGTTTCATAAAAAGCATTCAATATGAAAGTCAAATTTCCTGGAATTATCTCCTTATCCATACCAGGAGCTTCATCTATCAGTCTTGTACTTTGTGTCCAAGGCATTGATACATTCAAAATGCATAAACTCATACTATTTGTGCTAGATTTTTTAATCCTTTGACCCCTTTTCGATTTGCTATTCAGTTTGAAAACATTGAGCTCTGACTTGACTTGTCAACCTCAAAGACACTTTTGAACACAGGAAAGAGAGTCTTTACATGGCCAAATTCCTGTCTTCCCATTATTTGAGCTCTGTCATCACTAATATACAGAAGAATCAGATAGTGGAATTAGAATGATCAAAGCCAAGAAAGAAAATAGAAGTGAAGGAGGGTGAAGAGGTCATTTATTTTATGTTATGTCCATGACAGGGAAATGTGAGGAAGGGATTATACCAAGTTGGGCCTGGGGGCAAGGAAGATGAAATGTGGATCAAATGGGAATCTGGAAGCCAGAGACAACCTTAGAAAGAAATCACTGACAAAGCTAACTTATTCTGAACTTCACAAGATACGCTCCCAGGGCTGTGGAGAGAAAATACAAGCAACTTAGAATCCAGAGATATCTATTCTTTGGTATTATAACTTGAAACAGGACTTAAAATATACGTTAAGGATCCATGCTCACATGTTTAACATGATCCATGTTAAACACCGTGGCTGAACAAAAGCAAAAATTTTCCCAGTGATAGTGCCATGGAACCATTATACTATAACCTCTTAATCAAGGAATCAGTCTTCTGAAAGCACTGATTCTATCCAGCAACCTTGTGTCAATTTGGGCAGATCCATACCATCAAGGTGCAACCCAAAATTTGACACGTAATGAAAACAAAATCTTTCATTTAGCTATGAATTTGGGTTTGTCTTTTTGAGTAATGGCCTAACTGAAGGTGAACTACTTTGCTGGTTTCCAACTAAACTCAACTTGAACTTTTCCCTAATAAAGTATCTTTCTCTGAGTGTGACATCTCTATTAACTAAAAGGAATTTGGAAATCAACAGAACATGGAGCTCTCTGCCTTCCCACTTGCGTTTAGGAAGAGATCAACACAAACTGGGTTGAATAATAGAATCCTGAGCTAACTGGGGTGAGGGTTGGGGGAAAGAGTGCTAATTTTGAAGTTGTTCCTTAGAAATAACAATGCATATAGACAGTGGAGGAAAATTGTTGGATTGTATCAAATTAGAGAAATGCTACTTGTGTACCAAAACTTAGGCATTAATCTCTTTTCCCACAAAGTTATGCAACCAGGGAAGACAAACAGATTTTTGTAATGCACATATAAAGAATGTATGTTTTATAGTTGTATGTTGAATACATTTTTCAGAGGCTATACAAGGAGATAAAATCATCCTGAAAGATATACAGTCAAAAGGAAAGATACTAGCAACTCAAAAATACAGTAGATGGAGCCTTTTTTCTGTGTACATCTCAGGCCTCTTGGCTTTCACCAGCACCAGTAGCAGAGGAGAGGACAAGTGAAGGAAGAAAGAGAGCAATGAAGCTGACTGAAGCAAAATAAACAAATAAGACAGATGTAGAGATGTACAGGATAGCTAATGATGACCTTTGATCAATTACAGACAGTAATTACCAACAGTTCTCTGCAATTTTTTAGAAAACTTAGATTAAGAATGGCATGAGTATTCTAACAAGGATTGCACAGAATGTGTGGGGACAGAAAAAGAATGAGTGAATAGCCAAGAATCAGACCAAAGGAAGCAGGAGTTGACAGTCAAACCAGACCAAAAAGAAGATTAATGTTTACCACAAACTACCTAAGGCTTTCACCAATTCCATGGTAAAGACAGATTGTAGGTTAGCATCAGAATCAACATGCATATTCATGATAATGTATTGTTTATTCATGTTTAAGCTGTTGTATGAACTATGAATAATTAATTTTATGGTCTGAGTTAAATAATTTTCAAGTAATCCTTTTATTATCTTTTTTAAGTCCTAAGCTAAAGATTTCTCTCCCAGTGATTAAAAAAAATTATAATGCCATCTGAACTGAAGTAGGTCAAAAGTATGCTACAGAGAGTACTTTTATGGTTTTCAGAATGAACAGAGCAACTTTGTAACAACTGCCTTAGAATGCTCCTCTCACAAGACTTGTACTGTCTTTGAGTGCTACAGATAAAAGCCACTCGCTGGAGCTTAGGTCTGCCCTGAATGTTTTCTTGCTCATAATGGATTTGAAATGCATTGCTAACATCTTCTCTCTCATTAAAAATGCAATGTATGTTTGCAACTGGCAGTCATTTTTTAGGTGTATTTCTTTTCTATATGACATATTTTCAATGAAACAAAATACCTAAAAATTTTTTAAAATATTTTATACCATTTTCTTCCCAAATGCCGTTTCATAGAATTAGTTCCTTCTGGAGCAGGAAGACTTTTAAGAAGCTTCCCAAAGGTGATAAAGCATTAGAATATAAAATTCTGTTAACAGCAGATGATCATACTACTACCCAGGTTTTGATTCTTCCTACAGAGTAATCCCATTTCCTGCTACCCAGACTAATTATCTAATGACTAGCCTTCTAATATGTCATATATTTTTGGTATATTTTGATTTATTTTTCATACTGCAAATCTTTGATCACCAATCTCATCTTTGCAATGGGTCTTTTCGGTCCAGTTTGCATACCTAGTTTTTGACCCACTGGTTACTTAAACCCATCTATTCAATGTTTTTCATCACCTAGTTGCAATAACCCCCAATCTACTTTGTAACTCTGCAACACATAAAGTACCAACAGAAACTCAACTCCAGCTTCCATAATACTTACCTTTCTCTACAATAACATGACTCCTCTCTCAAGCTAGAGTCCCTACCCATCATAATTCAGCTTTCCCAAATCAAGTCTTCAGGTCTGCTCTCTGTAGAGAGCATTTATGGCCAAGAACTATTTACATTCCCCAAAGGATACAATTCCCTGCATAGTATCTTTCTACTTGATAGAAACATAACTGGCAATAATATTTGGATTGTTTCTGAATTGCAATAAAAATTTTAGCTTGAGTTTGACCTAGATAAGCTAAATGTTCTTTTGCAGCAGTGGAAATCAGAACTTCATTTTAACTATAGTCATATAAGCCATTTAAGTGTTTAATTCCTCTAAACTCAATTCCTTCATCTGTAGCACAGAAATGATTCCATCAGCCTTACGTATATCCAAAGGTTATATGACAATCAAATAAAAATGAAAATAAGTGAAAAATTCTTCAAAAACAGTAAAAGATTACAATGTAGAGGAACATAAAATTCAAAGTTAGTGAACTTCTAATATATGTCTTAAAATATTTTTCTAGTTGTGGTGACAGGTTTGTAAAAACATAAGCAGCATTTTTCCCCTATCAGTGTATCCTTGGAATCCTCCCCTATGTTAGTTGACATTGGTACCTTGTCCTAGACCCTTCTGCCCTCCCACTGCAGTGACATCCACCTGCCAGTACTCACTTTTAGTTTTTGCAGGGTTGATTCCAGCCATCACAGCCCACTTTGTCATTTGCTCAGGAAGCCAGAATTCTGTGTCTTCTGGGGAGAACTTTTAAATGTGAATTTTACACTGACTCATAGAATTCCCAACTGGAATTTGTCTACACGTACTCAAAGGGGTAACTAGCATGATAACAAACACAGCTGCCTTGTTTTGCTGTTTCACTGGCCTGGAATCTATAGGTGGTATTCTGGGATAACCTTAAAAAATAAGAAAACAATGATATAATATTTTAAAAATAAAAGTCTCCTTTTACTCCCTTTTGCTCAAATCTTTGCTTTTAGATTAACTCAGCTTCCGAGTTAATCTAAAACAAGACAAATTCCTCAAAAACAGAATATAAAAAGCATTCTTACACATAGTTTTTAACCTAACTGACATTAAAAGTAATGTAATTCTGTTATTTCTGAATTTCAAATTCAGCATGGGCTCTTCTCAATCTATCACATAAGATTTCATCTTCCAGAAACATTTCCTACATATTTTCTATGCTTCAGCCATAGTGAGTCACAAATATGTCATTCACTGGGAGATTTTATATTTCCATGTCTCTGCCTATGCTACTTTTCTAGAACCTGGATTATCCCTCCTCAATCCAGCCCTTAGGAAGTTCCCACTCATCATTGGAGATGAGGTTAACCATATTCCCTTCTGTAAAGCTTGTCCAGGCTTCCCTGACACAGTTGATTTTTCTGTCATTAGTTCAACTGAGATACCTAATACAGGCTCTTGAAAAAGAGTCCCCACACAACCTCATAGGCTTATCATGTCTTAAGTGTAGCTGGCTCCATTTGACATCTTAATCTCATCAAAGCTTTGCTTATTAGGGTATGATCATGAGTCTCTATGTATACAAGAATTCTTTGGAATTATAATTTTCAAAGATTACAATTCTATGTATACAAGAATTCTTTGTATACAAGTCTCAACGTGTACAAGAATTATTTGGAATTGTAATTTTCAAATTACAATTTGAAAGTATAGGCATATAACATAAACTCAATAAATATATGTTGAATGTGGAAAACATGAAGATATTATGGCTATTAGATTGAGAACAAACACCTTAAGATGTAATATTGAAGGTGCAAGCAGTCACTGCTGGACTTGATGCTGGCCTGGAAGGAAGCCTCAGCTGAGTTTTAAGAGGCTCAGAGGTAGAACATAAGACATGGACTGCCTGTATGTTCATAAATGTACTCCTGGTTGCCTTAGTGTTCAATGTGCATTTATTTCAAAATTCCTTTAGTCAGTACATGTTTACAGAGTGTTTGCTATTTGCTACACATTATGAATTTGCAGAGCAACTAACAAGAACAAGAACACTTGCAACAATGTGAAGGAGGAGCTTTGTTGTTATCATTGCTCTAAAGGCTATGCTGCCAGGTTTCCAGAAAATTTATTCTTAACCTCTGGTTCATAATTACCTGCTCAAATGAGATGATCCAAGAAATTACGTGTGAGTTTTTCATTTCTCTGAATGTATAAACACTGAAATTAGTTCTTATTAAAGGCCTAAGAATTTATTCCTTGAATAAATTTAAAAATAGGAGAAACTCTCATCTTGCAGACATTTTAGACTATCATGATGTATCTAGAGGTAAGAAGATGAAGGATGCACAGCAATTTCTTACATATAAACCTTGAAAAGGAAGTTGAGATAATAATGAATGCCATTGGTGTAGACATTTTCAGAGTTCAGCTGGCATATGGCAGCACATCCAGCCCACCTCTTGTCTTTTACAGTTTTGTTGGTGCGTAACATACCAATCCCTTCAGGTTTTCAATTTAGCGTCACTGCTTCCCATCCTCTCTCCTCTTAGGGGGCTGTGAAAACCCACGCAAAGGGGGTAAAATCTATCAAAAACTGCCATCATCCTTCTACAGGTTTGAATGTTGAGGAACGCTTCTTCAAAAATCCTGTGTAGACCAATTGCCTTCTTAAGTTTTTATGAACAGAGTTCACCTAAATTTAATTACCAGGTTGCATGAACCGATCTAACTAGAAATTATTATTTGCATTGGAAGTGCTGAGAAATTAAGTATGCAATTTCTAGAATTTACTGTGAAGAATTTATAAGGGCAGTGAAGAGAAAGAGGAGTATTCCAAAAGTAACAAATGCCTGACTTAGTAGCTCCACCTTTTGTAACAGATCTCAGCTTTGCCGTTTTCTTTCTAGGCATCTACTTTAATAAGGCTTCCATGCATAAAGAAATGTGTACAGTAGTTAGCTCTACCCTGACTGAAGAACCACGGTTTAATCTCAGCTGTGCATTGACGGAGTATAATTTAGAGATTCAGAGAGATGTACGAAATGCATCTAAATTTAGAATCTGACACAATGGTGGTTGCTAGGAGCTCAAAAAGAAATCAAGGAACAAAGGGAGTGGCTTTTGAAGTGGCTGAGCTCATTTACAGAAGCTGAAAGACTGTGCCTTGTGATGTGGCCTCTGTGCTGCCATAGATATTAGGATGAATGAATAAATGACTAGAGGGATTGCTCAGCAAAAATGTCATAAAAGCTAGAATTCCAGGAGAAGCAGAGAGGTGACTTTTATAACGATGAGCTGATACTCAAGTATGAAAGTCACATTAACAATACCTGAATGCAATGTCTAATTTCCTGCCTATTGAGTCCAAATTTGTCTCCTGGTTTCATATAACGATAAATGTAAGGTATTTCATTTGACCTTGTCCTTTTAAATAAAAAAAAAACATTTGGACAGTTTCTTTAGTCACTATCCATTTTCCTCTAATTCTGTTCCTCCTATATTGTTGCCAAACTCATTTCCTGCAATTTGCTTTGTTAAGCTGCTCTGTGCAAATATACAGATGGGGTGAAAAGAGGAGTTAGGAAGGAATAACAACAATAAAAAGCTTGGTTCAAATAGGAATCATTTTGATTGTGTAAAGTTATTTAATTACCTAGCTCTTTCTGTGGTACTCTCTCTAATTCCTTTAGTCACTGAATTAGGCAGATAAAGATAGAATTCCAAGAATGATGGCAAATTTCATTTGGAACCAGCAGCTGAGTCTTCACAGAGTGTTTCTGGCTATTATCATTTGGCTATTGGCACAGTGCTTGTATATATGATACTCAAAAATCTTTTATAATGATCAAGAATTACTGTGTAATAATCCCAGTGGTGAAGTAAGGAAGAACACCCTGCACATTTGGAGTAAGAGTGGCAACATAGTTTTTGTTTTCACTGATAATAGTCTTCTATTCCACTAGGATCAACTGAAACTATACAACAGATTCTCGGTTCACAGGTTTCTAAGAACGTCTTTATTCAGAACAAGCAGATAAGCCACCAGAGAATACCTCTTTCCTTCTTCCTCACAATCTGCTTCAAATTTATTTTACAACTGCATTTGTTTCCATACAGTCAGTAAAGTTTCCTAATAAAATAGTTTTCAGCAATCCAGCTTTCCACACTGTTTTACCTATTCTTGGCTACTCCAGGTCATGTGGCTTGCTTTGAGAAAACAAAACAACAAATAGTTCCTTTCTGAGTATATGTAGTATGTATACATGCCTGTGGTTTCACACCTAGTGATAGGTAAAGAATGTCAGCGGTAAGACCCGCTGTTTATAGGGACCTAATGAACTTTGGCCCTGAATGAAGGCATCTCAGGCAACTTTAATTGTGTAGTCTGATAACTTTTCTACTGGCCTTGGAATAGAGAAAATTTTAGAGTTAAAGTATCGTCTCTGGACCACATTAAATTTTAATAACATTAAACATGAGACAGAAGAAATTTGCTTAGTGAAACCTAGGGAAAGAATAATGAAAGATGGGACCCAAGGATACCCAGAGACCAAGACAGATAAAATCCCAGAGGAACATGGCAGCTTTTGAAAAGGGCATCCATCAGGGAAATGTTGTAATGCCTCATGGAGAGCTCCTGAGTCCTAATGTTTATAGAAAGAGCTAAAATCCTGGAATATGAAGCTATCTAAAAGGATTGAAATAACTTAACCTGTGGCTTCCATGATATCAATCACGCCTATTGTGTTTGGTTGAAGGTTTTTCCTCAGCTCTTCTTCAGTCTTCCTTTCTTTCAGTCTTCCCCATGTGCACCCAGAATAGTGGGGCTCCCTGGGGTTCCTTACCAAGTGCTTGTCTCTATTCACCAAGTAAGCTCTTTCCAGGTGAGGGCACCTATTTCTGTAATTACAACTACTACTATCTTTTGACTCTACCTTGAATTCACACCTCTCTTCTAAGGCCCCAGTATTCAAAGGCTTCTCTATGGCTACACCAGTACCCATGAATATGTCTAAAAATGAAATGCTCATCTGGCTTCACCACCAGAATTGCTCCTCCTCTCATAGTCATCATGCTTGATTATGTCTCCCTTATCATTAGTCCATTTTCTCCACATGTGGTCACTCTACTGATCTACACATCTTACTTTGTTTATAGATATTTAACATTTATTCATCGAAATCTACTGCACACTGGAAACTGGCTTGTGGTGTTGCTGGTGTAAACAAACCTACTGCACTGCCAGTCATATAAAAGTATAGCACATAGAATTATGTACAGTACATATTGCTTGAAAATGATAATAAATGACCATCTTACTGGTTTTTATATTTACTATATTTTGTTATTTTAGAGTGTGTTCTATTTATAGTTTTTAAAAAGTTAACTGTAAAACAGCCTTGGCCCAGTCCTTCAGCAAGGATTCCAGAATCAGGTATTGTTATCATAGGAGGTGACAGCTCCAGCCATGTTTTTGCTCCTGAACACCTTCCAGTGAGACAAGATGTGGAGGTGGAAGACAATGATATTGAAGGTCCTTACCCTTTACAGGCCTAGGATAATATATGTGTTTGTGTTTTAGTTTTTAACAAAAAGCTTAAAAGTTAAAAAAAAAAATAAAAAAAGTTTAAAAATAGAAAATAAGCTGGGCACGGTGGCTCACACCAGTAATCCCAGCACTTTGGGAGCCCGAGGCTGGTGGATCAGCTGAGGTCAGGAGTTCAAGACCAGCCTGCCCAACATGGCAGAATCCCATGTTTACTAAAAATACAAAAAATTAGCTGAGTGTGGTGGCACGTGCTCATAGTCCCAGCTACTCAGGAGGCTGAGGCAGGAGAATCATTTGAACTCAGGAGGCGGAGGTTGCAGTTAGCCAAGATTGCACCATTGTACTCCAGCCTGGGTGACAAGAGTGAAACTCTGTCTCAAAAATAAATAAATAAATAAATAAATAAAAGAAAATAGCTTGTAGAATAAGAATATACAGAACAAAAATATTTTTGTACAGTTATACAATATATTTTTGTTTCCAGCTCAGTGTTATCACAAAAAAGTCAAAAAGTTAAAAAAATTTAAAAGTTTATAAAGTAAAAAGGTTTTGGTAAGCTAATTTCTTATGGAAGACAGAACTTTTTAAAAACAAATTTAGTGTAGCCTAACTGTACAGTGTTTATAAAGCCTATAATAGTGCACTGTAGTGTTCTAGGCATTCACATGCACTCACCGCTCACTCACTGATTCGGCCAGATCAACTTTCTGTCGCACAAGGTCCATTCATGGTAAGTGGCCTATACTGATGTACTATTTTTTAAAAAAAATTTTAAATCATATTTTTACTGTGACTTTTCTCTATTTAGAAATGCTTAGATACACAAATACCATTGTACTATAATTCCCTGCAGTATTCATTATAGCAACATGCTATACAAGTGTGTAGCCTAGCAGCAAGAGGCTGTCCCAGAGAGCCTAGGTTGTAGTAGGCTATCCTATCTAGATTTGTCTGAGTATACTCTGTGAGGTTTACACCATGACAAAATCACCTAAGGACTCATTTCTCAGAACATATTGTCAAGCTACACATGTTTTTACCTATTAAATTCAAACCCAGTTAAGTTTCAGCCCAAACCCAATCAAGTTGAAGCCCCAAATTCTTCAATGGCTATCCATAGCCTTCAGGAAAAAAATTCCAAACTCCTCAGCATGGCACATATGGCTATGACCTGTCCTCTGGTCTCTTCCCAGTCTTGCCAAACCATGTTGGTATTTTTATCCTGTGTTTCTACCACATTGAATCTCTTAGAGTTCCTAAACATGCTCTTCCCTCTTCCCCAATATACAGGGAAGAGAACCTTACAAAAAAATGATTTTGCTAAAATAGGCTACTTTTCTTACCATTTCTACTGTTACACATGCACCTCTCTCTGGCAAGCATATGCACTTGCCTGTCTTGACAGTACTCCTTTACAACTGTAAGTCCCTAACAGTCACCTAGCTAACCTTCCCAGCTACTCAGTTTTTAAAACTCAACTCTGGAGTCGCCACCCCCAGTGGTAAAGTATAAGAAGCAGCTACCTTCTCACAGTGTCCTCTGCATACATACAATCTAGTACGTATCATATTGAATTTCAGTTGTTGTTTTTGTGGGTCTTTCTTTCCAATAAATTATGACTTCTTTGAGTTTAGGGATTTTGTCTTATTCACATAAGCCAATGCCTGAGACATGACATGAGCTTTAATACAAAGTTGTGTGGATGATATAGAGGATATATAAATGAACTGCAGTAATTCAGAAGTTAGGCCAAAAAGTAATCAATGAGGATCAGGAGCTGCATAATTTATTGTGTTCAGAGACCATATGCCATTTCAACTTATGACATCTACAAACTCATTGTACTATTTAAGACTCCCCAAACAAACAAACATACAAACAAAACTGGTACTTATTATTTGAATCAGTTAATAAATAATGTTTAAATATCTTTGGTAAAAGAAGACATAATTCTTGAGTCATACAATTTATAATTTGGGAATTTGAAGATAAAAATATAATTAAAAAGCATTGTTTAGTATACACAGCTTCTTAACTCAAATTTTTAAAAACATGACAATCCTATGTATTGCCATGTATTATAAACATATGTATTATTTGTAACGCCCATTTTAGAGTTTAGATGATGAAGTTCTGAGAGATTACTAGTCGGCCAGTAGTTCAGCAGCCAACAAATGGCAAAGCCCAACTGGAACCCAGGTTTTTCAAATGTGTAATGCAATGTATTTAATGTTAAACTGATATTAGGAAAGATTTTATAATATATACCTTCTAAAATTATGTACTTGGAAAAAAAGAGCTCCAACCATCTACAATGACTTAGGAGGAATATAACCTATAGTAAGGCATTAATTTTTATTTTCAAGTTTTCCACAAGCTTCAAAGTTCAGACTTCTGAAACCACTTGAATTTTTAACATATCAGCCTTGCTTCAAAGGCTTAAAATCTCTGAGCTTTTTTCTGAGTCTGAAGCAAATGTAGTTTTTGTCTTGAGAATATTCATGTATTCCAGGCATTTTGTTGTTCCCTGGCCTAGAAAACACAAATATTATTACCTTTATCCTTTCAGCATAAAGTGAATTTTAGGTAATTCATTTCCAGGCCAGAGTTTAGAGTTTTATATTTATTTGTGATGTTGTTTGTGCTGTGACCATGAAAAATTATGGTACTCTGATTTGTGATTAACATTTAACTTCATGTTCTGAAGAGAGAGAGAGAGAGAGAAAGAGAGAGAGAGAGAGAGATTTCAGAGGAGAACACCCACAGCCATTTGTCAAGTTTATAGGAAAAAAATCCCTGAAAAACAGGACAGGTTTAGTTCTTTGATTTAAAGAAGAAATGTAAATTGAAAAACACCAAAGGAAACAGTAATTAAATGACCTTCAATGATTCCCACTTGTTATAGAATTGTACATTTTGTCCAAACATTTTTTTAACTTTCCAATAAAATCAATATATTTAATGTCTGTCATCTTGAGGGAGTCATATGAGCAACAATAAAAATGGTAAAGTAAGGGCTCTGACTTTGAATCATTTCCAGCAAACATTGCTTCAGCTGCTATCTTCAGGACGTTGGAAATGCAGACAGAGCATTCCAGACTAGGGTGGAAGGGAGTCAAGATTGCCTCAACTCTGAGACTGGATTTGCCACACCCCAGTATCACCGTGGAACACTGGCACTGAGTAACTCATTACTATCAACAATTTTTTCTAAAGATCCAGAGGATAATCATCTGCTCAGGAACATTTATTAAACAGATATCACCTAATAATTACTATTTCATCACAAATGCAACATTCCTGGCTTCAAGGAGCTAACAATTAACTGTTAGAGTCACACAAACAAACTACCAAAATACAATTTACTAAATGTTCAAATTGATGTTTGTGCAAGGTGATACGGGAGCACAGGAAGAGTGATTCAAACTCAGCCTGGGGGAAACAGAGAATCTAGTAACAAGGTTGAAATTAATCCAAAAAGATGAGTAAATGTTAGTGGAACAGCAATATCTTTTTTAAAATATGGACTGAGACAGAGCTTGGAGAGTTCTGGAAAATGAGATACTTTAGTACAAATACAATACAGGATGAACAGAAGGGTTTGTAGAAGATAATGCTGAAAAATTGGGAGGCGGCTAAAAATGCAGGACATTGTATACCATGCTACAAGATATATATTTTATCCTTAGTGCTGCAGATAGTCATTATTGTGTTAAAAGCAAGAGAGTGACTGACATGGTCAGATTCACACTTCCTATTGTACACTATTGAGGCAGTATGTAGGATAAATTTTAAAGGGGTAGAGAAGTGGACTAACACCACTCTCCTAGTGAAAAAAAGATGAGGGTCTAACACCAAGACTGTGGAGATGACAAAGAGACTCATTTTAATTGTTTAGCAAGGAAGAATGTAATACATTTGATAGTAAGTGAAAAGTCAATTAAGTGATAGAAACTACATCTAATCAGTGATAAAGAGGAAGAGATCTGGACTTACCTCTACTGGTTTCTAACCTAAATACTGACCATCTGGGAGTAAAATCATCAACATGGGGAATAAAGAATTAAAAACACTGGAAAATGAAGATGGGAATTTTGGCTTTGCACAAATTACTTAAAACCACTGTGGCATATCTAAATGGGAATATGCAGGGGCATTAAGAAATAATGATTTCTAACTCAAGAATAAAGTCTCGGTTAAGGATATAAGTTGTAGTTCAATCACAAAAGTAAGAGTTAAAATAATGAGTGTGAATAATATTCAGAAAAATATGTAAAACGAAAATAGATAAATATTTTTAAAAAATTTTTATTTTATCCAGCTTATCACATTTTTACATGAATCATGCCTTTAGTGTTGTATCTAGAAAGCCATCATCAGGCCGGGCGTGGTCATCCCAGCCCTGGGATTTTGCCTGTAACCCCAGCACTTTGGGAGGCCAAGGCAGGTGGATCATGAGGTCAGGAGTTCAAAAAAAGTCATCATCAAACCCTAAGTCATATAGAATTTCTCCTATCGTCTCCTATGAATGTTATAGTTTTGCATTTTTTCATTTAGGTCTATGATTCACTGTAGGAAGAGAAAAATTGGCCACACTAACACCATTTTAAAGTATGCCTCCATCCAAAGAGGCAAGGGCACCTAAGGTGAAAAGGTAAACACCTTTTGTGAAATTTGGCTAAAAGACCACTGCTCCTGGCACGATTGTTTTAATGTTGTTTGCTCGGGAAGGGCCCTCCTGAGCAAAGAGAGGATGCCCAAGGTAACAACTGGATTTAGTAAAAGGAGTTTACACGAAGGAGGATCGAAGCCTGCTGTTGTCATGTGCTGAGGGATGTCCCAACTCCCACGCAGGGCACCCACCTTCCAGACTCCAGTGATGACTCTTACTGCAATCTGGTGAGCTTTGGTGACATTTTGTCTTCTTTTGTTAATTCTTTTATACCTACTACAGTCTGCTTTTGCAGTAATATTTGCTTACAACTGCAGGATCCCGGGTGTCCACCTTCCAAATCTGGTGATGCCTCTTCCTGCCGTCTGATGAGCTTCTGGTTACATTTCTTTAGTTTTAGTTACATTTCGTCTTCTCTTGTTATACAGCTCTTTTTATTGTGATATTTGCTTACGGTAATAAAGTTTTTAGTTTTCCCCTCCCCCTACTTGAGTGCTCAGCTCCTCCTTCCAACATTGTCTTGAAACATACACTTCGAGTTAGATTTTGTCAACGGTGTAAGAGCTATGTTTAGATTCATTTGTTTGCATGTGGGTGCCCAGTAGTTCCAGATCGACAGTCTTTGCTCCATTATATTGCTTTTCCTCCTTTGTAAAAATGTTAAAAATTTCTGCTCTGCAAGAGACACTGTTGAGAAAATGAAAAAATGAGCTACAGGCTGGAGAAAACATTTGCAAATAATGTATCAGAATAATGACAGTTACCCAAAATATACAAAGAACTCCAAAAAAAATCAACAATATGAAGACATACAGCTGATTAAAAAATGGGCCAAAGACTTTAACAGACACCTCATCAAATAAGACATACAAATGGAAAATGTGTTCGAAAAGACACTCAACATTATATTTTATTAGAAACATGCAAATTAAAACAACAATGAGATATCATTACACGCCTATGAGAATGGATTGCCAAAACCCAGAACACTGACAACATGAAATGCTGAAGAGAATGTGGTCAAACAGGAACCCTGATTCATTGCTGGTGGGAATACAAAATGGTGCAGCCACTTCAGATGATAGTTTAAAGGTTTCTTGTAAAACTAAACATACTCTTCCAAATGATCAAGCAACTGTGCTAGTTTTTATGAGAAGAAGTTGAAAACTTAGGTCCACACAAAGACCTACACGTGGATGTTTTTAGCTGCTTTATTTGTTAATTGTCAAATCTCGGAAGCAACCAAGATGTCCTTTAGTATGTGAATTGATGAAGAAATGGTGGTACATGGAGACAATGGCATAGAGAATATAAAATATTATTTAATGCTACAAAGAAATGAGCTATCAAGCAGTGAAAATACTTGGAGAAAGTTTAAGTGCTTATTAGTAAGTGAAAAAACATAAAAGGCCACATACCTTAGGATTTAAATAATATGAAATTCTAGAAGAGGAAAAACTGTGAAAACATTAAAAATATTTTTGGTTGTTAATGGTTAGGGGAGGGAGAGGAATGAATAGGCAGAGCATTAAGGATTTTTAGAACAGTGAAACAATTCTGTATAATACTATAATAGTGGATATATCCTATAACAATTTGTCCCAACTCATAGAATGTACAATACGACAGGTGAACTCCTATGTAAACTATGGGCTTTGGGTATGAATAATGTGTCAATATAGGTTCACCAATTGTAATAAATGTATAACTCTAGCAGGGAGTATTGATAAAGGGGGAGGTATGAATGTGGGGTGGGGACAGGTGGCATATGGAAAATCTCTGAACCTATCACTCAATTATGCTATGAATATAAAACTTCTCTAAAAACTAACATTTTTTAAACAGATGAAATTAAGACTAAGAACAGGACTTTAGAGAATCCCAATATTTAAAAGATAAGAGTGGCCCATGAAAGACACTGAAAGAAAGATATTCAAGTAATAAGGACCAAAGCAGAAGAAAATGTTCACACAGGAGTCAAGCAATGGGAGAATTGCAAGAATTACTCCAGGGTTAAAAAATTCAGATAGATCACAGCCTATGTTTATTTTGTGTACCATTGGCTACAACCATAGACACTGGCTATTCAAAGATAAAATATGACCTTGGTTATCAGTGAACGTAATACTTAAGAAGAAGATGGATATAAAAATCAAAATGAAAAATAGTATGCCATAATAATATCAGATCAGATTTAAAATATCAAGCTTTAAGCTACTAATATGAGAATCACCTGAAAGTAAACAACTCTGAATAGAGTTGTAAGCAAAGCAATTGAAAGATATATTATGCAAATATGAATATTAAGCTAAGACAACTACTTTATATAAAAATATAAGGCAAAAAAGCTAATAAAATTTTAAAAGATACTATTATTAAAAGGAGATATCTATCAAGAAGATATTAAAAACATGAAGTACACACCTATAATTTACTTTTAAATAAATACAATAAAACTCTGACTATCAACAAAAGATAGTTCAAGTATACCAAAAAATTTTATATATGGATATTGAGTACTTAATACCATAATTAACAAACATCATCCAGTAGTCACCCAGAGATCTCAGCACTCAACAAATTAAAACCATAAATTCCCGTTGGCAGATATGTTACATGTACTCAAAGTGACCATGTAAATATCACAAAGGTAATCATAGCACATTTCAATGAATTTATGTCATACAGACTACATTATATTTATAATGCCAAGGGAATATCTTAAATATTCAAATAACTAGAACATATATCAACAAAGTTATTTTTTTAAAAAGTCAAATACCATGTAAATAACCAACAGAATGTTCTTAATATTAAAAATTAGATCATAACTATTTTGAGGAAAGAAATGAATAACTGAGTGTCCAGGAATAGTTATTAGCTCTTGGAATTTTAGCCTTTCCTCCATATATTTATCTTTCTTACTTCTACACTTAGTGGCTTATATTGAAAGAGTTAAAATTAAAAAATATATTTGCTTTGGCAAAAATAGTAAGTCCATTTTTTGGTCTATTTTGTTTCACTCAAAAACATCTAAAATTACCTGTATTAGTATATTTTCATGCTGCTATGAAGACATACCTGAGAATGGTGAATTCATAAAGAAGAGGTTTAATTGACTCACAATTCAGTGTGGCTGGAGTGCCCTCAGGAAACTTACAATCTTGGTAGAAGGGGAAGCACACATGTCCTTCTTCACATGATGGCAGGGAGAAGAAGAATGGGAATCAAGCCAATGGGGAAGTGCCTTATGAAACTATCAGATCTCATGAGAACTTACTCACTATTACCAGAATAGTATGGGAGAAACCACCCTCATGATTCAGTTACCTCCCACTGGGTCGCTACTATGACACATGGGGATTATGTGAACTACAACTCAAGATGAAGTTTGGGGTTGGGGGGAACACAGCCAAACCATATCATTCTGCCGCTGGTGCCTCCCAAATCTCATGTCCTCACATTTCACAACCAATCATGCCTTTCCAACAGTCCCCCAAAGTCTCAACTCTTTACAGCATTAACCCAAAAGTCCAAGTCCAAGGACTTATCTTACACAAGGCAAGTTCCTTCTGCCTATAAGCCTGCAAAATCAAAAGAAAGTTAGTTACTTCCTAGATACAAGGGGGGTTCAGGCATTGGGCAAATACACCCACTCCAAATGGGAGAAATTGGCCAAATCAAAGGGGCTACAGTAACCATGTAAGTCTGAAATTCAATAGGGCAGTCATTAAACTTTAAAGCTCCAAAATGATCTCCTTTGACTCCATGTATCACATCCAGGTCATGCTGATGCAAGAGGTAGATTCCCATGGCCTTGGGCAGCTCCATCTCTGTGGCCTTGCAAGCTACACTTCCCCCTTCCAGCTGGCCTCACAGTCTGCTTTTGAGTGCCTGCAGCTTTTCCAGTCATACCTTTCAAGGTACAAGCTGTCAACAGATCTACCATTCTGGGGTCTGGAGGATGGTGGCCTTCTTCTCACAACTCCACTAGGCAGATCACCACTGGGGACTCTGTGGAGGCTCCAACTCCATGTTTCCTTACTGTACTGCCCTAGCAGAGGTTCTCTATGAGGGCCCAAACCCTGCAGAAAACTTCTGCCTGGACATCCAGGTGTTTCTGAAACCTAGGCAGAGGTCCTTAAACCTCAATTCTTGGTTTCTGAGAACCCATAGGCCCAACACCACATGTAAGCTGCCAAGGCTTGGGGTTTACACCCTCAGAAGCAACAGCTTGAGCTCTGCATTGGCTTCTTTTAGTCAAGGCTGAGACGTAGGGCACCAACTCCCAAGACAGCGCAAACCAGCAAGCCTCTGGCCTTAGCCCAGGAAACCATTTTCTTCTATGCCTCTGAGCCTTTGATGGGAGTGGCTACCATGAAGACCTTTGATATGCCCTGGAAACATTTTCCCCCATTGTCTTGGTGATTAACACCTGGCTTCTTGTTACTTATTCAAATTTCTACATCTGGCTTGTATTTCTCCTCAGAAAATGGTTTTTCCTTTTCTATCACATCATCAGGCTGCAAATATTCCAAACTTTTATGCTCTTCTTCCTTTTTAAACATAAGTTCCAATTCCAAACCATATCTTTGGGAACACATAAAACCAAATGCTTTTACTAGTACCCAATTAATGCTAATGTTTTGCTGCTTAGAAATTTCCTCCTCCATATACCAGAAAAAATGTCTCTGAAGTTCCAAGTTCCATTGATCTCTAGGGCAGGTGAAAAAAAATGTCACTAGCCTCCTTGCACAAAATAGCAAGAGTCACCTTTATTCCAGTTCTCAAAAAGTTCCTCATCTCCATCTAAGACTACCTCAGCCTGGACTTCATTATTAATATTACTATCACCATTTTGATTAAAACATTCAAGAAATCTCTAGGAAGTTTCAAATTTTCCCACATCTTTCTGTCTTCTTCTGAGCCCTCCAGACTGTTCCAACCTCTGCTTGTTACCCAGTTCCAAAGCCACTTCCACATTTTTGAGTGTGTTTACAGCAATGCTCCACTAGCTCGTACCAATTTACTGACTAAACTTCAGACTTACATGGGTACTATAGTCCCTTTTCATGCTGCTACAAAGACATACCAAAGACTGGGTAATTTATAAAGGAAAGAAGTTTAATTGACTCACAGTTCAGCTTTGGAGGCCTCAAGAAATTTACACTCATGGTGGAAGGGGAAACAGAGACATCCTTTTTCACATGGCAGCAGGGAAAACAAGAATGAGAATTGAGTGCAGGTGGAAACTCCTTATAAAACCATCAGATCTTGTGAGAAGTTACTATCATGAGAATAGCACGGGGAAAACCACCCCCATGGTTCAATTATCTCCCACTGCTTACCTCCCATAAAATGGGGATTATGGAAACTACAATTCAAGATGAGATTTTTGTGGGAACACAGCCAAACCATGTTATGACCTAAATATAATATGCCATTAAAAAAAAAAAAAGTATCAACTTTTCTCAAACTTACCACAGAATAAACATACTCTATATATTTTAAAGCATTTTAATTTTTATTGATACATAATAATTATACATATTTATAGAATGCATGTGATATGTTCATATATGCCTACAATGTATATTGATAATATCAGGGTAATTGGGATAACCATCACTGCAACCATTTATCACATCTTTGCGTTTGGAACATTGCAAATGTTCTCTTCTAGCTATTTTGGAATATACAATAAATTATTAGCTACTATCACTCTACTGTGCTATTAAAAACTAGGACCTATTCATTATATTTAACTGTGCTTTTCTACCTATCAACCAACCTGTGTTTATCTCCCTTTCTCCCCTAACCTTTCCAGCCTCTGGCAACCATTATTTCATACTCTCTCTTCATGGATTTAACTTATTTCTGTGCCTGCCTTATTTCAGTTAACATAATGTCCTTCAGTTCATCCATGTTGCTTCAAATGACTTGATTTTATTTTCTATAGCTGAATAATATTTCATTGTGCACCACCTTTTATCAATTCATCCAGATGGGTACTTAGATGGATTCCGTATGTTGGCTGTTGTAAATGGTGCTGAAATAAACATGGGAGTGATGATATCTCTTTAATATACTGCTTTAGCATATGTAAGTATAGCTAATCCTCCTCTTTTTTGTTTCCATTAGAATGGATTTTTTATTTTTTAACTTTCAGTTTTTGCGTGTGTTTGTAGATGAAGCGAATTTCTTGCAGACAGCAAATAGTTGGGTCATATTTTTTTAAATCCATTCAGTTACTCTGCCTTTTAATTGAAGAACTGGATCCATTTAAATTAAGGATTATTATTGAAAAGTAAAGGTTTACTAACGCTATTTTGTTACCTGGTTCCTATTTTTTTTTGTAGCTCTTTTCTTCCTTTTTATCTTCTTACTGTCCTTTTTGTGGTTAAGTGATTTTCACTAGTAGTACTTTTTGATTTCATGCTATTCATTTCTAGTGTATTTGTCGTAGGTTTTGCTTTGTAGTTACCAGAAGGCTTACAAAAAAAAATCTTATAACAGGGTATTTTAAACTGATAATGACTTAATTTTGATCACAGAGAAAAATAATAAAGGTAAAACTTTACACATTACACCAACCTCACATGCACACATTTTGACTTGATGTTTCAATTTATATCTTTTTGTATTTCTCATTTCTTAATTGTTGTAGTTTTTATTTTAATAGTTCTATATTGTAGGCTTTATACTTAATATATAAGTGATTTACCTACTCTAATTACAATATTAGACTATTCTGAATTTGTGTTATTTTTTTCTTTTATCACTAAGTAATACATTCAGATGTTTCCTTGTTACAGATTAACATACCTTTCTTTCAGACTGAAGAAATTCCTTTAGCATTTCTTGCAATGCCAGTCTGGTGTTGATGAATTCTCTCAGCTTTTGTTTGGGAAAGTCTTTATTCTTTTTAGTGTTTGAAGGATAGCTTTGCTGAGTACAATATACTCGATTCATAGTTTTCTCCTTCAGTATGTTGAATATACAATTATATATCTCCTGACCTGCAGGGATTCAGCTGGGAAATCTGCCAAAAGCCATATTGGGATTCTGCTAAAGGTGATGTTTCTTTTCCTTGACTGCTTTGAGTATTCTTTCTTTGTCTTTACTTTTTGGTAATTTATAATGTGTCTTGGGGGTTTATTCATTGCGGTAAATTTGATTGGTGATCTTTGAGCTTCCTATTCCTGAATGGTGCTACCTTTCTCCTTTTTTGGAAATTTTTCTGCCATTATTTTTAAAAGTATTCTTCCGACATATTTTTCTCACTTGTCATTGGGAATTTTTATTATGCAGAAGTTGGTTTACTTAATAGTGTCATTTAATTATCGTAAGCCATCTTCATCTTTATTTATTCTTTCTTTTTGCCCCTCTGATTGGGAAAATTCCTATGTTCTATGTTTGAGCTTGTTAATTCTTTCCTCTGTTTGATCAAGTCTTCCATTGAAGTTTTCTAATTGGATTTTCAGTCCAGTCATTTTATTCCTTATTTCTTGAATATCTATTTTTTAAATTGCTTCTATTTCTTTGTCAAATTTCTTATTTTGTTTCTGGTTTGCTTTCTTAGAGAAATCAAACCAGAGAAATAAGTGATATTTGGAAAACAAATTATCTCTAAGTGATAATTATATCTAAGATGTGATTTCCTGAATGTCTTATATATAATTATTCGAAATTCTCTGTCTGACATAGCATAGATCTTCAATTCTTTGGGGTCCACTGCTGAAGCTTTATTAGTGTATTTTGGTGCTGTCATATTCCCATGAGTTTTCATAGTCCTTGTATCTTTACATTAAGGCCTGCACATTTGAGAAAACAGCCACTTTTTCTAGTTCTTACAGGCATTCTTTGGTAGTGTTAGACCTTTACTACTTATTTTCAGAACTTAAATACTAACCCAACGAACACTGGAAATAAAACACTATAGTGAAACTAACTCACCCTGCCATTGTTTCTTGACCTGGGGAACCTTACAGTGAGCACTAGACGTTAAATAGGCCTTGGAGCTATATTGTTGCCCTGCCATTGTTTCCCAGTCTGGGGAATACTGAAGCATGCAGTGGAACTTAATTCCAAAATTTTAGTCATTACTGGGCCAGGGGAAGACTCCAGGCAAGCACTTCAACTTTGTGGAAAATCTATCCAGGGATTCAGGCCTTCCTATAAATTGTGACACCTGTGGTACTATGGCGCCAGTCATTCTCTGCAATGTGACACCCTTTCTCATTGGAGCACAGAGTAATCACCAAGATCCACTCATCAGTCACTGCTATTAGTACTTGTTTGCCCCCACTTCACCAAAGGTGACAGCCCTCCTGGCACTCCCAATAATTTCTGTGGAATAGGACCAGAGTGGGCTTCCCAGGAGGATCCCAGACCAGTGGGGAGATCCTCAGTGTCCACTTCTAATTTCCTCCTCTCACCTAAGAAATTCTGGAACTGGGAAAAATTCTCTGTGAATGGTGTTATGCTGGCATGAGAGAGGAGTGACATAGTTTGAGATGAGCATTTCTCTTCCAAGTCACAGTGTCTCTCGATCCTGGGAGCCCATGGGATTTCTCCACTTCTCCCTCAAGTTACGATGAATTCAGGGTGGTATTCTGTCTTCGGATAGTTTGTAGATATATTTTTGTGGAGGAAACAAGGCCAAGGAATCTTCTATTTTGCCATCTTGCTGAAGTCACCTAATCCTACATTGACACATATTATTGTAATAAATGATGTAGCTTGTTTCAAATGTTCCCATACCTGAGTTAAATAAAAAACATAGATCTTGAATATATGCTCATGAGAATGAGCATTCTTAGTCTCAGATGGTATTTCTATAAAAAGCACTGGCATTATTCCTTTTAGAGGTCATGAACATATATTCAAAGCAAAAACACCATTGACCAAAAACTACTTATTAAAGTTATCTTTGTTTTTCCAATAAAGATAAATTATGGCTAGTTTCTGACAAGTCATTTTTACCTTATTATCTAATCTATTTAAAAATATTTTACCTCATGTCTGATTTTTATTGCCCTTAATATTCTGCCTTGTAATTCAACTACATATTCATACCTTTTGCCATTTTTTTCTATTATTGCACTTGCTTTATCTTATTAGATTTTAAGAATCAGACTTGCACATTTTTAACCTTTATAATATTAAAAAGTTTAAGCATTGTGAAGAGAACAGTATAATATAACCTCTATTCTCACCAATTATTCAAAATATTCTAAATATGGTCCATCTTTTATTATCTACAATTCTCTAGACATATTTTTGTCATAACTACTCTCCCTATCTCCTGTCAATTATTTTAAAGCAAATACAGGAAATCATATTAATTTATTTATAGATATTTTAGCACATATCTTTAAAAGACATAGTTTTCTGTTAATTCAAGCACATATTATTATCTCTAAAGATGAGTTTAATTTGCTGTTCTTTTTCTATCTTCTTGAGATATGCACTTTGTCAGATTGCACCCGTTATTTTCTAACATTTATATTTAAGACTGATAATTTTACAATACGAATGTTTTAGCTGCATCCTGCAAGTTGGGATGTTTCATGTTTTCATTATGTTTGGTTCAAAACATGACTAAAAGAGTCATGTCTTATACAATCCATTCTTTTGACCAAGGATTATTTAGGAGTATGTGATTAATATCTTAATATATTGGAATTTTTAAATATTGCTTTTAATGTATAGCTAATTCCACTGAGGTCAGAAAACATGCTCTATATAATTGCAGTCTTTTTGAAATTTTTAGAAACTTGTATTTCAGTGCTTTGAAATTTGTAAAAATGTGCCTCATTACCTAGCATTTAAACAATATGGTTAAATCAATATGAGTACATGCTCTGAAAGCACTTGGAAAAAATGTTTGTTCTGCAGTTGTTTGGTGCAGTGCTTTAGTGATATCAGTTAGATCAATATTATTATCACGTCATTCCAATCATCTGTATTCTTACTGATTTTGTCTTTTGCTTGTTGTATCAATTTCTCCCATTATGGAATATGCTATGATATGCCACTCAATTTTTTTTCAGAAATGAAGGACTTAGTATCATAGTTGCTGAGAGGGCAATAAGCAGACAGTTCCTAACTGTCAGCAGCCATAGAGACTTTTGCGAATGACCTACATACAATAACTGATCTGCATGGGGATGTTAAGACCTACCTCCTTGTCCCAGCTTGGTAAATGTTCAAAGGATCACCTCCTTTTCAAAATTCTCTTCAGAGTAAACTATGAATTCTTTAAATAATGCATTATATTGCAACTTTTCTTCTAACTAGTTTTGCTTGTTTCCCTATTCATTACCTTTGCTGATGCCAGTGGCAGTCTTCAAGGAACCTGTTATATTGTTATCTCCAGTCAATATGTGCTTCCAGAGAACCCATCTAATGACCATTAGTGCTAGAAGTAGTCTAAGACTGTAACCATGGAGTTGGGATTTTAGAATTAGATCATCTGTCACCCAGTTAAAATGAAGACTGCTATTTTTGGTGTAGACAGTAGGTGAAGGACAGATAGTATCTACTAGGTAGCAGTCCAGTTGATAAACTTTCACAGGTACTGAACTGTAATGGTATTCTGGTAGAAGGGAATGCTTTTGCTGACAATATAATATGATCCATCCTTTGAGAAATAGGAAAGAAAATTTAACTATAAAAATAATATAATTAGAATGTTCCTATTAAACTCAATTGGAAAAAATATTTTACTAAGAAGCTGAGAATAATTAATCAGCAATTTAAAAGCTAAGTTGTGAAAGAAAAGAGGGCTCATTGTTTGGATACAGAGAGCTCTCATTTCCTGCAGTTTGGAGGGCAGAGAAAGCTGGGGCCTATCCCAGAACATAATTGTAAAGGTAGCCAAAATCCTAAGAAGATTAAATTCACAGCCAACATAAGTCTTCTATGTTAAGGTTGGGAACAATTGAAAAATAATAGGATAAACCACAAAATAACTCTCCACAAATTTAGGAAAATCAAAATTATACCAAGTTCTCTCTCAGAGCACAGCGAAATCAAATTGAAAATCAACTCCAAAAGGAACCATCAAGACCATGCAAATACATGGAAATTAAATAACCTGCTCCTGAATGATTGTTAGGTCAACAAGGAAATCAAGATGGAAATTTAAAAATTTTTTTGAACTCAATGATATAGTGACACAACCTATCAAAACCTCTGGGATACAGCAAAAGTGGTGCTAAAAGTAAAGTTCATAGCATTAAATGCCTACATCAGAAAGTCTGAAAGCACAAATAGGTAATCTAAGGTCACACTTCAGGAACTATAGAAATAAGAACAAACCCAACCAAAACCCAGCAGAAGAAGAGAAATACCAAAGATCAGAGCAGAACTAAAAAATAAAAATAAAAAAATAAAGACAAATGATGAATGAATGAAGCTGGCTTTTTTGAAAAGGTAAACAAAACTGACAGACCAAGAAAAGAAGAGAGAAGATCCAAATAAGCTGATTTAGAAACAAAACAGGAGATATTGCAATCAATACCACAGAAATACAACAGCTCATTCGAGGGTACTATGAACAACTTTACCCACACAAATTAGAAAACCTTGAGGAGATGCATAAATTCCTAGAAATGTACAACCCTTAGAGATTAAACCAGAAAGAAATAGAAACTCTGAACAGATCAATAACAAGCAGCAAAATTAAAATGGTAATTTATAAAATTGCCAACCAACAAAAGTCCAGGATCAGATGGATTTACAGCTGAATTTTATCAGACATTCAAAGAAGAATTGGTGCCAATCCTGTTGCCTCTACTGCAAAAGATAAAGAGAGTTTCCTCCCTAAATAATTCTATGAAGCTAGTATTACCTTAATACAAAACAAGGAAATAATATAACAAAAAAAGACCAATATCCCTGATGAAAGTAGATGCAAAGATCCTCAACAAAATACTATCTAACTGAAACCAACAGAATATCAAAAAGATAATTTACTGTGATCATGTGGGATACGGGGATGCAGGAATGGTATAACATACACAAGTCGGTAAGTGTGATACACCACATAAACAGAATTAAAAACAAAAATTACATGATTATCTCAGTAGATGCAAGGGATGTATCTTAAGATAATGAAAGTCATCTATAACACACCCACAGCCAATATTATACTGAACAAAGAAAAGTTGAACACATTCCCCCTTGAGAACTGAAACAAGATAAGGACGTCCATTTTCAACACTTCTATTCAACGTACCATTGGAAGTCCTAGCTAGAGCAATAAGACAAGAGAAAGAAATAAAGGGCATCCAAACCAGCAAAGAGCAAATCAAACTGTTGCTGTTTGCAGATGATGTAATCATATACCTAGAAAATTCTAAAGGCTCAACGAAAAATCTCCTAGGACTGATAAATGAATTCAATAAAGTTTCAGGATACAAAATCAACATAAGCAAATTGGTAACACTGCTATATACCGACTGCTGGAAAACCAAACATCATATGTTCTCACATATGAGTGGGAGCTCAGCTATGAGGATGCAAAGGCATAAGAATGACACAATAGACTTTGGGGACTCAAGGGGAAGGGTGGTAGAGGGGTGAGGAATAAAAGACCACACATTGGGTACAGTGTACACTGTTTAGGTGATAAGTGGACCAAAATCTCAGAAACCACCACTGAAGAACTGATCAATGTAACCAAACACCATCTGTCCTCCCAAAACTTATTGAAATAAAAAATAGAAAGAAAATTTATATTTTCAAATGAAAAATAAAATATATAATAAACTGTTAACTATGGTAACCTTATTGTGTTATAAAATACTAAATTTATTTCATTAATCTAACTGTATTTTTGTATTCATTATTCATACCCACTTTATCACCCCCTCCTCTCTGTACTTACCAGCCTCTGACAATATCATTCCACTCTCTGTGTCCATGAGTTGAATTTTATTTTTAACTCTCACATATGAGTGAGAACATACAATATTTATCTTTCTGTGCCTAGATTATTTCACTTAACATAATGTCCTCCAGTGTCATCCATGTTGTTGCAAATGACAAGACTGCATTTTTTTAATTGCTGAATAATATCCCATTTTCTGTATGCACCACATATTCATCCTTTCACGGACACCTAAGTTGACTATGTCTTGGCTATTGTGAATAGTACTTTAATAAACATGGGGAGTGCAGCTGGATATCTCTTCAATATACTGATTTCCTTTCTTTTGTATATTTACCCAGCAGTGACATTGTTGGATCATATGGTCCTTTTATTTTTAGGTTTTTGGGTCACCTCCATATTGTTTTCCATAGTGGATATACTAATTTACATTTCTATCAACAGTGTGTGAGGGCTCCCTTTATCCACATCCTCACCAGCATTCATTACTATCTGTGTTGTTTTTTTTTTTGTGGGGGGAGCCATTTTAACTGAGTGAGATAATATCTCACTTATATTGATTTGCATTCTCTAATGATTAGCGATGCTGAACATTTTTTTCATATACCTATTAGCCATCTTCTTTTTTGAAATGTCTATCCGTATCATTTGTCTGTATGTTTTTTGTTTTATTTTGTTTTGTTTTTCACTGTGTAACTCAGGCTGAAGTGCAGTGGTACGATCTCAGCTCACTGCAACCTCCGCCTCCCAGGCTCAAGTGATTTTCTGCCTCTGCCTCCTGAGTAGCTGAGACTACAGGTGCATGCTACCATGCCCAGCTAATTTTCTGTATTTTAGTAGAGATGAGATTTCACCATGTTGCCCAGGGTGGTCTCGAACTTCTGAGCTCAGGCGATCCACCTGCCTCACCTCCTAAAGTGCTGAGTTTACAGGCATGAGCCACTGCACCTGGCCCATTTGCTCATCTTTCAGTCATTTATTTGTATTTTTCCTATTGAGTTTTTGAGCTCCTTTATATCCAAGTTATTAACACTTTGTTAAGCGGATGATTTGCAAATATTTTATCCTATTCTATGGCTTGGCCATGCTGTCTCAGTGGTGGGAGAGGAAGAAGATAATTCATGTATAAATGGACCCAGGCAGTTTAAACCCATGTGTTTCTGAGTCAACTATATACTATTATAAGATTTCTACCTTGTTTGTTAAGTAACAACATGATAATTCAAGCTAGACTATAACAAATGAAGGATAAATAATGAAATCCTTAGGATAGCCAGTTTAAAATTATTTTAAATTATACTTTAAAAGCCAAAAGAATAAAGTGGAATAATGAACAATATTTGAAGGCGGAATAAAGGAAGAATAAGAAAAAAGGAACAGATGACACAAATAGAAAAACGGTAAAATGGTAATCTCAAATCCAACTATGTTAATAAATATTTAGAGAAGTAATGAATTGGCAGTCATAGTTGGAATTTAAAAAGTCATATAATCATTTAAAGTAATTAATGGTTTTTAATCATTATTACAATGTGTTTAGCCAGTGTAAAAATGATATATTTCAATGTATAAAAGGAAAATACTGAAGTGAATAACATGACATGACTTTTACTTAGTCCTTTCTTAAAGTAAAATAAAAGATTTGAAATATCATTTGAATTTATTGACCTCAGTGTTCTTGTATGTAAAATATAAAGGTAGACTAAAATACTTCTACTTGTAAAAATCTAAATATTCTGAGGCCATAGAAAAATTTACACTGTAAATAAATGTTATGTAATATAGTAAATAAATATTACTCTGTGACTAACATATTTAAAATTTAATGGAAGACATATATCTAAAATTTTTTTTGAGTTGCATTTTAAGAAAATTTGCAACCTCTGTATAGCATTTGCAAACATCCCTATAAAAATAATTAAAGATTAATATAAAGTTATATATAAACATATTTATTTGTATTATATGAATTTATATATTAGAACTATATTCATATTACATATATAGTATTTATAAAATGTTGATAAATATATAATCCAGAAAACTAACATCAAACATTTTAAATGCCTCATATACCTATTAAAAGTTTCATTTACTTCATTGAATAAACTAAAATTGCTTTCTCAAAGGAACTTAAGGTGGATTTCGCAATGCCTAATATTGCCCAGTTTTTGTACTAATTATGGGGCTTGAGAGTGGAGTGTTGGCAACAATCATGTCTTTTTCTCAACAATTGATATTATAGGAATGTGGCAAAATGACTCATGGAAGAAACTGAACTGATTAAGTATTAAACCCTAAAGGACTACTGCATACAACTATAGGAATTCAAAAGGAACAAATACAGGAGTATTTGTATTTGACAGTAATACAGGAGTGAGTTTATAAAGTATCTAATATTGCATTCCAAGACCAAAAATAACTACCTCTATCTAATTTAAATTTTCCGCAGGGTGGCTCACGCCTGTAATCCCAATACTTTGGGAGGCTGAGGCCGGCGGATAACGAGATCAAGAGATAGACTGGGCCAACATGGTGAAACCCCACTAAAAACACAAAAAACTTAGCTGGGCATGGCGGTGAATGCCTGTAGTCCGAGCTACTCGGAAGGCTGAGGCAGAAGAATTGCTCGAACCCAGGAGGCGGAGATTGCAGTGAACCGAGTTAGCACCACTGCACTACAGCCTGGGCAACAGTGCAAGACTATGTCTCAAAACAAAACAAAACAAAAAATTAGCTGGGTGTGGTGGTACGTGCCTGTAGTTCTGGCTACTAGGGAGGCTGAGGCAGGAGAATCACCTGAACGCAGGAGGCAGAGGTTGCAGTGAGCAGAATCGAGCCACTGCACTCTAGCCTGGTGATAGAGTAAGACTCCGTCTCAAAAAAAAAAAAAAAAAAAAAAAAAAAGAAAAAGAAAAAATTTAAATGTTCATCTGACTTGTGACCTCCTGCAGCAATTATTAACAAGGCTGTAATACGGAAAATTGCCTGCTCACTTTCCAAAATTATGCTTATATAAAATAAGTTGTTGGAAATTAAATATAAATCAACATGCTACATTGTACTAAATAGGTTATCAACAAATATTTGTTGATATTAAGAGAATCCAAATTCAAAATTACTTAATTCTCAGCTACATAAACTGTTGATAAAAAACATTTGGCATAAGATGGCACAGAATTTGTACTATACTTGAAAATGAAGAGTTGCTACATTTTCTCACATTAACCTTATTTGCAAGGTTATTCTATTCTACGTAAAGACCCTTAAAAACAATGACGATGAAAAGTCTAATTAAATACTCTAAAGATATGGCTTGTGGTGACCTACATGTGTGCAAAATCCACTATTAAAATATTATATATTTAATTATTTTCTGTAGAAGTGAAATTGCATTTTTCATCTACCTGTCCTATTTCATGAGCAATTTATATTGTTTAAGGACAAAAAGAGATTAGAGGATTTTTTGTGTGAGGAGACTCAAGGCAGGTATGCATACCTTATCCTAATGAAAGCATTTAGCAAGGACTGAAAGTTCATTCCACTTACAATATTTTAAACGCAGCCTTTTGCATTTTCATGCTTGAAACCAGCTTTCATAGAGATATGAGTCAGTGCGATGGATATCCCTAATGCCTCAAGGGTCCGGAGACAACAGCTGCAAAGAAAAGAATGATAGAAAGAAAAAGGAGCATTCATTCATATTTTGTGACAGGCACATCTCTGTTAGCTTATAAAGTCTAAAATGAACAGCTACTGTAAAAGAGATTTGGACTGATGAATCCAACATTTGAGAGCACTTGACATGCCTGGGAAGGCAGCCATGTGAAAGATTAAAATAGCCTACTCTGATTTCAGCTCCACTGAAGAGTAGCAGAATCAGTCATGGAGGATGATTCAGAGAGCATTTATTTCACTGTGATATTATTTTCACCCAGGTCCCATTTATTTGCTAATACAATTATTCTTGAAGTTGATAGTCTGACTCTTGTAATATTTGTAGTTTCATTTTTTTATAATTTGTCCATAAATATGAAGCCTAATTCAGATGATGTATTTGATTAACATGAGTATAGCACAAAGAGAAGAAACAATGGCTATGCATTGGGTTTCACCCAGTGCTATGTTGAAAGGCACTGTCGGAATTCTTTTGAGGTTTTTTTTGTTTGACTTTTGTTCCATATAAGTTTGCTTTACCTCCATTATTCACACAACAGGACTGAAATTCACTGCCTTTTCATCCTTTAATAACTTGCTGTAATTGAAAATGTGATTTTTAAGTACCAGCTAACTCGGTACTATTTGCTATTTGTACTTAAACATGTTACTTACTCTGAATAAACAACTGTAAGTTTGTAAGACTACTCAATGGTATGGTCACTGGTTAAGAAATTTTACTCCCAGTTGGCAGTTCTGCTCTGAAACCCAGTTCTGACTCTTAATGGCTGTGTGATCCTTGATGTGAATTTTAACCTTTCTGATCATCAGGAAATAAACACACTTTTTTATTTTTATTTTTTTTCTTTAAGTCCTGGGGTACATGTGCAGATCTTGCAGGATTGTTAAATAGGCATACATATGCCATGGTGGTTTGCTGCTCCATCCCCCATCACCTACATTAGGTATTTCTCTTAAAGTTATCCCTTCCCAATCTCCCCACCCCTGTTATCCCTTCCCTGGCCTCCAACCACCCAACAGACCCTAGTGACACACTTCTTTTTTTTTTTTTATTGTACTTTAGGATCTGGGGTACATGTGGAGATCATGCAGGATTGTTGCATAGCTACATACATGGCAAGGTGGTTTGCTGCCTTCATCACCCCATCTCCTATATCTAGTATTTATCCCCACGTTATCCCTACCCACTCCCTACTGTCCCTCCCCTAGCCCCCTGCAACTGACTGCAGTGTGTGATGCTCCCCTCCCTGTGTCCATATGTTCTCATTGTTCAACACCTGCCTATGAGTGAGAACATGTGGTATTTGGTTTTCTGTTCTTGTGTCAGTTTGCTAAGAATGATGGTTTCCAGAAACATCCATGTCTCTATGAAGGACACAAACTCATCATTTTTTATGGCTTCATAGTATTCCATGGTGTGTATGTGCCACATTTTCTTTATCCAGTCTATCATTGATGGACATTAGGGTTGGTTCCAAGTCTTTGTGATTGTAAACAGTGCCCCTGTGAACATACCTGTTCATGTGTCTTTATAATAGAATAACTTATAATTCCTTGGGTATATACCCAGTAATGAGAATGCTGGGTCGAATGGTATTTCTATTTCCAGGTCCTTGAGGAATCGCCACACTGTCTTCCACAATGGTTGCACTAATTTACACTCCCACCAACAATGTAAAAGTGTTCATATTTCTCCACATCCTCTCCAGCATCTGTTGTATCCTGATTTTTTAATGATTGCCATTCTAACTGGTGTGAGATGGCATCTCAATGTGGTTTTGATTTGCATTTCTCTAATGACCAGTGATGATGAGCATTTTTTCATATGTTTGTTGGCCTCATAGATATCTTCTTTTGTAAAGTGTCTATTCATATCCTTTGCCCACTTTTGAATGGTTTGTTTGTTTTTTTCTTGTAAATCTGTTTTAGTTCTTTGTAGCTTCTGGATATTAGCCCTTTGTCAGATGGGTAGATTGCAAAATTTTTTTCATTCTGTTGGTTGCCAGTTCACTCTAATCATTGTTTCTTTTGCTATACAGAAGCTCTAGAGTTTAATTAGATCTCATTTGTCTATTTTGGCTTTTGTTGCCATTATTTTGGTGCTTTAGCCATGAAGTCCTTGCCTATGCCTATGTCCTGAATGGTTTTGCCTAGGTTTTCTTCTAGGGTTTTTGTGGTGTTAGGTCTTATGCTCAGATCTTTGATCCATCTGGAGTTAATTTAAGTGTAAGGAAGGGGTCCAGTTTCTGCTTTCTGCAAATTGGCAGCCAGTTTTTCCAACTTCGTTTATTAAACAGGGAATCCTTTCCCCATTGCTTGTTTTGTCAGGTTTGTCAAAGATCAGATGATGATAGATGTGTGGTGTTGCTTCTGAGGCCTCCGTTCCGTTCCATTGGTCTATATCGCTGTTTTGGTACCAGTACCATGCTGTTTTGATTACTGTTGCCTGGAAGTATAATTTGAAGTCAGTCAGCCTAATGCCCCCAGCTTTGTTCTTTTTGCTTAGGATTGCTTTGGCTATGTAGGCTCTCTTTTGGTTTCATATGAAGTTTGAAGTGGTTTTTTCCAGTTCTGTGAAGAAGGTCATTGGTAGCTTGATGGGGATAGCATTGAATGTATAAATTACTTTGGGCAGTATAGCCATTTTCACGATGTTGATTCTTCCCGACCATGAGCATGGAATGGTTTTCCATCTGTTTATGTCCTCTCTTATTTCCTTGAGCAGTGGTTTGTCCTCCTTGAATAGGTCCTTTACATCCTTTGTTGTATTCCTAGGTATTTTATTCTCTTTGCAGCAATTGTGAATGGGAGTGATTGATTTGGCTGTCTGTCTGTTATTGGTATATAGGAATGCTTGTTATTTCTGCATATTGATTTTGTATCCTGAGACTTTGCTGAAGTTGCTTACCAGCTTAAGGAGATTTTGGGCTGACACGATGGGGTCTTCCAAATATACAATCATGTCATTTGCAAATAGACACAGTTCGGCTTCCTCCTTTCCTAACTGAATACCCTTTATTTCTTTTTCCTGTCTGATTGCTTTGGCTAGAACTTGCAATACTGTTTAAATAGGAGTGGTGACAGAGGGCATTATGAGGAAGATTAAAATGAGATAATCGACATAGAGTTTATCAAAATACATAATAAGGAAGTAGCAAAGTTTAGCTATTATGATTTTTTAATTTTTTTCTAAATCTGGAAAAAAGCATAGGTGGCAATAGGAAAAAGTGCTGGCACGAGAACATAATCTCAGCAAACACATTTAGGAACTGAGTGTGGAACTTTGATATGTTGGAACAAATGTTGCAGTTTGAAGACAAAGCTTTTGGCCTTGGAAATGACCTATAGGCTAACACAATTAAGACCCTGGACACAAATGATGGTCTTTTCATATCATTTCAGCCTTCAGCAGAATTTGCTACCCTGGAACCTGAAATCTATAGATGTACCTTTACTTGGCTCAATTCTCTGATCTATAAAAGAGCCAGAATAATTTGATATTTAAGATTTAAACATCACAACAAAAGCATAAGTGGAGGCCTTCCCTAAGGTAGTTTTAATAATCTGCTATGGAACTAACAATGGATTTCCACGCAAAATTTAAATATAGAGAACAAATATTCACAGACACAAAAAGCCATTAATAAACACAAAAAAGATAGTAGACACAGTAAGTGAGACACTATCCAAGTAGAGAGAAGTAGAACAAAATCACAGGCATGTGGTTTGACTTTTTTAAACCAGAAAATAATACATAATCTTGCTAAAATTAATCTGAAATATTTCATTTATTATCTACCAAATTATATTCATATGGCCAGACGTGGTGGCTCACATTGTAATTCCAGGACTTTGGGAGGCCAAGGTGGGCGGATCACAAGGTCAAGAGATCAAGACCATCCTGGCCAACATGGTAAAACCCTGTCTCGACTAAAAATACAAAAATTAGCTGGCTGTGGTGGCATGTGTTTGTAGTCCCAGCTACTCAGGAGGCTGAGGCAGAGAATCACTTGAACCCAGGAGGTGGAGGTTGCAGTGAGCCGAGATCACATCACTGCACTCCAGCCTGGTGACAGAGCAAGACTCCATCTCTAAAAGAAAAATTATATTCATATTTAGTTTTAGTCATTTAATGTCTAAAAATACTTTCAATTTTTGTAATTTCATACCAGAGAAGTAAAACTTCAGATAATTTTTTTCAACAAAAGTTTCTCCTATGTTTTAATGTAAATTTTTATTCTGTTTAGTTGGTAAAACTTTATTATGTTTCTACAATTTACCACAATATAATTCTGTAAAAAAGATAAATTAATATAAATTTGACTACATGAAAATGTATTTAACAGTCTTATAAGGCCAAAAATCACTATAAGCAGAGTCTAAAGGCAACTGAAAAGTAGAGATAAAAGTATTTGCAAGATATATTTTAGATAAAGGGTTAATATCCCTAACATATTTTTAAATACCTAAAAATTGAGAGAGGAGAAAAAGCAAAATCACAGTAGAAAATGGGCAAAAGACATGAATAATTTTTCTATAAATATAAAAACATGGTTCATAAATATATCAAATGATATATTCTCTTCAAAATAAGAAAATTACAAATTAAAACTACACTGTAGTATCATCTCTCACTAACCAGTTTGTGCAAATTTTAGAAGTGTAAATGTTGGTGAGGCTGTAGGGAAATGGGCGCTACTGAGAATTCAAACTAGTGTAATATCTATAGGGGGAATTTGGCAATATATAATTTAACAACATGTGTGTTTAGCTTTCTACCCAGCAGTCCCATTTCTAGGAACTTATCCCAAGAAACACCCAACAATACAAAAATATATATTCATAGTTATTCATTGTAGCATCGTTTGCAGTTGTTTGTAGTCTCCTATATGACTTTAGTGAGTGGTTGAAAAAATAACTGTAGTAAAGCTACACAAAGAAGTACTATGTATCTGTAAAAATAAAATAAAAAAGAAAGGAGAAAGGAATGAGACTCAATGAACCCATATGTAGAAAGGTCAAGGCTACACTAAGCATCATGTGAAAAAGCAAAGTCAAAAACAGAATGTTGCATGTTTTCTCCCTTATAAGTGAGAGCTAAATGATGATAACACATGGACACATACAGAGGAACAACATACACTGTGGTCTAGCAGAAGGTGGAGGATAGAAGGAGAGAGGATCAGAAAAATTACTAGACTTACTACCTGGGTGATGAAATCATCTGTACAACAAACCCCCATGACACAATTACCTATGTAACAAAGCAGCACACGTACCCATGAAATGAGTCAAAATAAATAAACTAAATACTTTTAAAGGAGTATCTTTAAAATGCTTTTTTGTAAGAAAATAAGGAAATAGGAATATATGCAGATATCTGCTCATTACTGTTATAAAGAAACACAAGTAAAAAACTAGAGACTAGTGAGATTGGTTATCTGTAGGGGATGGGTGAGAACAAAGGGAAAACATAGAAGAAATGTGGGAGGGAATGAATGATGCTTCTCTGAAAGAATATTTCACAAAATTCTGGCTTTCAAAACCATGTTGATATGATTTGGCTCTGTGTCTCCACCCAGATCTCATGTTGAATTATAATCTCTAACATTGGGGGAGGGATCTCATGGGAGGTGATTGGATCATGGGGCGTATTTCTTCCTTGCTATTCTTGGGATAGCAAGTGAGTTCTGATACGATTTGATGGCATAAAAATGTGTGGCACTTCCCACTTCACTGTCTGTCTCTCTTACACCACCAGGTGAAGATGTGCTGGCTACCTCATTGCCTTCTGCCATGACTAAGTTTCCTGAGCCCTCCCAGCCATGCTTCCTGTACAGCCTGCTGAACTGTGAGCCAATTAAACCTCTTTTCTTCCTAAATTAACCGGTCTCAGGTATTTCTTTATAGCAGTGTGAGAATGGACTAATACAGAAAATTGGTACTGGAGAAGAGGGTACTGCTATAAAGATACTAGAAAAATGTGGAAGAAGCTTAGGAACTGGGTAAAGGGCAGAATTTGGAACAGTTTCTAGTGCTCAGAAGAAAACAGGGAGATGAGGGAAAGTTTGGAACTTCCTAGAGACTTGTTGATTGGTTGTGACCAAAATGCTAATAGTGATATACCCAATGTAGTTAAGCCTGAGGAGGTCTCAGATGAAGATAAGGAACTTACTTGAAACTACAGTGAAGGTCACTCTTGCTATGCTTTAGCAAAGAGACTGGCAGCATTGTGCCCAACCTCTAGGGAGCTATGGAACTTTGAACTTAAGAGAGATGACTTAGGGTATCTTCAGGAAGAAATTTCCGAGCAGCAAAGCATTAAAGATGTAGCCTGGCTGCTCCTAAAAGGCTATAATTATTTGCATAAACAAAGAAATGATCTGAAACTACTTATATTTAAAAGGGGAGCAGAGTATAACAGTTTGAAACATTTGTAGCCTGACCACATGGTAAAAAGAAAAATCCATTTTCTGGGGATAAATTCAAGGCTGCAAAAATTTGCATAAGTAAAGAGGAGCTGAATTTTAATAGGAAAGACAATGGGGAAAGTGCCTCCAGAACATTTCAGAGACCTTTACAGTAGTCCCTCCTATCACAAACCTGGAGGCCTAGGAGGGAAGAACAACCGGTTTCATGGGCCAGGCCCAGAGCCCCATTGCTCTGTGCAGCCTCAGGAAATGGCACCTTGCATACTGGCCATACCAGCTATGGCTGTGGCTAAAAGGTGCCAAGACATAGCTCAGGCCATTGCTTCAGAGGGTGCAAGCCCCAAGCCCTTGCAGCTTCCACATGGGGTAGGGCCTGTGGGTGCACAGCAGACAAGAATTGAGCTTTGGGAGCCTCCACCTAGATTTCAGAGGATGTACGGAAACACCTAGATGACCAGGCGGAAATCTGCTGAAGGGGTAGAGCCCTCATGGAGAACCACTAAAGGGAAGTGCAGAGGGAAAATGTGAGATTGGATTCCCCCACACAGAGTCCCTACTTGTACTCTGCCTAGTGGAGCTGTGAAAAGAAGACCACCCTTCTCCAGACCTCAGAATGGTAGATCCCCAAAAGCTTGCACCATGCGCCTGGAAAAGCTACAGGTACGCAACACCAACATGTGCAATTGTAATCCCTAATGTTGGGATTACACCAGCAAGCAGCTGTGGTGGCTATACCCAGCAGAGCCACAAGGGCAGAGCTGCCCAAGTTCTTGGGAGCCCACCCCTTGCATCTGCATGCCCTGGATGTGACACATGGAGTCAAAGGAAATCATTTAGGAGCTTTCAAGTTTAACGACTACCTTGCTGGATTTCAGACTTTCATGGGGCCTTTAGCTCCTTTGCTTTGGCCAATATCTGCCATTTGAAATAGGATCACTTAGCTAATGTCTGTACCCCTATTCTATCGAGTAAGTTGTTTTTGATTTTGCAGGCTCACGGTGGAAGGGCATTTCCATGTCTCAGATGAGACTTTGGACTTGGATTTTGAGTTTGTGCTGAAATGAGTTAAGACTTTGGGGGACAGTTGGGAAGGCATGGTTGTGTTTTGAAATGAGAGAAGGACATGAGATTTCAGAGTGGTCAGCAGTGGAATGATATGGTTTGTCTCTGTGTCCCCGCCTAAATCTCAGGTTGAATTGTAATCCCTAATGTTGGGGAGAGGACCTTGTGGGAGGAGACTGAATCCTGGTGGCAATTTTCCTCTTTGCTGTTCCCATGATAGTAGGAGAGTTCTCACGAGATCTGGTGGTTTGAAAGTGTCTGTCTCCTCCTCCTCTGTCTCTCTTCTGATGCCATGTGAAGATGTGCTTCTTTCCCCTTTGCCTTCTGCCGTGATTGTAAGGTTCCTGAGGCCTCTCAGTTATGCTTTCTGTATAGTCTGTGGAACTGTGAGTCAACTAAACCTCTTTTCTTCATAAATGACTCAGTCTCAGGTAGTTCTTTATAGCAGTATGAGAAAGTAATACACATGTTAATGTTTGATACACTCAAGAAACTTTCTAAAAATTAATTGGGCTAGGGAAAACTCTACGAACAAAAAAACAAATTAATCAAACCATATTTCAGATGAATAATAAAACCTCACTAAAGGGGAAAGACAAAGAAACTAACTTTTAAGCATAGTATTTATAAAACCGGAAACAAATATTGAACTCCAGTTTTTTTTTACAGTGATATAGGTTAACAATTCTCACATAAATTTCTGTATATTCTAGGATTAAACTAAGTAGTAAATATATCATAGATATATTTGAAGTTTCAAATGACTCAGAATAAAAGTTATAATAATGTGTGTAAGTGTGTATATGCACACTCATGGTAAGGGCAAATACAAATTAAAAATAAGAGACCTAATTCTCCCTGTTGAAAATAAGGGAAGAGAACACACCTCTATATTCTTAGAGCATGTGCTTTGGAACACTTGTTATTATGAACTTTCTCCAACTGAAATGCATGTAAAGGTTTTTAGAAGCTGAATAAGCCTCCTGCCAGCTTGAAGGCCCAGGAATGTTTTTCTCAAAGAACTGACAACTAATTCTTTGAAATGTCATCATCTAGGAAGATAACTCCCCTATCTTCCAGTATCTGTGAGAGAGTAAAATGGTAACCTAGACAGGTCCCAGTTCCAGGTCGCAAATAGATTGTATCTGCTGGGCTATAATAAAAGAGAGAGATTTCTTTCAGTCTAGGTACTCTCAGCAGATGACCTGTAATATGTGTTGCATCATATTCCAGATTAGTGCTTATTCAGTAATAAAATTTTATTTCTTTTCTACCTTGGTGGGGAGATTTTTCTAGGTTGGAAAGAGATTTTGTTGTAATTATATTTCCTCAACTGTGTGTGTGTGTGTGTGTGTGTGTGTGTGTGTGAGTAGAGAGAGAGAGAGAGAGAGAGAGACAGAGACAGAGAGACAGGGACAGAGACAGAGAGACAGAGAAGAGGAAGAAAGAGGAAGTAAGAAGGAAATGTAAACATAATGTTAACATTTGGGGAATCTGGATAAAGTTTTTAAAGGAATACTTTGTATTGTTCTTTAACCTCTTCAATAAGTCTGAAACGATTTCAAAATAAAAAGATTTTTTAAAAGTAGAATAAAATGAAGTAAACAGCACAGGGCACAGGAAAATATTGAGCATGAAACTCAACAATCTTGGCTTAGTTTTATTTGAGAAATCTAAGACCTTTACACTATTTTCAGAGCTTTTTCTACTGTTCAGCACTAGTGAGATAGCAAGCCTGGTCTATAAAAAATTGTCTCATCACTTAAATACAATTAATTAAACTTTTTAGAACTATATAACTCTTAGTTCTCGAGACTCTAACAGGGATCATTTTATTCAATCTTGTGACAAATCAAGATGAGATTAAATTTTCAAAAATGACTAAAGTTATTTTTGATTTGCAGATTCTGAAATAATGCATTATGCAATGAGTATTTATCAAATGTAAAAGGCTCTTCCATTTACAGAGGTAAAAATATTTGTAAGTCAATCAATATACTAAACAATGTAAACTATAATATATACAAAAAAAAATCAACTGTGACTTGAAATTAGAAAAAGTCTTAGTAATTTGTAATCAACCTTTTGAAGTTAGAAACAACTATAAGGGCTGGGTGAAGTGGATCACGCCTGTAATAAAAACTGGCACTTCGGGAGGCAGGCAGATCACGAGGTCAAGAGATCCAGAATTATCCTGGCCAACATGGTGAAACCCCGTCTCTACTAAAAACACAAAAATTAGTGGGTGTGGCGGCGTGTGCCTGTTGTCCCAGCTACTTGGGAGGCTGAGGCAGGAGAATTGCTTGAACCCAGGAGATGGAGTTTGGAGAGCAAAGATCATGCCACTGCACTCTAGCCTGGTGACAGAGTGAGACTCCATATCAAAAAAAGAAGCAATGACACTGAGCTTCATTCAATGGAAGAGAAAAAGCTTTAGTTTTATGAATTACTTGTATTAGTCTGTTTTCACGCTTCTGTAAAGAACTACTTGAGACCTGGTCATTTAAGAGGAAAAGAAATTTAATTAACTCAGTTCCACAGGCTTACCAGGAAGCAAGACTTGGAGGCCTCAGAAAACTTACAATCATGGTGGAAGGGGAAGGAGAAGCAAGGACCTTCTTCGTATGGTGGCAGGAAAGAGAGAGTGAAGGGGCAAGTGCCACACACTATCAGCAAATAGATCTCATGAGAACTAACTCACTATCACAAGAACAGCAAGGGGAAAATCGGCCTGCATGATCCAATCACCTCCTCCCAGTTAATCTCATAATTCAAACCATCTTTACTCATCAAAATTATATGAAATGCAATAGGTTGAGTGTCAAAAAAATAAAAACAAAAGGCAAATCTTGTACTTTTTTCATACTCCTATTATCCTTTTGCCAAATCTTCTTTTAGTACTTAACACTACCTTCATTAGTTGTATTTGCAAAGTATTCTAAATGTATACAAATAATCATTATAAAATAATGTTAGTTAACATGTCATGGGAACTTTCTATATGCCATGTACAATGTTAATCATGTGTATGTTTATTTTGTTTGTTACAGCAATCCTGAGAATCTAACTATCTCCAGTTTATAGATGAACTGAGGCTCAGAAAGAGTAAATAACTTTCCCTATGTTAAACAGCCAGTACATAGGTTGTTGAAGAATAAATCTAGTGTGTCTGGTTTTGAAGCCTGGAAAAATTATCCTCAATAATATTTCTCAACCTGTATTCATCATGTGAAAACAGAACACAGAAAATTATATGAGGCACAATTTTCTCAAATTTTCCAAGGGTGGTAACTAGAACTAGTCTAGGTGAATAGAAAAGAAGTTAATTAATTAGTTTCTATTCAGTAGTGATTAGTTTGTGCCAGTCAGTGGGATAAGTGCTACATGTACATTAACTTATTTAATTATCAAAGCCATCCTGAGGGAAACATAGTATCAGTTCAAGCTTCTAGGTTGGGAAACTGTTGCTCTGAATGAAAAGATGAATTGACCAAGTCCATTCAGAATTTATCCCTCCCCACCATTGGAAATCATAGCCTAATCTCATTTGTAATCACTCTCTTGACAATTTTTTATATAGAACTTTAAAAATGAAAAGTCAAAATTGAAAAAATGCTTAAAATGGACGTAAATGGCTAAGGAAAACTTCAGCCTAAAAAAGTCAAAAGACTACCTAAAATTTGCAGACTATATTTCTACCTCTAAACCTTATAGGATTATCAGAGCTCAATAATAATAATAATAATAATGTAGTCAGCATTTTTTTCCCACTCAAAAGTCATCATGGAAAGATGTTTTGTGTGCATGTTTCCCACTTATGTATTTAAATTTCCATACCAGTAAAAAGCCTACTCTTAGAGATGGAATTTTCGCCTTTAACTGGATCATATCCTGTTATTATAAAATCCTCAAACTCAATCCTGCAGCCAGTTTCAGGCAAAATGTCTAGTCTGTGTAAAAATTTTAAGTGCTTACAACTCCAGGTTTACGCCTTCAGGCCTCTAGTGTGATAATGTCTATAATTCTTGTCAAATGTCAGAATCATTGTAATGAGAAACAGTGAGACAGAGTGGCATCATTATAAGTCATCTGCAGAGTATCAAAAATATCTTCAATGCCAATGTGAAAGCTATATTTAAAGGGGCAATTGGTGATGGTAGAGTCAATACTTTAATCTGAAGAGGCCACTACCATTTCTCTGCTGTAATCACTGAGCAACAAAATGGCTCCATTTCACAGCTAAAATCAAAATGGGTTTGCAGTCTTTGTGCAAGTTCTAAGCCTTTCTTTTCAAAGTTATAGAATAAGTCTGAATTTCACAAGGCCAGCATGCAAGCTGAAGCAAGAGAAATTTCACCCACTTGGTGACATATTATTTACACTTAAATAGACATTATTGCTCTTCAAAATACACCTTACTTTTATTTTGAAATTTGTTAAATTCAAATATTAGTATTTACTTAAACTATTTTTGAGTTCTCTAATATAATAAAGTCTAATAGCTTAACATAATTACACAAACAACATTTAGCATACATTCTTTGTTTTCTCCAAGTAAACTACTTATTTTCTTTAAATTATTGAGGGAAAAGATAGTTCTACATTCAGATCTTTTACCACATAACATCTTTCACCCTTTAATTAAACATACGCATTTGTTAACAGGCAAACCATGTTATTGAGACCAACCTTCTTCACTGTGGTAGTAGGATGTAAATAAGTAAATAATTTTTTAAAACTAGTGAAAATTTGAAATAGCCCCTGTGGAGAACTGAAAAGGGGTAAATTTGAAATGAATAAAAGAATTTCCAATTAGAAACAAGGTTGCAAAAGTTAGAACTCCTTTATTTGTAGCAAAGGCAGTAAGTATGAGTATGGAAATTTTTTCCCAAAGCAATTCTTAATGGCACTATATTTGAGATTCACTCAGGGTGGCTGGCAAAATATTAGGAAGTATTAGGGAAAGTTATAAGATTATAGTCTCAAGCCTTTTGAAAGGCTAAGAGATTTCAGTGGAACAGGCTGAAGGCAGCCAGTTCTTTAATACATTAGAGTATTAAGGCATAGGGTAGAGATTTAGGGACAATAAAGTTTCCCCAGTTGAGTCTGTTTACCTCACATTCCTTTGTTCCCACTCTAATTTGTTTGCTCATGTAAACTTTGTGCTGGATGATCCTTTCAGGGGAAGGTCGAAGGGGAATTACCTATTAATGGTGTTTATTCAGGGCCCCAGAACCAAGACCTTTTATCATTCATAAAACCACTCTTTAAACATGTTAATTATCCACAAGCGTATTGACTTAAAACCTTTGTTATTAAATCTGTACTGAATAAATGTGAGGAGGAGCAGTGAGTGGTTGTCAGTTAGCTGCAATTGCCCTCTGAAAGCAGCTGACCATCATCCCTAGCCCACTCAGATTCACTGTATTCTAGTGTGTGTGAGTGCATTCATTCATCTGTCATTAAGTCAGGGTCTGCAGGACAGACCTCTAGAGATGGTAATCAACGTCTCAGGTGGTGACCCCAATACAATCTAGGTCTCATACAATAACATAACAAAAACAAGAGGACAGATACTAGGGATATTGATGGAGATGAATGCAAGGTACCTGATGATTCTTAGAGTGAAAATCAGGGCAGTCTAGGATAACTCCAGTTTTCTGGCTTGGTGGCTTGGGATATTAGGTGGATAGTAATATTCTTTCATAAGAGAAAACTCAGATTAAGATAAAGATGTGGTAAGATGGAGAAAATAATTACTTCAATTCAGTCTAGAAGTTAAGGTAGCTGAGAAACCTCCAACTAGAAATTCTATATATACAAAACATATGTGTCCAGAATTCAGGAAAGTAATCTTTGTTAGATCCTAGAGTTATTGGTGCATCAGTGATATTTGGAGTGCTGTGGTGTGCTTATTTTGGAAGTAAATAGCAAGAAAAGAATATGGTCAAGTAAGAACCTGAAACACCAACTGTGCAGGCTACATTATGGGATCAGGTTAAGAAAATTCCATGCAGGAGACTGAGAAGGATTTCTATGAAAAGTAGAGGGGAAATAGAGAGTGACAGTGACTTGGTGTATTAAGATCAAAAAATAGTAAGCTCCGATATAGAAGAAATTGTCAAGTGTCAAGTTCAATCTTGTCCTTTTCAAGCAGGCACGAAAAAATATTCAGGAGAATGAATGCACTGAATTTAGAAACTGGGATGTCATTGGTGACCTTGGAAGATCAGGTTCCTTGGTGACTGTGGAAAGACGCCAGATTCTAGAGTACCTAATTTTGGGGTGAAAGAGTATAGATTATTTTTTTTAAAAAAAAGCTCAGCCATGAAGTGGTAGAGACTAGTAGTAAAAAGAAAGTGTAAAAGAATTGAAGGAATATTTTTTTTAATTGTACTTTAAGTTCTGGGTTGCATGTGCAGGTCATGCAGGGTTGTTGCATAGGTGTGTAGATAACCAGGTGGTTTGCTGCCTCCATTCCCCCTTCATCTATATCTGGCATTTCTCCCCATGTTATCAATCCCCACTCTTCCCACCCCCCACTGTCCCTCCCCTAGCCCCCGTACTCACTGCCCCCAGTATGTGATGCTCCTCTCCCTGGGTCCACATGTTCTCATTGTTCAACACCCACCTACAGAATATTTTTTTGTATTTTAAGAGAACGAGAAGAAGAATTGATGTAGCAAGATGTTTAGGGAGTTGAGTGAGATTGAGATCCAGAGGAGATCTAGAACTTAATCTTTGGGAGCAGAAGAAACCCCATTTCAGTGGAGATATATTTATTATATGAGGGCACACAATCAAAGAAGGCTTTTCTGCATCTCTGATTTATCTCTGGTGTCCTCATTCCTCATTGCTACTTCAAGGCCATGTTATCTCCTTTTTTAGACAATGCTTTTTAAGCTTCCTAATTTACCTTTACATTTCTGTTTTTCTAACATGAGCTAACATCTCCAGAATGGTCCCTGTCATTTGCTGATAACTTATGCATTTGTATAACAGTTTTCCTTTCCTCCTGAAATTCTGAAATCATTTCAGCCTATGTTGGTGATACTTCTAATTCTCTAACAATGTGCACAGTGATCTTTTAACTTCAAACAATTGTTGTGCCTATGTCATGACCCAGATCTTAATGTCACCTGGATAATCTGAAATTCTAAAACATAACTAATGATTATTTTAATTAAGTTATTAGATCTATTATTAATTACTATTAGAATATTCCACAAGTACAACTTTCACTTCATCCAGTCATCCCATCCTCTTACTTGGATTAATTTCCATTTTCATTTAGCCAGAAATTCATGGCAAAACATTTCAACACACATCAGTTATTTATCTATCATCTTTTTCTCTGTAGTTGTTCCACTTATCCTTGGACCAAGAAAAATTCAAACATCTCTTTTCTGTTTTCTTGCTTTCATGCTGAGGAGCATAGTCAAGCGGGGGTAGAGGGAGTATGACAATTGGATCCACTACAAATGTATTTATTCTAGCTCAACTGGATCCTTAGCGCTGATTGGGAACTATTTTGTTTTGCTTAATGGACATCCGTTTAAATCCTCACAAGAACCATCCCAAATCTATACCAATCTATTTATCATTTCTTAAGTATTGTCCTCATTATAACCCCAATGCCATTATTTACTTTAGGTCTTTATACTTTTCCTGGACTGTTGTAATTGTATCCTAACTAAGCTGTTGGAAAATAATACATTCCTGTGCCAATTCTTCATCCAATTGATACCAAAATAATATTTAATACAGAGGTCTAATTATGACAGTCCCCTATATTTAAAACTCTAACTAGGCCATATGCTTTCAGGATAAAGTTAAAAAACTTTAGAGGTAAAAATGAATATTTAAAAGTCTTTAACAAGATAGATTCAAACTAAATTTTTGAACCCATCATGAATCTGCCAATCTTTCGTCTTTTTCTAAATTTTTAAAACTTTGCTATACAATATAATATATTCTCTCCTGCATTTAAAACAACTTTTTAAATTTTTTTGTGAGGCCAAATACCATACATTCTTTTCAAAGATAAAAATATCAAAACCTCTGTAAATTCTTCTCAGTTTAGAATCTCTATGGCTCTATTAACATAACCCTCTTTTGGAAAATATCACGTTAATTATTATGATTTCTGAGGGAAGATAGTCTGTCTTATTCATCTTCCATGTTGGGATGTTTATAAAATAAATAAGTTTAGAATTAGAACTGCGCTGGCTTCAGAACACCCCTTCTTCTGACTAAGAATGACTGTGATTTCCATGACTTGCCAAGGACTCTATCGAACCAGAGGGAACACTTAATCAACCCTGTTCTATCCCATGCCCAAAGTTCTAAAGCTTTGCTAGTCTCCAAGGACTCTCCAAGAAGTGAGGAAGTAGAAGAAGTAAACTTTCTCTATATAACCATATAGATAGATCTTAAGATTATAACTGTAAAAAAGAAAGTTGCAGGCAATAAATATGAACTGATAAAATCTATAAATTAAAAAGACCAAATAATATTAGGTATCAGTCACCTCTGTATCTATATTTGTGTGTGGGTGTGTGCATACATTTATATATAATTCAAACAAGTTTACTGTATATTCATATTTGGAAAACACATATAATACACATTTTATGTGTTCCCTCACATATTTTCTCTTTTGCAAATATGTAGAACACATTTTAGTGTTCTATGGAAAGAACACATAAGATATCTCAATAGGAGTAATTATGTAAAGAGAGAGAATAGGATTACGTGGGAGTATCTAGAAAATCAAAAAGGATTCGATTTCATATTTAACGTTTTATCAAGAAAAAATAGAATAAACTAAATATAATAAATTCTTAGCTATTTTAAATATTACATAATAGTCATTTCTGTATTTCTGAGTTTTCAATTTTTTCCAAAACTATTATTATTATTTGAGACAGAGTCTTGCTCTGTCACCTAGGCCGAAGTGCAGTGGCATGGTCTCGGCCTACTACAACCTCTGACTCCTGGGTTCAAGCGATTCTCCTGTCTCAGCCTCCCAAGTACCTGGGATTACAGGTGCCTGCAAGCACGCCTGGCTAATTTTTGTATTTGTAGTAGAGACAAGATTTCACCATGTTGGCCAGGCTAGCCTTAATCTCCTGACCTCGTGATCCACCTGCTTCGGTCTCCCAAAGGGCTAGGATTACAGGCATGAGCCACTGTGCCTGGCCCCAAAACTATTATTTTTAAATGATAAATTATTCAGTAAACCTATTGCTTTTCTCAGCTTTTGGTGAGTAAAAATGCTCATATTCTGGATATGAAGAGGAAACACAAACATTTAAAATTAAAATAAAATAAACTTTATTCAATTTTATCTTCAAGTTGTTGAGTAAACTGGGCCTTGACAAAGGCCCATAGTTTCCTTAGAAACCAAGTACTTCATCCAAGGTACAGAGGAATAAAAGGAATTTGTTCTATAGTATAGTTATGGCACATTCTCAAGAGAATGGTGTTGACAGTTCTATAATCACACAGTATGAAGTTGTTCCCAAAAGACTGTTAAATATACAGAGTCTGACAGAGAATCCATAATACTAGGTTTACTAGTCCCAAAAATGTGTGATCTAAAGAACTATCTTATTGACGTGTGTTCAAATATGGAGATTGTTATCTCTTCTTTTACATATTTTTATTTTTCTAACAGGAATGACAAACACACAGTAAAGAAGTATATTGTCTTTCTATTGGCCACCTCAATTATAACTCATTGTTTTTTAACATTTGACATGTATATGCCTAGGTTGCCATCTATGTAATCATGTAAAGAAAAGGTTTATAACATTAACAAAGCTTACACTAATACTTTTTTAATAATTTTAATACACCAAATATATTTAAATGTTATATATTTTAGGCTTTTGTAGTCCATGATGTATTTGTGTTTTACTTAAACATTTCAGAAAATAGCAAAATTCATTTATAAAGCCACTCTGTTTTGGAAGGGTATAAAGTAAAAAATATCTAGCCCTCCAATTCTTTTGAAGTGACCACAACTAACAGTTCTGGCAAACAAATGCACAATAGTGTGAAAAAACTCTCAATTAGAAGAATGGAAGCATAGGACATGAAAAGCAAATGTACAAAGGATGAATATGAAAAACTGCTAACTGCTTAAAGCGACAATGTTAACAAATCACCCTGGTGTTTACAACATATCTTGGAATAAAATATATAACAGTAGTGAATAAAAGAGATAGAGGAATTAAGTAAATTTAAAAACTGTTTCAAAATTTTCATATTGTACTGGACTTGGTAAGAGGTCTAATTTAAGGTACATGATAATAAGTTACAGATGTCTTTTTTAATTTCTGAAGTACCTAGTAAAAGAATGATAGTCAAAGTCATAGCAAGTTGGATAATAGAAGAGCCACATTGAAATGATTTTTGAAAGTGTGCAATTAATGCCAACAAAAATGAGAAAGGAAAAAAGAGTAAAAGATGTCACAAATAGAACACAGAGCAAGATGGTACACTCCGACACTGTGTGTATGTGTGTGTGTTTATATATAAGCAAGCAAGAATAAAGTTGGTTTGGCTATATTTCTGTTTTATATATTATTATATTTTTAATTATTGTTAACATGTAATATTAACATAACACAAAATTAGACCTTATGGTAAAAGCAATAGGTGAAATGAAGAAGGACATTTCATGATAGACATATATGACATATCTATCTGATAGACATATATAACATTAATTATATACCATTAAATATATATTTATAATTAATAATATAGCATTAAAATATATAAATCAAAAAGTGACAGAACTAAAATCAGATAGCAACAAATCCATGTAAATGGAAGACTTTAAAGTATTTATTTCAGTAACTTATGGAAAAGAAGATAATAGAATACTTATGCAACATATTTAAACAATTTAATCTAATCAACATTTACAGAACCTGCACCCACAAATAAAGAATAGGTATCCTTTTCAAGTACACAGGGAACATTTACTAAAATATTATGAACCATGAATCATATCTCAACATATTTTAAAGGCTGAAAATAAGACAGAATAAGTTGTGTGAATGTAGTAGAATTAAATTAGAAGTCAATAAGGAAAAAAATAACTAGAAAATCTCCACGTTTGTGAAAATAAACGAAAACACTTTAAACTTTGAGTAAAATTTTAAAATTCAATCACATGGGAAATTAGAAAATATTTTGAACTCACTGATAATGAAAATATAGCCAATCAAAGTTTTAAGGATGCAGCCAAAGCAATCAGAACAGTTAAGTTCTTACTTAACATCATTAATCTGTCTTGGAAACTACAACTTGAAGCAAAGCAACAAAAAACAAAACCAATTCTACCATTGACTCACTGATATAAGCAAAAGTTAAGTTCCTGTGGCATAGTTCTAGTCACAAAAGCATCACTGGACATGGATAAAGCTGGAAACCATCATTTTCAGTAAGCCAACACAAAAACAGAAAACCAAACACCACATGTTCACACTCGTAAGTGGAAGTCGAACAATCAGAACACATGGACACAGAGAGGGGAACATCACATGCTGGGCCCTGTGGGAAGGGAAGGGATAGCATTTGGAAAAATACCTAATGTAGATGACGGGTTGATGGGTACAGCAAACCACCATGGCACATGCATACCTATGTAACAAACCTGCACATTCTGCACATGTATCCCAGAATTTAATGTCTAATAAAAATTTAATTAATTAATTAAAATTTTCAAAAAGAAAAACCTCTTTTACAAAATGTAAATATGTGCATTGACAAAACTGGTTCTATTCATCAGGATGATATTGCAAAATTCATGATTCACTTTTATTGTCACACCAGCTAAATATAGAATGATATTGCAGGATTTATGATTCGCTTTTATTGTCACCCCAAAATTATTAGGTATTACCTTTTTAGAAAATACTCTTATTTGCTTTGAGAACTGAATGCAAGATTTTTAAAAAAATCTTTAAAAATGATAGAAAAACTGAAGAAACAAAAGAAAAAAACGTAGAGCCTACTCCGACACTGTTGACATCATGATTTCAGCCTTTGTTCAGTTCTTGCCTTCCCTCAGAACATTTGTATCAAAGAAACACCTGAGCAGACATATTGTTAGAATCCCAACTTTTCTTATAAGAAAACTAAAGCAAATTGATAAAGTAAAACTGATTCATGTACTTTAAGGAATTGCCTGATGACCAAATAATTAATTTCTTATTATAAAAATGGCATTTTTTAGTGAAACTCTCAAATTTCACAATAGTTTAAGCTACCAACACAGCTACTATACAGCCATTTAATGTGAAAAGTCATGTCAGCAACCTGTTTTTTTATTGTTAAAATAGAGGTTAAATTTTTAGTTTTGATGCATGTATAGAGGTTAAATTTTTAGTCTTGATAAATGTGTACATTGTGGAATAATCAATCAGACTAAGATATCCATCACCTCAAATATTTATTATTTTGGGGGTGAGAATATTTAAAATTGTTAGTTATTTTAAAATATACAATACACTGTTATTAGCTCAATGCTTTGCAGTAGATGACCAGAACTTATTTCTCCTGTCTGACTGAAATTTAGTTCCCTTTCACTAATGTCTTTCCTTTCTCCATCAATCTCCCATTACCCCCACTCTCTGGGAACCACCATTCTAAGGTATACTTCTGTAAGTTTGACTTTCTTAGATTCCTCACGTAAGTGAGAATATATTGTATTTGTCTTTCTCTGTCTGACTTATTTTACTTAACATAATATCCTCTAGGTTCACCCATGTTGTAAAAAATGAGAGAATTTTCTGGTTTTTTGAGGCTGAATTGTATTCCATTGTGTATCTATAATTCATTTTTTAAAAATCTATTCCTTCACTGTTGGACAAGTTGATTGTTTCCATTTCTTAGCTATTGTAAGTAATGTTGCAGTGAACATGGGAGAGCAGACATCTCTTTGACATATTGATTTTAATTCCTTTGTCTATATACCTGGAAGTGCACTTATTAGATCCTATGGTGATTCTGTTTTTAGTTTTTTTGAAGAACCTCCATATTGTTTTCCAAAATATGTGTACTAATTTGCAATACCACCAACAGTGTACAAGCCTCCCATTTTCTTCACATTCTTTAAAAAGCTTATTTATCATCTTTTTGATAATAACTAATCCGGCAGTTGTGAAGGGGTATCTTATTGTGGTATAATTTGGATCTCTGATGATTAGAGATGTTCAGTATTTTTTCATATATTTCTTGGCCTTTTGTATGTTTTCTTTTGAGAGCTGTCTATTCAGATTCCTTTGCCAATTTTTAATAGAGTTATTTGTTTTCCTAATATTTAGTAATTTGAGTTCGCTCTATATTTTGAATATTGGCCACTTATCAAATGTTTGTTTGTAAATATTTTTACCAGTATGAAGATTGTCCCTTCACTCTGTTGTTTGCTTTTCTATGTCGAATCTTTTTAGCTTGATGCAATCCCAATTACCTATTTTTACTTTTGTTTCCTGCTTTTGGGATCTTTTCCAACAAATCACTGGCCAGACCAATGTCACAGAGCTTTTACCTTATGTTTTCTTCTAATAGTTTTACAATTTCAGGTATTATGTTTAAGTCTTCAATTCACTTTGAGTTGATTCTAGTAGATGGAGTGAGATAAGAGTCTAATTTCATTCTCCTGTATGGGGATATTCCATTTTCCCAAAAAGTATTGAAGAGATTATCATTGTCCCATTGTGTGCTCTTGGAACCTTTGTCACAAATCAACTGATCATAGATCTGTGGGTTTATTTCTGGCTCTGTATCCTATTCTATTGTTTAATGTGTGTATTTTTATGCCAATACCATTCTATTTTTATAATTACAGCTTTGTAGTATAATTTGAAATCTGTAGTGTGATTCCTTCAGCTTAGTTCTTTTTTGCTCAAGATGGCTTTGGCTATTTTGTGTCTTTTGTGGTTCAATATTAATTTTAAGACAGTTTTTTCTGTGTTTGTGAATAATTACATTGGAATTTTGATAGGCATTCCATTTGTAGATTTATTTTGGTAGTATACATATTTTAACAATATTAGTTATTCCAATTCAGTAATATGAGATATTTTTCATTTATTTGTATCATCAATTTATTTTATTGATGTTTTATAGTTTTCAGTGTTCAGATCTTTTAGTTCCTTGGCTAAATTTACTTTCAAGCATTTTGCTGATGCTGCTACAAACAGAATTTTTTTTTTTTTACTTTTTTTTCCAGGTAGTTCTTTATTAGTATATGGAAATATTATTGACTTTTGAAAGTTGATTTTGTAAACTGCCACTTTATTAAATTTGTTTTTTTATTTCAAACAGTTTTTTGGTGGAGTCTTTAAGGTTTTCTACACTATAAGCATGTTATCAGCAAACAGAGACAATTACATAGTCACTTTCTGTTTAGATGCAATTTTTTTCTTTCTCTTGCCCTATTGCTCTGGCTAGGATGTCCACTACTATGTTGAATAGAAGTGGTGAAAGTGGGAACACTTGCCTTATTGCCAATCTTAGAAGAAAAGCCCTCAACTATTCACTTGATGAGTATGCTGTTGGCTTTGGGCTTGTCATACATAGCCATTACTGTTTTTACTGTTTTGAGATACAGTCTTTCTATATTTTATTGAGAGTTTTAATCTTGAAAGAATGTTATATTTTGTCCAATGCTTTTTCTGAATCTGTTGAGAGGATCATATGGTTTTTGTCCCTCATTCCATTAGTATGGTAAATCATATTTATTGATTTGTGTACAATGAGCCATCCTTGCACTCCATGGATAAATCTTACCGGATCTTGATTAATGATTCTTTTAATATACTGTTGAAATATTATTGGGAATTTTTGCATCTGTGCTCATCAGTGATATTACCCTGTAGCTTTATTTTCTTGAAATGCCTTTGTCTGACTTCAGTATCAAAGTAATGCTGACCTTGTAAACTGAGTTTGGAAGTATTCTTTCCACTTCAAATTTTGGGAAGTGTTTGAGAAAGATTGGCATTAATTCTTTACATGTTTGGTAGAATTGATCTATATAGCCTTCTGGTCCTGGGCTTTTATTTGATAGAAGGCCTTTAATTATTAATTAAATCTCCCTATTCTGTATTGGTCTGTTCAGATTAACTATTTCCTTGTGATTCAGTTTTGGTAGGTTATATGTTTCTAGGAATTTGTTCATTCCTTCTAGGTTGCCCAATTTGTTGTAATATATTTGGCCATAAGAGTCTTTTATGAGTCTTTGTATTTCTGTGTTATTACTTGTAATACTTCTCTTTTATTTCTGATTTTATTTACTTGAGTCTTCTATTTTTTTATCTGTTAAGGGTTTGTCCATTTTATTTAGCTTTAAAAAAAAAACTCCTCAATTTCATTGATCTTCTCTATTGTTTTTCGAGTGTCTATTTCATTTATTTCTTCTCCTATCTTTATGTTTTAGATAAACTAGCAAACCAGAGCTATTATCCAGATAATCTAATTAAACATCCTCTTAAGCTGTACAAAAACAAGGATTTCTATTCTGCAGTACTGGGATCCACAAATGCACCTCAGAATAAGAATATGAGAGATGGAATGCCTTCAGACACATTCCTAAGAACAGATAGGAGGTAAAGCATCTTGAGAAAATATTCCTCACATTTTTTATGAGAGTGAAATTATCACTTTTTTTTGTTGTTCCAGTGTGAAAACCATTATTTGTCAGTTAGCCGAGGCTTCTAAGACCACACCCTTCCAACAAGCTACTTAATTTGCCATAAAAATTGAATTATGAAATTTAGAACTTTCATATTAGCTGTTCATGACACAAAGCAAGCATATCAACAGAGTAGAGTTCAACACTGAATTTCAGTTGCTACAGATTCAAGACTGAAATTGATAAGATTTCAAACCTACACAAAAATATATAAAGCTAATGTCTTATCATAGTGCTTTGATAACACTAAATTTCCAGTTCTCACTTCTGGCCAAATGCAGAGTTCTCTGGTGAATTAATCAGAAAAGAACCAAACATGTGGGTCGTTTTTGCTGGGCTGCCTCATAGACTGTGCTGACAGTTGAACAAAAGAGGTAGCCGGCATGATTAACAAAATCACTCTGCTCCATTTCCATAAATTGAGCCAGAAAGACTCACTGGTTTTTAAAGAAGAAGATTAAGATGTTAAGACAAGTGAGAAACATGAAGAAAAATTTTCTGTGTCCAACCAGGCATAATAAACATCACAATTAATAGCAGCATGTTAAATTATCTTTAGTCATGAAAATTAACTTATATTATGCATTATTCCCATTTTGTGTCTTTCAAATTACTTTAACTTTAATTAGCACCAGCAGTACTTTTTCTTAATAGCTTTCATGAAAATGAAGATTATCTCTAAAAAAAAAAAGGCTATTACGTTGAGTTATCTTAAATCTACAATCATACTTTATATGTTAGGTAAATATTAACTTGATTTATAAACATGATATAATACTTATTTTCCTCTTTATTTTAAAGGATTTTATAGGGTTTCCTGATAACTAGTGTTATTTTCTTCTCAGTTTGACTTTATATTTCAATAATTTGGAAATTAAAATGTTTATTTTTATTACCCCTCATGGATTTGATATCTCCCCATATTCATGCTACATAAATTACATATTTTTACATGTAGCTATATTTTCTAGTTAGGTAATATCTGGTCACCTTTTCACACACAAAAGCAAAATTATGAGTGAACTAATGTTTTTCATAACGTGGTACACTGGTATCAGAGTACTTGTTGCCAATACAAACTGCAGGCTTCACTGCAGATCTACTGAAAATAAGTTAGGGGGAGAGCAGGCTCCTGTATTTTTAATAAGCTCCTCAAGAGAATTCTTATATACACTCTAGTGCATAAAATGCTGGAGACAGATATCTAGAATATGCAGATTTAATTTTAAGTAAATTTTTTACAACAGTCTTCATTGAAATGACAAAATTAAATGTAGAGTGAGAATTTTTTTAAAGAGAAATCTACTTTGTAAGAAGTTTGGAGTAGCATCCCACTTCTCTTACAGAACCAGAATGGGTAAAATTAATAAATCAACCAAAAACAGTACAGGTCAGTCGAACCTTGGAGAGGAAAAGAAAAATGAAAGAACAAATGAGAAGAACTACCAAATAGAATTCTTTTCACTTTAAGAGAAATAGTTTCTAGGACATTACGTGAATTACAGATCAATGCTGTTCTGCTCATACACTGTTACTGGTGGCTCCACATATAGGACCTTCACATTATCAAAATAATGTCATGATGAAATGCACAAGCAAATAAAATGGCAGTTAGAGGAGAAGCCCACTTATTTTAGGTAGGATGTTTGATAAACATTTGCTGAGGCTGAGCCAAAGTAAAGATATCCAGGAAAGAATATAAGTGATATAGAAAAGGGTTAACTTGAGCCTGCCTACCTAAAAAAGAGAGAGAGCTTTATTCCAGGAACTGTTGAGTTGCTATTTTTGTTATTATTCTAGTGGGTTTCAGTATTAAATAATTAACGATGCCCCTATATATGCATGTTGTTTCACCTGGTTAACTCATTGGCTTCAAGTTTCCCACTCCATCTGCTCCACAGAAGGGTTTCAGCAGCCCAGGCAGCTTGCTGTTTGATGGCTCTCCTCCCTGCCCTTAAGCCTCAAGAGTAAGATGCTATCCACAGTATTATAAACAGTGGTCCCTTAATTTAGGCAGATAGGCTTTAATACCATGTTTTATTTTCTGTGAATATTTTTTATCAAAGTAATACATGTACATTTTTAAAGTTTAACTACATTGAAAAACAATTGACCTCTTCCACATCTCCCCCTATTCCTGGATCCCTCTCCTCTAATATTTTTGGCTGCTTTTTGTTTTTTTCTGACACTAACCCACCTGGTTATAATGTTATACTCCCATTTCTTGAGTTATTGACTTAAGACATTAACAATTTTATAGTATTATGTATTAAGAAGATTTAGACTCTCACTTATTAGCTCTATTTAGTACCAGCCTCTCTTGCTCTCCTACTATGCTTTGGGTGTACTTCAGCATGGAACCTCTAGTTCCATTTCTCCACCAAGTAAACCTCTCTTCTCTTGCAGGAGTGAATGAGGCAGCTGCTTCATGGTACAGGTTTAGGGAGGAGCTTAGGGGTGAAAAATCTCTTGCAGACACTTTCATTTGAGCCCATGTCCCATCCCACCCAAGCCATACCTGGTACTCCAGTGTGACAGCCCTCACGACAAGACATGCCTCGCTTTGCCTCGGTGTTCCCTTCCAAGCTCATATCACTTTGTCATTTCTTAGCCAATATTTTGTTGGCTTATACCATATTTATTTTCATACTCCCACTTAACCCGGATTTTAGAAAGGGGCTGAGATAAATGCATATGTACAGTACGCCATGGTTAAACTCAAATCTCCTGAATAGCATAATCCTTCAATTGTGTCAATAGGTCACTTATATATAAATTAAGAGAGTCTCCAGTTTTTGCTTTGTTTTGATTTCATCTTATAAAACATATTCTTATTGTTTTAATTTTGATAATGTGATGAGAATACAGTAAAAAACAGGCATTCTTATATATTCATCATGGTCGTGTAATACTGGTACAAGTATTTTGGAAAACAATTTAGCAATATGTATTTAAAAGCCTGTAAAATGCTAAGTCTCCTGGAGCCAGTAAAATTCTACTTCTAAAAATCTGTTGTAAGGAAAGAATCTTAAGAATAGGAAAACTATGCACAAAGATATTTATCATGTACATATTCTGAAAGGGTAAAATAGGGAATAATCTTATACTAACAGTAAGAAAATGGCCAAGTAAAAAAAGGCATAAACACCCAGTAGAATAGAAAGATATTTTTAAATGTTGTTTACAAAGACTGAAAACAATGAAGCTGGCAACTGTGCTGAAGGCCCACTCAAAATATTTCTAGGCTTTAGTGAGAAAGGTTTCTTCAAATATTGAACAAAACCTTGGAAATCTGTTTATCGAAGATGTGTTTATACATTATTAGTATGTTAAAGCTGTTATTTGGTCTTGGATACAACTTATTCAGTGTTTAAAATATCTTCTAGGAACTAATTCTTAGAAAATTATAAGTTACATTTTACAAAAGAAAATCCAAGTATTTAAACAACACAAGGCAGTTCAGTTCAAAATGAGTTGGGGTGCATTGGAATCAGCAGAACTTATTTTTATAACAGTACTAAATAGCTTCTGGATGTCTATTTTGATAACGACATATGAATGTTCTTCCTCCAGGGAATAGTGAAACTAATTATTTGAAAACATTGGTGTTTTGAATTTATGCCAGGATTCTCTTTTTTGAGAACAATGCAAACCACTACATAAAAATTAACCCATTTGTTCACATCATTTCTTGCAGATGCCAGGATGGAGCAAGTAGTTTCCCAAGTTTATAATTAGCGAGCTATGAAGAATGTTTAGCATCTTGTTGTAATCTATATTATAAAACCCAGCTCTCCTGTGCTCTAAATCAATTGTTCCTTGTGCTGGCCTTCATTATCACTTTGTTATTTTGAAAAAGGATCTCTCAACCGTAATCAATTGTATTGCTGAAGAGATTAACCTCTCATTTCCTGGTAATGATTTTATAGTATTTTTTTAAAATAACCTAGAGTGAGCCTGAAGCAAATGAAAACATTAATGATCAATTATGTTGTTTGAGCAAAGTTTATCATTGAAACTCAGTGACTGAAGTCACTGTGACAACATTACTTTAAATGAATCTGAATGGCTTAATGACCTATGTCAGAATGAAGTATCACTATATGTCATTAATATCATCTTAAAGTGCTAAGAAAATAACAAACTAGTGAGACGTTTTATGGTAAATGACTGGAAAGATTGTGTATTTTAAAATGTATTAAAAAGAAGTTTGTCCTTCTTGATTACTACAGACTATTTCAGTCAAACTAATAACATTTACTTCATTGTCTAAGATGAAAATCTGACCCATAGTTAGTATTGTACCTTAAATAATCCTCCAGCATATGTAGAATTCCATTTTAATGATTGCCATCATACGATTTCATTCTATGTGATCACTGTTTTCATTTCCCAGATAAAAGACTCAGTTAATACTACTTTGATGCCATAAATATAATACATTCTAGTAAATGAAAGCCCTATAAAATACATGTGCTTGTAAGTTCCTATCTGTACGTCTGTTTGAAATAGCATCTTTTTCATTCAGTATTGATGTGCATATGTACAATACATTTATATGAATGTGTATTTTAGGTTAAATTATTTTTCTGCATTATGAATATTTTCTTATATTAAGAGATGCCAGAGCTGGGAGCAGTGCTCACACCTGTAATCTCAGCAATTTCAGAGGCAGAAACAGGTTGATCACCTGAGGTTAGGAGTTCGAGACCAGCCTTGCCTACATCGTGAAAACCTGTCTCTACTAAAAATACAAAACTAGTCAAGTGTGGTGACACATGCCTGTAATCCCAACTACTCAGGAGATTGAGGAGAATCACTTGAACCTGGAGGGCAGAAGATGCAGTGAGCCAAGATCGTGCCATTGCACTCCAGCCTGGGAGACAGAGTCAGATGATCCCATCTCAAAAGAGAGAGAGAGAGAAAGAAAGAGAGAGAGGGAGGGAGAGAGAGAATGTGAAAAAGGGAAAGAAAATTGCATTGAGAATAAGATTGACGCCTGTAATTTTATTGTGCTACCAGTTGTCAACTTTCTGTAGTAGAAACTTATTTAAAAGGAAAGATTAAAATGTCCATATTCACAATCATCAATACATGTTGAAAAAGATGCCAAATTTTATTAGAAATGTATTAAAACATATTTTTTCTCTTCAAGGCTCTAATCAAATAATCAACTCTTGTTTAACAGTTTTTCTTGATTTTTTTTCTTCCAGAAATATTATTGATCAATTTTCCAAATTCCCATGGGATTTTGTACTTAGTTAATTTTCCACAAGGGTCTCTCTATCATGTAACGTTTTTTTCTTCACGATTATTTCTTCCACTAAGCCAGGGGATCTTTAAAGGCTGAGACTGTCGTACTTTTCTTTATATTCCAGGTGAAAGTCATAGGAACAATTAATTCTAAATAAATGTTTTAGAATAATCAAATTTTAGCAACAAATATTTATTGATACCCTACAATTCTGTAATGAGTAAGATAAAGCCCTTTGTGGAGTTCACATATGAATAATGTAAGGTGACAGACAAATAAATAAATAATTACCTAGTCTATGAAAAATAAAAGTAGTTTGAGGATATAGAAAGTGATGGACAGTTGTTTTAGAAGAATAGACATGGAAAGCCTTTCTGGATTGGTGATTAGATTGGAATAAAGACCTCTATGAATAAAAGAGAGTGCCATTAGGTGGAGGTGACAAAGATTCTCTCCTTGAACAAACTCTAGTTGAGCTTCTCTGAGTCCTCTTCTTGACTAGACCTCAAACTTGTCCCATAAAACCTGCAGACTCTCAGTACAAGTTATTTTCATCTACTGCATCCCATCCCCTATATAAACACACTCTTTAAGAAACTTGACAAATATTAGTGTAGTTTGTAACAGCTCAAGGCCACATCTCTAGGATGATGACATCCCCCTGAAGTGTCTGTCTGAAAACACTCAACACTGCCAGGAGAATTTACTATTCTTCCCAGCCAAAACCAGGTAATAGGCATATAGGCCCATTAAACTTCACTTAGAGCAGTTACTTTAGAAAGCTTGCAATTAGGAATCTTTTTCCTACCCCTTTAGGCAGTAAACCTACTACCCCCAAGAACTGTCTTGTCAAAGACCTAAGAGCTGTTTCTTTGACATGCAATCATTCACTGAGATCACTTTCTCCCTTGTTCCCAGTCGCTGTGGGAATGTCGCCACTTAATTTTGCTTAACTTGCACCACTGCCTACTGTCATAAAGATATGAGAAGTTTGTTTCTCTTATGGGTAAGCTCTAATTAGCACACCTAGTTGATGGGCCAAACACCTTAAAACCACGAAGAGTCTTTCCCTTAGTCCACTCCAACCTTTTAATGTCTCCTGCTTTTTGTTTCAGTAAAGTTGAGTTGAGTTTAGGTCATGCTGGGCCCGCTTCATCATTGCAAGGTTATTTCTGAATAAAATCATTCCTCGTTGCTTTAGCTAGTGTCTGGCTTTGTTTATCTTTACAGGGGTGTGTATGGGGAATCAGCTCTTAGGCAGATAGAAAAACTCTCAGGTTGAAGTCTGCTTGGTGCTTTTGAGGAACATCAAGGAGGCCAGTGAGGCTGAAGCGCAAAAGGAGGAGTACAGGGGGGTGGGGATGAGACCAGAGAGTGCAGGGGCCTGTATGCCCTGATTAGAACGTTGGGTTGTACCTGAGTGTGATGGAAAGCACCGGAATATCTTAAGCAGGGTATATCGTAATCTGATTTACTTTACAAGAATTAGTTTGAATGAGGAATAGAAAAAATATGAGTGGAGAGCTCATGGCAAAAATGGAAAGAAGAAGGCCAATGAGGAGGCAATGGCATTGTCCAAAAGAGAAATAACAACATTGCTTCGGCCAAGATGGTGATAGTAGTGAAAGCATTGAGAAGTAGTCAGACTCCACATAGATGTTCAAGTGTGAACATCTGGAAAAGCTGAAAAAGTGTGCTACATGAGGATCAAGCAATAGATTCAGCAAAGAAATAAATATAAACATTCCCAGTTATACTACTGGAGGCTACACTTTTAGAAGTAGCAAAACCCTAGATTTCATATAATCTCTAATTTATAATTTTTGGCAAATAAATTCTCTATTAAATCCTGTCAGAAATTTCCAAATTTCAGTATATCTCCTCTGACTCATGCATTTTTAAAAGAGTTGGATTCAAAGTTCATCTTCTGTGTAGTGACATTTCTATAAACTTATTGTAATTGGGTCCACCTGGACAAGGGCAGACAGTGTTTCATGCAATCCACAATCTTTTATATATTTTTATTAAAGCCACCTAAAATCAGTGTCTCATCTGCTAACCATAACTATGGCCCTCTTGGCACCACCTGGGCTAACTGTCATTGCATTTCTAATGATTGAATGCATGAATACTTTTTGCCCAGGTTGGACATTTTCATTCTGCATTAGAGGTAACTTTGATGTGCATGCTTTTGACCCAAATGCAGAAAATACGTCAAAGTAAATATGCTAGTCTGCTCTACTTAACTTGGAAAAATATATTTATAACTATTCAAAACCACAGGGAACATTGCTCTGACATGAAATAAGCAAGATTTACCTAGCCCAATGATTTGACTCATCTTTGTTAGTCATTACAAGCAATTGTCTCTAATACTAAAAGTTTATACAGTTCTAAAGGAAACATAGCAAATATATCCATGAGAAACCACTTGAAAATATTTCTAAAGCCAAGAATCTTCTAGAGACTGCACTGAATCTAGGAGACATAGAGTTTATAAAAAAAGTTTTAAAAATGATCTTGGGATTCAACTTAAATCCCCATATCTAAAATATAATTTCAGATGAAATCATTTAAAAAGCAATCATCTGGAAGCCTATTTTGGCTGCATTTGGGGCCTGGGATAGTGCCATTCACTCACTCATCCACTGACTTTATACTGAGTGCCTGTGGTATGCTTTTTGCAGTATTCTACACTGGGATAAGTCAGGGTATTCCATAAAGTTCTCACAACTACTCACTAACTCCAAGTAGAAACTGCAGCCCTCAGCTTACTGACAGATCTAACATTAGTTTAGTTACTTCCTTTACGGTATTTATTTTTAGTGTCTGAAGCAATTTGCATTCACACTGAATCCAGACCCTGACCTCAGGTTAGTGTTATGAACTAAAAATTTTCTTTACTCCTATATAAATTGGATTGTGGAAGAAATGTATTTCTCTCTCTGTATTCCTCCCCCAGAGTATATGAACATTTCAGTATATTCAGAATAATCTTTAACGATACCATGCGTTTATTTGCTAGCTGATTAATCCATTCAAAGATAGCCTCAGTCTCCTAAAAATAAAAGGAGGGCTATATAAGAACTATGGAAAGTCTTCCTGGGAATGTTTTTTAAAGTTTTAAGAATTAGGTAACTATACTCAATCTTTATAAAGTAAACATAGTTTTCTTTAGGAATCTAAACAGTTTTCAGAGTTATGAGTTCTGTCAATGAGACACTGGATAGACTATCGTGCTGCTGTCCTGAATTGTACCTTCTCCTGTGGCATATGATTTTTATTCTGATTCAGACATACTGAGGATAACTTCTCATTCACTTTGCATTGTACTGCTTTTGGAGGCAACTGTGAAGATTAAGATATATACATACTACATGTCCTTATGTGTATTACCAATCCAGAGTTATTTCAACGTTAATGTTCAGCCTACTGAACAATAATTCCTAGTGTTACCAAAAAGAGAAAAGACAGAGTCCAAATTGTAGTCTTATTTATTACCATTATTCCTTTTTTGCTGTTGACACAGGAATCTCATCATTTTCTCTTTTTATAAACAATTCTAGACTCCCAGCAATACTGCTTTATGAAGTGATAAATAAAAACGGAAGCAAAAGGAATAAGACATTTGAGGTAAAATATGCATTTTATTCATTTCCCAGTCTTTCTTAGAGGGAATTCTAAAAGTATCATTATAATAATTTTTAACACTTCTTTTTGTTCTTTATGACATATTAGATTTTTTGTGTTGGCTAATAAATAGAAAAAATAAACAAAATTGAGAGTAACTTTAATTCACATTATTGCCAGAAAAATTTAAAATAAATTATATTAAAGTGTTTACTTTTGTCAAGCCATAATTACATATTAAAGCTTTTTACCTGAGAAATCCTATTTAATAAGTACATTATCATTTTTTTAAATTAAGAAACAACCAAAGAACATTTTTTAAAAAATAGTTACCCAGGGCCAGACATGGTGGCTCACGTCTATAAACCCAGCATTTTGGGAAGCCGAGGAGGGTGGATTACCTGAGGTCAAGAGTTCAAGATCAGCCTGGCCAACATTATGAAACACCATTTCTACTAAAAATAGAAAAAAATTAGCTGGGTATGGTGGTGGGCACCTGCAATTCCAGCTACTTGGGAGGCTGAGGCAGGAGAATTGCTTGAACCCAGGAGGTGGAGGTTGCGTTGAGCCAAGATCGTGCTACTGCACTCCACCCTGGGCAACAAGAGCATTAAACTACGTCTCAAAACACACACACACACACACACACACACACACACACAGACACACACAAAAAACAAAAACAAAACAAAACAAAACAAAACAACCCAGTTTTCCAGGTTAATTTCCATTCTCCATTCTGTTTTCCTTCTGTAACAAGATAAATAACAAAATTAACTGCAAAAACTTTCATGATTTCAATCATTGATTGAATTGGTCTGAATTAATCCTACTCTGTCAGAAAAAAAGCAAATAAAAATCCTGCTTCAAAGAACACAGCAATATCTAGTTATTCAAAATATCTCTGTATTTTTATATAAAACAATCAACATTATAAAAGGCAGAAAAAAGACATGAATTGACCAAAGGTAAGGAAAAGAGAGGAAATGGACAACAGAAACAAAATGACAAGAGAACCAGGTAATAAAATTAACATGTAGATATGAAAATAATTATTTATTTTGTCATGAAATTAAAGAACAAAATGAAGAATATTTAGACAATAACTAGAAAGTAGGACAACAATAAAACAGGCATATTCACAATAAAAAACACAGTAGCTGAAATTAAAAGCTAAATACTTGGGTTTAATAATCATATGCATAGAAGATAATTGCAGAATTAGAAGATAGATCCAAAAAAATTATGCATACTGAATAGCAAGACAAAATGATGAACATTAATAGAAAAGACTTTGAGAAACATTCGCAGTGCAAAATGGTAAAAAGGTCTAAAACATATTTAATTAGAGTCCAAAAGTAAAAAGGAAAGAATGGTAATAATTGAAAATATAATTGCTAAGAATATTTTTAAACTAGTTAAAGATACCAACTTGTAGACTTAAGAAGTGCTACAAATTCCAAGCAGGATAAATATAAAGTGATACACAGAATGATAATAATAAAACTGATAGAAATGAAAGACAAAAAGAAAATGTCAAAAGCAGCCAGCAAAAACTCGTATTACTTTCAAAGGAGTCTGACAGCTAACAAATCAATGGAAACAATGAAATCCAGAAAACAATCACATTATGTCTTTGAATGGTAAAACTAAGGAACAGCCAATCCAGAATTCTACACCAAGCAAAAGTATTGTTCAAAACTGAAGATGAACTTAAGACATTTGTAGACAAATGAAACTCACAGAATTCAGCATTACCTGATTAACAGCAAAAGAAATACCATAAGATGCTTTTAAGGCAAAGGAAATTACAGCAGAAAGTAGTAGGGAATGTATGAAAGAAATAACAAAAGTAAATATAGTATATGTGACAGAAAATATAAATTCAAATTGACTGTACTTTTAAGTGACTGGTGAAAATTAAGATATATAAAAAATTAAAATATTCTACGAATGACACTTCCAGTTTCAAAATGGCTGCATAAAAACAAGCTGGCTTCATTTTCCCTACCCCCTACAGAAAACAAAAACAAATACACATTGCCAAGAATAATACCAACAATATCTGAGAGCTCAAATACGGGGATGAGGCAGTTTCCAGAGCCATAGAAAAGTGAAAAATGAAAATCAGTGCAAACAGTAAGAGAACTGGACAACCCTATCTGAGATACACCTGCTCCCAATCTGCTCAGCAAAAAGTATGTGAAAAATATGCTCCTGACTCACAGACTCTATACCAGAAAGAGTCAGAGTGAGGTAGATAACCAGCTTCTCCATTATCTTGGATTTTCTAGTAGAGATCTGTCTCTGCCTCAACCCATGGGAATCACAGAGAACACTTGAATAGAGAAATAACCCTAAGGGCAGCCAGAGAGAAAGGGCAGAGGCCGGACTATTACCCTCATCCCTGGCAACTTTGCTCTGCAACTTGGACGGAGGAGAAGCCAAATAAGAGTGGCTGTTCAGTAGCACCATGCTGCAGGAAGTTTTTTCCACAGGTCCCTTGGACATGAGCCCCTTGCCAGCCTTCCCAAACTACTTTGGTACCAACCCCATTCAGGACAGGTGGCACTCTGATTGTTTAATAAGTCAAACCTGGGCTTAAGAAGCCATCTAGTGCTGAAAAAGGAGGCATAAACGTAGAGGAAAAATAAAACCAGTAGGTAAATTACAAAGAATCTCTTAAAAAACACATGCAGTATAAAAAATAAAACAAAACCAGACAGATAAGACTGAAATAAATAATATTTCAAAGATAAGACATAGACATACATCCATAAGAAACAACAGCAAACAGGCAACCATGACCTCATCAAATAGACAAGTCAAGAAACCAGTGATTGATCCTAACAAGAAAGTGAAAAATAAATATGTCCACTCATTTACAGTGAACTCATTTTCAATGAAGGTGCCAAGAACATACAATTGAGGAAAAGACAATCTATTTAATAAGTGTGGTGCTGGGAAAACTGAATATCCATATGCAGAAGAATGTATGACACATATCTCTCATCATACACAAAAGTTAAATAAAAATAGGCAAAGACTTAAATCTAAGACCTCAAACTATGAAACAACTAGAAGGGAATAATGGGTATACTCTACAGGACATTGATCTTGGCAAAGATTTATTCTATAAAACTTGAAAAGCACAGACAATTGAAGCAAAAGTAGATAAAGGATTATATGACACTACAAAGCTTCTGTGCAACAATGAAAACAATAAACTAGGTGAAGAGACAACCCACAGGATGGGAGAATATAGCCGCAAACTACCTATCTGACAAAGAATTAAAAACCAGAATATATAAAAAGCTCAAGCAACTCAATAGAAGAAAAAACAAACTCTGATGAAAAAAAGGGGCAAAATATCAGAATAGACATTTCTCAAAAGAAGACATACAAATGGCCAACAGGGGAATGAAAAATCGTTCAACATCGCTAATCAAAGAAATGCAAATCAAGCTACAGTGAGACACCATCTTATCCCAATTAAATGGCTTTACTCTAAAAGACAGGGAACAGCAGATGCTGCTGAGGATATGCTGATAGGAATGTAAACCCATAGAGCCATGATTGAGAAAAGTATAGAGGTTCCTCAAAAAAACTAAAAATAGAACTACCATACAATCTAGCAATTCTGTTATTGGATACACACCCAGGAAAGAGGACATCAATATAGTGAAGAGATATCTACACTTCCATGTTTATTGGAGCACTATTCAGAACGGGCAAAATATGTAATCAATGTAAGTGTCTATTAATGAATGAATGGATAAAGAAATCATGGTATATAGACAAAATGGAATATTATTCAGCCATAAAAATGAATTATATCCTTCCACTTGTAGCAACATAGGTAGAGCTGGAAATTATTGTGTTAAGTGAAGTAGGCACAGAAAGACAAATATGGCATGTTCTCACTTGTATGTGGGAGCTAATAAAGTGGATCTCATGAAGACAGACAGTAGATTGGTGGTTATCAGAAGCCAGGAAGGGTAGAAGAAAGTGGGAGATTAAAAGAGGTTGCTTAATGTGTACAAACATTTAGTTTGATAGAAGAAATAAGACCTCATATTTGATACATTAGTAGGAGGAATATAGTTTGTAATACCTATTTCATATTTTTAAATAGCTAGAAGAAAATAATTTGAATATATCTAACATAAAGAAAAGACAAACAAGGTAATAGATATCCCAATTATATTGATTTGATCTTTACAAATTATATGGCCACATTAAATTTTCACATGTGCCTTCAAAGTATATACATCTATTGTGTATCAATAAAAACTTAAAATACATGATATATATTCTACAATAAACACAAAATTGGGAATTGAATAAATAGAGTTAGTGTTCTAAAGACCTGGCTTTATTTGAAATGTGGGATAGTAAATGTTCCTGCAATAGTGATAAAGAATCAAACAACAGAGGAGAAAACTGGGATAATTTTTAAAACAACTAACTGCTTCAATTGGAGGCAATAAAGTAAAAGAAAAATAGAAATAGGAAAAAGGAAACCAAATTTAACATAGTGCTTATCAGTAAATATATTAAAAGTAAATTTTAAAAACATCCATTACCACAGAAAGCAATTCTCATGCAGGAAACAGAGTAAAATTCAATTGTATACTGCTTACAAGAAGCACAACACGTGTAAGTACACTAAAAGGTTAAAAGTAAATAGAAAAGTTATACCACATAAAGCCAGGCACAGTGGCTTACACCTGTAATCCCAACATTTCTGGGAGGCCAAAGCAGGCATATCACTTGAGGTCAGGAGTTTGGGACAAGGCTGGCCAACATGGTGAAACCCTGCCTCTACTGAAAATACAAAAATTAGCTGGGTGTGGTGACATGTACCTGTAATCCCAGCTACTGAGGAGGCTGAGGCAGGAGAATTGCTTCAACCCAGGAGGCAGAGGTTGCAGTGAGCCAAGATGCGTCACTGTACTTCAGCCTGAGAAAGACCGTGACACAAAGAAAAATTGTAACTTAAAGTAAGAAGTATGTATTAGTCTGTTCTTAATGCTGCTGACAAAGACATACCCAAAACTGGATAATATGGAAGGAAAAAGAGGTTTAATGTACTTACAGTTCCACCTGGCAGGGGAGGCCTCACGAGGTTCATGGCAGAAGGTGAAAGGCATGTCTCACATGATAGCAGACAAGAGAAGAATGAGAGCCAAGCAAAAGGAGTTTGCCCTTAAAAAACTAAGAGATTTCATGACACTTACTCTTTACCACTACCGGCCCCATGATTTAATTATCCCCACAACATGAGGGAATTATAGGAACTACAATTCAAGATGAGATACGGTTTGACACAGCCAAACCATATTAAAGTATAACCAGGTATAGAGAGAGCTTCTTCATGAAGATAAAAGGCTAAGTAAATCGAGAATATATGACAATTCTGTTTGTATGTATCAAATAATATAGACTCAAATCATATAAAGAAAACATTGACAGAAAATCAAGAACGAATTAAAAACCCCACAATTATACACAAAAAGTTTTTTTCTAGAGACAGGGTCTTGCTTTGTCATCCCAGCCTGGAGTGCTGTGGCATGCTTAGCTCACTGCCATCTTGAATTCCTAAGCTCAAGCAATCCTGTCTCAGCCTTCCAAGTAGCTAGGACTGCAGGGACATCCCACCATGCCCAGGCTATTTTTGTATTTTTCGTAGAGACAGGGTCTCAACATCTTTCCTAGGCTGGTCTTTAATTCCTTGGCTCAAGTAATCCTCCCACCTCAGCCTTGCGAAGTGCTAGGATTACAGGCATGAGCCACCATGCCCAGCTTAAAAGATTTTTAACAAATCTCTTTTAGTAACAAATAAATTAGCCAAATTAAAATTAAGAATACAACAAGAAGTTTAAAAATTATATTTATTTTTTTTGAGACAGGGTCTTGCTCTGTCGCCTAGTCTGGAGCACAGTGGCAAAATCTCGGCCCACTGCAACCTCTGCCTAATAGGTTCAAGCAATTTTCCTGACTTAGTCTCCTGAATAGCTGAGATTACAGACACATACCACTACATCTAGCTAATTTTTGTATTTTTAATAGAGACATGGTTTCACCATGTTGGCCAGGCTGGTCTCAAACTCTTGACCTCAAGAGATTCACCCATCTAGGCCTCCCAAAGTGCTGGGATTACAGGTGTGAGCGCTGCGCTCTGCCTAAACAAGACTTTAAATTAAACTAATTACACATACAGAACACTATACACTATAATAAACATCTCAAATTAAAATTGTTTTATGTACACATAGGTACATAGCAAAGTTGACCATATGCCAAATCATAAAACAAGCCTCAGTAAATTTCAAGGGATTGAAATTATACAGAGAATATTAGTTGACCTCTGCTGGATTAAGATAGAAAGCAATAACAAAAAGTTAAGTATAGATTGCCAAACACTTCTAATCAATCCATTCTCCAGAGAATAACAATAAATAGAAAATACTTTAAATTGAATACAGGTACAATGGCTCATGCCTGTAATCCCAGCACTTTGGAAGGCTGAGGTAGGCAGATTATGAGGTCAGGAGTTCAAGACCAGCCTGACCAATATGGTGAAATCCCATCTTTACTAAAAATACAAAAATTAGCCAGGCATGGTGGAGCATGCCTATAGTCCCAGCTACTTGGGAGGCTGAGGCAGGAGAATTGCTTGAACCTGGGAGGCGGAGGCTGCAGTGAGCCAAGATCGCACCACTGCCCTCCAGCCTGGGCAACACAGTGAGACTCCATCTCAAAAAAAAAAAAAAAAATTGAATACGTAATAGTAAAAATATGAAAATACCACACAGTGGGATAAATCTAAATCTGTTTGTAAAGGGGAATACATAGCCTAAAATGTATGCATTAGAAAAAAGAAGCTTTAAAATAAAACATTTAGGGATCTGCCTCAATAAATTAGAGAAGTAAAGCAACATTAAACTCAAAGACAAAAGAAAAAATAATACTTTAAAAATATAAGGCAACTATAAAATATAGAGAATTTTAAAACACAAAGCCTAATTAATAACATATACATGTGATAAAATTAATCAATTTAAAAATTATAGAAGATACAAAAATAAATATCAGTAATAAAAATGTGGCCATAACTTCAGATCATATAGTTATTAAGATGCAAGAGGTTATATGAAACAACATTAGGCTCATAAATAGTAAAAATGTTAGAAGAATGGAAAACTTCTTGAAAACTACATTTTACTAAACTGGGCCTGTAAAATAACAAAAAAATTGAACAGTACAAAATTTCATAAAATAATTTAATCAACAATAAAATTTTTCCTTCACAAATAAAACTCTTAACCCAGACAGATTCAAACATGAATTCTCAAAACATTCAACAAAAAATAAATAACATCAATTTCATACACTGTCTCCCAGAGAAAGGTAAAGGAGGGAATACTATTCAATAAGTTTCAAGGCAGTGGTATAACATTAATACTAGATCTAAAGAAAGACATTACAAAAAAAGAAAGCAATGTTACAGGTCCTCTCTCATGGACACAATTTTTTAAATTCCTAAATGATATATTCAAAAATAAGAAAACCCTTAGAGAGTGTCCAGTGTAACAAAACTATTAACATAATGAAGCAGAAACTGCATAATCTTTATCATGCCATTTTTAGTAGGTAAAGAGGTGATAAAGGTAGGCCAGCCACTACAAACCAGCATGTTTTTCAGTGCAGCCACAATGGAAGTATTTTGACTGAACCAAAAAACTGATGACCTCAGGCCACAAAATGGAAACCCAAAACGGAAAGAGAAAAGGTAAGAGAAGAAATTGAAGATGGATTCCATTACGTGTATAAAGTAGTAATGTTCATAAACTGATTGTTTGGATCACAAACCATGGAAACTGCTTCAACTGTTATATCCTTAAGTGCTTCTACTTGAAACACTAGTTAAAGCTACCCTTTGAGGCTTCTATGGAAAACTGTTTAGGACTTCAAGCATACATGTGTGGGATGGGGGAAGCCTCAGCTTTTCATGAAACCCTTCTACTTCATTGTACACAAAATTCCTAAATAGTTGTATTCAAAGAATATAATAACATGAAAACATGATATGACTTTCCAGTCACTTTGACAGCTATGTTTTTGTTTGTTTGAGATGGAGTCTTGCTCTGTCACCCAGGCTGGAGTTGCAGCGGTGCGATCTCGGCTCACTACAACCTCCAACTCCCAGGTTCAAGCAATTCTCCTGCCTCAGCCTCCCGAGTAGCTGGGATTACAGGCTCCCACCACCATCGCAGCTATTTTTTGTATGTTTAGTAGAGACGGGGTTTCACTGTGTTCGCAAAGGATGGTCTCCATCTCCTAACCTGGTGATCCGCCTGCCTTGGCCTCGGCCTCCCAAAGTGCTGAGATTACAGGCGTGAGCCACTGTGCTCAGCCAACAGCTATGTTTCAGTAAAATGGCCACCTTAAAAAAAAGCAAACTTTGGGGATCTAATTATTTTAAGGTGCATTTCATTTTTTACGACTTAAAATGCAAAGTAGACATATTCATTTAGTTTGTTAGCTCGGAAATATAGTGAGATTTTCAAAAGTTACTTTAGTTTAATTTTTATGAATATTTAACTTACAATTTTTTCCCTGTTGAAATAACTTTATATGTGAATTTGTAAAAAAAAATAACTTTTGCTTTTGTATAGAAATTTCAAGCAAATTTATGTTAGCTGTTTTCTCTCCAATTATTTATATTCAGAAATGTAGGTGTGTATCTAGCAAATAAGGCAACATAGTGATTTTTTTTTTATTATTTACACAGATTGACCAGACTCAAGCCAAATTGAAGTCAACATAATATGCCAAATCGATATGGCAAATTGTCCCTCAAACTTAACACACAGAGTATTATAGGAAATAAAAACTAAAAATGACTCACTGCCAAACACATAAAGAAAGCTTTAAAATGTTAGAGTGAATTAGGCTTTATTGCTGAGGGCAAAGAAGTACAATCATTATAGTTTAGGCCACAGGCCTTCCTCCTGTAACTGGATAGAAAGCAGCTACCTGCATAGAGACACATAACTCCTTGTCTGTCTGATATTAAACCCATAGAATCCCTGGGCATATAGGCATCTTGGACTTCACATTATAAATTACTATAAATAACCCTTATGGCCTACCCAGTCACAAATTTTGGTTGGAAGATAAAATCCTTTGTATTTGGAGAGATTCTTATCTTCCAAAATCTTTGATTAATTGAGTTATGTTTGCCTTGAGTTATCTATGAGACTCTGCAAGTAACTTCTTGGCAAAATACTGCCTAAGTACTGAGCGATGCATTGCCATGCACAGAAGACCTCATTCAGTATAGGCCTTTCAATCCAATCAGGTCTCTTATCTGCCTCCATCCTCACCCTTTCACTGCTGCAACACCTTGAGCCTCCACAGTAGTCTTAGTTTGGGTTCCTTAGAAAGAAGAGCCTGAGCAGAGGGTGTATAAAGTTCAATTTATTAGAGATTACAATCCCCAGGAAGCAAGAGTGGAGGACAAGGGAAGTGATACAGGGGAGGAAGAAGAGCCAATACCAGGATGTGTTCTGGGGCCGGTTGCATATACAATGACTCATGCTCACAATGAAAATGTTACTTGATTTTGAGGGTTGTTCCCTGAGCAGTCATATAAACAAACTCTCAGGACTCTCCATCAATGAACAGAAAGGATACTGTTGGAATCTCACCAGATTCTCTTTACTGGGCCTGCACACCCATCCCCCAGCTGCTGTGTTGACTGCCAGAAATACGTCACTGCCCTCTTCTCTGGAAAATTGCCAGTAAGTCATTATAACAGGAAGTTTAGTCTCCAGCCTGAGGGGTAGCCCCTAGCCAATAATTGACTCACAATGTCAAAGGACTGTCCCCTTGCCTTGATTCATTGCCCAGAGTACCCTATAGGATCAGACTAAAGCTAGTCACCTGCTGAGGTCAAATCCCTGGTTGGCTTCTTCCCCTGTCCTAAAGTGCTGGCCTCTTTTCCTTTTTCTTGGGAATATTCCTTCAATAAATAATTGAACACAAATTTCAGATTCTGATTCCTAATTTCAAAGTAGAATAATTTATCCACTGGCCCTTGTCTTGATTGGTCCTGAATAAATATCAAAGGGAAGAGAGGCAAGTGAGGAACTTAACTCAAGCATCAGGTGACATGCTGTCAGGACGTACCAGTATGAAGTCCGTAGGAGCCTATGTGGCATTGGCTTACTGAGACAAGAGCTAGAACACGAGACAGGTGAGGCCAAGAACATCTGAAATGGCACATAAGCGAAACCTGTTGCAATCTACCTTTTGGATCACTCATATACACTTGATCCTTTTATTAGATCTGCCTCCCATCCCCATCATCACATTGGACCTCCAATACGGTGACGACTTGATGCCCTTCTCTCCTTTCCAGTGGGGAGCTACAGGTCACAGAGTTCACTTCAAAGTGGTGGCCACCACAGTTTCTGAAGGAGAGCAAGAAGGAGAGTTAAAACAGGCTATAGTCTCAACTACTACAGCTGGTTCTGATGCCTTATTTCATAGACTTCATTTACCTTTTCCACCATGTGTTCTTGATTTGCCTTATAATTTATCAGAATTTTGCTGATCTGAAATGCCTGTCTGATGGGATAACCCAGACTTCTTCCCCAAGGAGTCTGAGTTCTAGTGGTTTTTTTTGTTTTTGTTTTGTCCTTATTAGACTATAGTTGTTGTGATTGACTTTAATCAATGGGAATGGAAACATGAGACACCCTGCCTCCCAGATGCACTGATCCCTGCTCCTTTGTTTACAGGCAACGCTGGCTCATCTTGTCAGTTAGAGTCCCTCATCTTTGCCACTACTTCACTCCTTTTTTTCCTAGACTCTTGACACAAGGATCCAAAGTGACAAGATTGTTAACATAGGTGTAGAGATGTGGCTTTTGGTAGAAACCTCCTTTATTTACCTGTCTCCCTCCTCACTTGTCAGAGACTAAGGTTGCAGGAATGGTGAGCACACATTCTGCGAGTAGGTCACTGGGGGAGATGGTTTCAATGGCCAATTTTATTTTTACCTTTTGGGTCACAGATTGTTGAGATTCACTTGGGGTGGCTGGCAAAATATTAGTAAAATATTAGGAAAAGTTATAAATTGTAATCTCAAACCTTTTGGAAGGCTAAAAGGTTTTATTGGGGCATGCTGAAGGCAGCCCCCTTATTTACCTTAGCACAGGAAAGAGGCTAAGAGGCTTTCCCAGTTTAAGTCTGTTTACCCCACATCCCTTTGTCTCTACTCTGTTTACTTATGTAAACTTTGTGCTGGATGGTTCTTTCAGGGGGAGATCAAAGGGGAATTACTCTTTGATAGTGTTTACTCTGAGCCTGGAACCTAAAGCTTTTATCAGTCATAAAACCGCTCTTTGGACCATGTTAATTGTCCACAGGTGTGTTGACTTAGATCTTTTGTTGTGAAATCTTGACGGAACAAATGTGCGGATGTACAGGGGGTCTTGATTGATTGGTTGCATTTCGCCCTCTGAAAGCAGCTGATGACCATCCCTAGCCCACTTGAATCACTGAACCAGGTGTGAGGGTGCATTTATTCATCCGTCAGTGAGTCAGGGTCTGCAAGCGGGACCTCCGCAGGTGGTGGTAAACATCTCACGTGGTGACCACGATGTGATACCATCACAGCTGACACTCAAACGCGGAGTAAACCAACGTGAGCATTGCTGGGAAGAAGGAACGGACCTCCTGGGAACCGAAAGTGAAGAGGACTGCGTGGTCAGGTCAAGCAGTCAGTAAGTCATTGGTACCCACTGGGGATTGCCAAGCCCGGGGGGCATTGTTTCAGGATAGGGATTCATCATGGGGTAGCAGTTATGAGCGCAACCTAAACAGTATCAAGTTCCATTAAAAGATGTAATTCAAACTGCTGCTTCCCAAAGCCCGTGGTTCCTGGCAAGGAGCACGCTGGACATAAAGTTTGGGAACAAGTGGGGAAAAATAATACACAGAGGCATCGGATGAATAGGAAAATGGACAAAGAAAATGCTACGTCTATAGGAACTTCTCTTAAGCAAGCAGCATTACAGAAAGAACTCTTAGCCTGCGCAGTAACTGAAGATGGGCAAGGTAATCATGTGTATGTTTATAAAAGGATAAGGAAAAAGGCGTTAAAGGCCGGAGCCCCACAAACAAGCAGAAAGAAAGGAAAAGGGAAAAAAGGCTCTGGCAGGGAAGCTCCACCCAAGCTGGCTGGGCTTGAGGAGCGAGCAACACAAGCGGAAAGCAGCAAGCAGCACCTGGGCGGGTTCCGGGATTCGCAGCGCTGCTCTCCGCAGGTGTTCCACAGTAAAATTTCATGTATTTTTTGTATACAAGCAACTTCCCAGATTGTAATTCTCTGCTAAGATTGGAGTAAAATTTAAAATACTAACATTTTGCCAGCCACCCCAAGTGAATCTCAACAACAGATACATATTCTAACCTTTGAAGATACAGCCTCACATATAAGACATTGGCTTTTGGATGACAACTTAATCCTTAAAGGTGTCTTCAGTGTCTTAGTTATGCCTTTAACAGGCCACACCACGATCCTATGAGACTGGCTGTTTCTGGCTGTTGGAGATCATGGGTAGATCAGCGGCTTCTGCTGTCTTTGGCCTTCTGTCATAGCCTTAGCCTTAAAATAGGTTTCTTGGTCAGAGACAATATTATTGGGAGGTCATTTAGGGTTTTTACTAAGCTCTTTCTACCATAATGCCCCTATTTCACATGTCAGGGTATATCTGTTGCATTAGAAAACATGGGGAACAGGGACCTACAAACTGAATCCAAAAACTCATTGGATCATCTATCAGATAAACTTGGGGAAAATCTTCACTTATCAACTGGTGACCATAAGCCGCTGTTTCTAAACAGAAAACCATGATGATATCATTCATGATATCATATCTAGCTGTTCTTGAAAAGTATGGTTATTCCCTTTCCCTGAGTGCATGGGCACTGTGAAAAATGGCACCAAGTCCCTTTGGGGAAGAATCAGGATAATAATTATAGTATGTATGCATAGTAGCGTTATAGAGTTCTTTCTCAAGAGGGACCTGGCCTTCTCACCAATGGGGCCTCTTAAGAACTGACTTAGATGTGAGAAGCACATGAGCAAACTATGCTTTTCTATTGTGGTGGCCAATGTAACTCTTACACTGGCCAGATCTCAGTTCTTTCTTTATTACATGAATCCAAATATTGTCTAGAAGCCTGGAGTATGACACCATCCATTCTCTTAACAGCACTCTCAATGTTGCAGTCTCCCTATGTTTCTACCCGATCTACTCTGTTAACTCTGATTTGCATCTGCCTTCTCTATTCTTGTGTCTCAGGTGCTGAAAACGCTAGATGAAATCAGAGAGGACTCACATCAGACTCATGGTATGTAGTGTAATTTTCAATCTCAGTGTTGTTCTTAATTAGCTCTTCTGTTTCTTCTCATCACCGTTTCCAAACGTCATCTTCCTCAAAACACCCATTTAACCACTGTTGCTTTTTCTCAGCAAACTCTCCACCAATAGAAGAAAACGTGTCTGTCAAGGCCAGTGTACCCCTTCTGCAGATGATGGAGTCTAGTATAGGACCTGGCTTTAGAAGATAACGTGTAAATATTTGTTGACTAAATAATGGAAGATTTATCCACAAGTAGACTCCTTTAAAATTAAGGCCATAATATTTACATTCCAGTTAAGAGGACACTTTAAGGACCACCAAAATCTTACCTTATAGGTTTAAATGTTTCCATAAGATGCCATTACAATATATGTAATTTTTAGTGTTTGTAACATACTCTGAGAATTACTCTCCCCACTCAATTATAGGGAAAAATGATTTTGTTTCACTGGGTTTTGATATTGGCATTTGGTGTACTTCATGTGATTTGAGGATATGTAGCTTAAATTATAAAAAAAATTGTATTGGAATTTTGAAGATAATTTACTTTGGCATATTATAATAGTAAAAAATAAAGTTACAGCTATTAAAGGCTTCATTGACGTATTCTAGCTAGATTTGATTTTGTGCTCTGTCACAGAATAGCATGTAGAAAAGTTTAAAAACAAATATAGTAATCATCTTTTATAGATGTAGCCACATGTTTTTCGCAGATCTCATGTTGGCTATAAAAAAAAAGCACGGTAGTATGGTAGCAAGGCAAGTTGAAAGTTTTCCTCTGAGAATATTGATGACTCATCTTTTTATTGCTAGATTTAAGATGATGAACATTTGTTTTGAAAAATGTGATTTTTCTCTATTGCTGTGTTTAATTAAATGCAAAAATTCTAGAGAGGCGCAACCGCAACCTTTAAGATTGCAAATTTAAACTCATAAAAGTCAGATAATGGAAAAGTGAAGGTTGTGAAAGCAATGTTAACTCATCCATTGCATATAGGTTGCATTTTGCATGACTAATTAGGCAATTTAAGCAAGGGCATGCCAGTGAGGTATCTTTCCTCTCTCCCAACCCCCAATCTGTGACTATTTTAAACTAGCCTTTCTATATGCATCATTTAGTAAGAGCCAAAAATACTTTTAGCATAATTTAATGTTAGCATTTCTCTCTGAGAATTTGTTTTAGCCTTGAAAATAACCCCATGTGTCCTGGATCAGCACTACGGTGGCTAGTTCCCTTCTAGTCCATTTTCTGTGAAACATGTTTTAACCTTCAATACATGGAAGAGGAAAATAAAATGATGGAGAAATTTCTATATTAACCTTACTGGAATATTTTCTAAGAGACCACCATTTAATGATCGTTTGGGGGACTTGATTGGTATATCCCCTGAGATGGAGAATCCAAGACAAGTCATGGTGCAATAAAAAGAGGGTGGGGTTTGGAGCTAGACAACTCAGGTTTGGATCTTGATTCTGCCATTTAGTAGATATGTGATTTGAATTAATTTACTTAATTTTTCTGATTTTGTTGCTGTGATTGTAAAATGGAATATAAACTCTACCTTGTAGAATAGTTGTGAGGATAAAAGACACTAAATGATAGTGAATTATTGTTTTATTGTTATTTCATTATTATTTTCATGCAGAATACAGTTATGATGATATTCCAACAACATTTGAAATATTTCTCTCTTGTCACCCAAGTACTATTTAGTGCCAAATTGACCTGACACATTTCCTGATGTGACAGACTGCTGATATAGTTTGTAGATTTTTTTGCCACACAATTCCCTTCCCATTTGAGACTCTGGCACTTCTCTGATCCATTTTCCATGCACTGATAGTCTTCCTGAAGCACTTGCACGATCAGTTCACTTCCTTGCTTAACATTTTTGAAAGGCTCCTGTTGCCTTCAGGATAAAGTTCCACATCCATCCTATGCATTTGTCTGGATTCTCCACATTAGTTATATGTCTGTGCTTCTGTGTATGGGCTGTTCCTTTGCTTGGTGTGCCCTTATCCATCTTATCCACATGGTACACATTTGCATTTATTCCTAATGACTTACTCTAAGTGTGAACTCTTGCCAAGAGCTTTTTTTGATCACCTCAGCCAGAATTAGATACTCTTTCTGAGTCTGGGAGAAGTTTGGTTTCCTGGGCAGCTTTTTATTATTTGTGTTGTGCTTGTCTATCTGTGTGTGTGAGCAGACATCCTGGAGGCTAGTGTCAGCATCTTACTCATCTCAGTATTTCCAGGTCTGGCAAACTAATCTGTTAAACAGTCAGTGTTCACTAATTGTACAACAGAAATGCAGAGGTCTGTGTAATCAGCACCATTTGGGGATCTTCTGTCTCTTGGAATTGGGTCCTAGAAATCAATGGGAAGCATGCTGAGCTCATCTCAAAACCCCTCCCAAACAAAACCCTCCTACCAATGTGTAATATTTTTGGAAGGGACAAGTAGTAAAAGTGTGAAATTATTTTTACTGTAATATAACTCATTAAATTATAAATTATAACAATATATTTACCATGTTGCATGTAGATAACCATAACCCCAAAAGGAATGACTTCTTACAGGTCCTCTCTTAAAGAGGATGAACTAAGTCATGTCAACAATTGTTTTATGACAATATTATGTGCGGAGCTGTGAGTTGTTCTTTAGTTTTTAAAGTCCACATCTCTAAATGTGTAATAGCAGCTGTGATCTCTGTGTCTAGCTGAAGAGCAGAGCCAGCTAGATATGTGGGCCACCTGTCAACTTAGTATCAGGATTTGACACAGGCAATAGATGAACTTGTTGGGTCCATTGATGTTAAGATTTCCTATTTTGATATGGATTCCTTACCATATCAATGTAAATGCAATTAAAGGGCAAGATTTCTTATTTTACGCCGAAGGGTAGGCCAGAGAGGCTACTTATTCAATTATTTAGGGAGAGGGTAGGTGGAAGTCAGAGCTGGTAGAAATTAGTCAAACCACTGTCAACTTTGAACAACAAATTTATAAGGACTAATTTCAATTAGACATGTTAATATTAACTAGTCCACAGTTATTCCTCATTCATTCAGGTGAGGACCATTCACATAAGGAACTGTTCATTAACAGACTAAGTCCTTATTGCTGTAATTAGAAAGATGAATTAAGCACAGGACCATGCTCTAAGAAGGATGGTGGGTGGGGATGAGGGTGGTTGATTTAGAATAACAGTTTCCTGTATCTGTGCAAGTGGAAAAGCAGTCGTTCAGAATAATACCTGTGCCTATTAAATATTTGTGGATATAAGGGTTTGTCTGCCAATAAATACTGAATTAATTCATTTGTACCATCATAGCTTCTCTTATTAAAAGGAGTGGGGTGAATCGTGTCTTTTAAAGATAAATGTGAGCTTCCTATATAGCAGATGGAAGTTAGTTCAAGATGAGCTGTTTTAATTTTTAAGAAAATACCTATTATGTTTTAGATGGAATTTATAGCAAATGAAGAGCCGATGGGATCCTAAAACACAGCTCGTCTATTTTATCCAGAATAAGAAGGAGCTTTGTCATTTTCTAATGATTTCTATAGCAAATAGAAAACAATTTGAATAATTCAACTTTATGGATGTCTAATAATTAGATTAAAATCTGAATTTACAAGACTTTGTGATAAGGTCATGTTTTTGTGTTTAAAAAAAGTATTATTTCTTTGGAAAGTTGCATGCTGAGAACACATTAAGCCCTCAGTAGGGTGTGTGGTGGGAATGCCTGGAAGTTTTATGCGAAATTACAGCACAAGCTGGCTGTGGGTGATAGAATAAGAGTTGGTTATGCCAAACACCACATGTTCTCACTCATAAGTGGGAGCTGAACAATGAGAACTCATGGACACAGGGAGGGGAATATCACAGACTGGGGCCTTTTTCGGGGATCAGGAGCTAGGGGAGGGATAATATTAGGAGAAATACCTAATGTAGATGACGGGTTGATGGATGCAACAAATCACCGTGGCACATATATACCTATGTAACAAACCTGCACATTCTGTACATGTATTCCAGAACTTTAGGTATTATAATAATAATAAAGAAAAAAAGAGTTGGTTATGGAACTGTGAAGATCTAAGAATCACTAGAGATTGATTAATGTCACACTGCAAGCAAAATTTAGAATCCTTAACGCATTCTATGCGGTTTTATGCTCAACTTGCTGAAGTACAATCAATTCACTTTCTGAACTGAGTGAAGTCATAGACTGTCTTCTTATAGCTCTATCTGAAAATCTCCTTTTCACCCAAGGTCTCCAATTCACTAATTCAGAAACACTGACAATATGTAAAGGTGGGTTTTAGGCAAATTAGAGACATATTACTTATTGTTAAATATTTCCAATAGTACTGGGAGTATATATACATATTTCAAAATTGACTGATAAATAAAATCTCCTGTTTAGTTTTATCATCCCATTTTTCTCTTATCCCACAGTGAAGACTCTCTTGAATTTCATGTTTACTCTACCCATAGGTGATTTTGTTCTATTGTTGCATATGTATTTAACTGTAAATGAAGCAAGTATTATTTTGCAGTGTTTTAAGCTTTATAACTGATATCACACTTTCTGTAGATTCCTCCCTTCTACCCCTCACAATATATTTCTGAGATTGTGTTATTAGATTACATTGAACTTGTTTATTTTTCTGTTGCAGGACATTTAAATCATTTTCTTTTTTTTTTTTTTGCTGTTAAAATTATGCTATTTATCTGTGCATTCATTTATTCAACAAATACTTATTGAATATAAAATGTACTATACACTGCAGTAGATATTGGAGATATAGCAGTAAGAAAACAGGCGAAAATCTCCCCTTATGGAAGTTACATTCCAGTGGGAGGGGAGACAATATAAAATAAAATAGAAATAATTAAAGGGTATATTAGGTAGTGATATGTGTTAAAGAGAAAACTGAAGCAGGAAAGAAGGCTAGAGCATGCCAGAGGGAGGGAAGTGTCATAATTTTTTAAGAGGTTGATTGGTAAGGCCTCCCTTAGAAGGTAACATATTAATATATGTACCTAGAGGAGGCGAGAGAGTAAGTTGTATGGCTCTCTGTGGGAAAAGCATTTCAGGTAAAGAGAATGGCAAGCATGAAAGTGATAAGGTGAGTGCACTCTTGGTAGGGTCAGAGTATCAGGAGAGCCACTGTGGTTGGAAAGGAGCAAATGAAAAGCAAATGATAACGGAAGAGGCCAGAGAAGGGATAGGGGCCCTGTCTTATTTATTGTAGTGAAACATCCCAAATAACAGTATTATGAGCCTTTAAGAAAGCAATTACAGTTGTAATTGAAACTTAATTTTTAGGCAATTGTCATGTTGTGTTTTTTTGTTTTTGTTTTTTCCTCGGAGTGAGATGAAATGTTACTGTGGTGTTTTGAGCAAAGGAGTAACAAAATCATCCTGTCTTTGAACAAGATTACTCTGGCTGCTGATTTAAGAGTAGACCAGACAAAGATTGAAGAAAGAATATAAATTAGGAGGTTATTCAATAGTGTAGGTGGGAATGATAAGGGTTTAGATCCAGATGGTACAGTAGAGGAGTAAGTAGTGGCCACATGTCAGCTATATATTGAAAATGTGCTAATAAGATTTTCTTAAGAATTTGATGTGGACTGTGACAGAAAGAGGAGACTAGCATTTTGGCTTGAGCAAATGGAAGAAATGAAATGGAGAAGTAGAGAAGATGCTGGGAAGATCAGATTGTTGGGAGATCAAGAGTTTAGTTTGTACCTGTTAAATTTAAGATGTCTTTAGTTAGCCATATAGAGACGTCAAGTAGACAATTGTATATGTAACTCTGAAGCTCAAATGAAAAATGCGTTTGAGACTGATAGTATAACTATGGTATTTAAAATCATGAATCTGGATCAGTGGAAATAGAAAGGAAAGGGAAAACAGGACCATGACTGAGTGCTGAAACACTCCAACGTTAAAGAACAAAGAGATAGAGAGAGATAAACAAAAAAGAGCAGAAAGAAATATCTTGTAAGCAAGGAGGAAAACCATGGGAATATATTGTTTGGAAGCTACATAAAGACAAGGTTTTAAAGAGGAGAGAGTCATCATCAAACTCTATTAAATGAGGTTAGAGAATTGACCATTCAACTGAACAATTTGGGGGATTTTGATCATTGGGGGCTTTTACAAGAGTGGTTTTGGTGGAGTGGATTCAAGGTGATTTCCTTCAACAGATTAGATAAATGATACAATAATAGAAGAGAAATTGGAGTCATCAATAATAAATAACTCTTTTGAGAAATTTTTCCATAAAAGGAAATAGAAAAAATAGATTCAAGATGTTTAAAATATTATTAAGATGGGAAAAATAAGAGCTGATTTATTTGATGGAAAAGACCTAGTTGAGAGGGAGAACCTAATATTGTAGCAGAAAATGGGGGAAATGTCTAGAGTTTAAAGCATGTTTAAATCAAGTTTTTTAAAAATAATTTCAACTTTTATTTTAGATGTAAGGGATATACGTGCACGTTTGGTATATGGGCATGTTTTGTGACACTGAGGTTTGAGGTATAAATGATCCTATCACTCAGTAGTCAGCATAGTACCCAACAGGTAGTTTTTCAGCCCTTGTGCTTCTCCTGCCCTCTCACCCAAGTAGTCCCCAATGTCTATTTTTCCTAATTTTATGTACCTAATAGTCAGCTCCTACTTATAAGAGAGAACATATGGCATTTGGTTTTCTGTTCCTGTGTTAATTTGCTTAGGTTGATGGCCTCCAGCTGTATCCATGTTGCTGCTAAGAACATGATTTCATTCCTTTTTATGGATGTGTAGTATTCCATGGTCTATGTATACCACATTTTCTTTATACAATCCAACATTGATGGGCACATAGGTCAATTTCATGTCTTTACTATTGCGAATAGTGCTGCAATGAACATATGAGTGCCTATGGCTTTTTTGTAAAATGATGTATATGCCTTTGGGTATATATCTGGTCATGGGATTGCTGGGTTGAATGGTAGTTCTGTTTTTATTTATTTGAGAAATCTCCAAACTGCTTTCCACAGTGGCTGAATTACTTTATATTTCCATGCACGTTATAGTAGCATTTCCTTTTCTCTGTAGTGCTAGCATCTGTTTTTTTTGTTGTTGTTGTTCTTTTAATAATAGCCATTCTGACTGATGAAAAATAGTGTCGCATTGTGGTTTTGATTTGCATTTCTCTGATGTTTAGTGACATGAGCATTTTTTCATATGTTTGTGTGTATTCTTTTGAGAAGTGTCTGTTCATGTCCTTTGCCTGCTTTTTAATTTTTTTTTTTTTGAGATGGAGTTTCACTCTGTCACCCAGCCTGGAGTACACTGGCCTGATTTTGGCTCACTGCAACCTATGCCTCCCAGGTTTAAGCGACTCTCCTGCCTCAGCCTACCTGGTAGGTGGGAGTACAGGTGTGCACCACCATGTCTGGCTAATTTTTGTGTTTTTAGTAGAGACAGGTTTCACCATGTTAGCCATGATGGTCTTGATCTCCTGACCTCATGATCTGCCTGCCTTGGCCTTGCAAAGTGCTATGATTAAAGGCATGAGCCACAATGCCTGGCCTATTTTTAGCTTGTTGAGTTGTTTAAGTTCATTATAGGTTCTGAATATTAGACCTTTGTCAGGCACATAGTTTGGAAGTATTTTGTCCTATTCTGTGGGTTGTCTGTTTACTCTGTTGACTGTTTCTTTTGTTGTGCAGCAGCTCTTTAGTTTAATTAGGTTCCATTTGTTCAATTTTTGTTTTTGTTGCTGTTTCTTTTGAGGACGTAGTCATAAATTATTTCCCTAGGCCAATATTCAGAATGGTATTTCCCAGTTTTTCTTCTAGAATTTTTATAATTTGAGGTCTTATATTTAAATCTTTAATCCATCTTGAATGAATTCTTGCACATGGAAAAAGTAGGGGTCCAGTTTCATTCTTCTGCCTATAATTAGCCAGTTATCCCATCACCATTTACTAACTAGGAAGTCCTTTCACCATTTCTTATTTTTTGTCAACTTTGTCAAAGACCAGATGGGTATAGGTGTGTGGCTTTATTTCTGAGTTCTGTTTTCTGGTCCATTGGTCTGTGTGTCTATTTTTGTGTCAGTATGATGCTGTTTTGCTTATTGTAGTGCTATTACATAGTTTGAAGTCAGGTGATGTGATGATTCTGGCTTTTTTCTTTTTGCTCAGTATTGCTTGGCTATTCAGGCTCTTTTTTTGTTTCATATAAACTTTAGAATAGTTTTTTTTTCTACTTGTGAAAAATCATGTTGGTAGTTTGATGGGAATAGCATTGAATCTGTAGACATACACACCTAATATTACAGCACCCAGATTCATACAACAAGTACTTCTACATATGCAAAATGACAGCCGTGCAATTATTGTGTGGGACTTAAACACCCTACTGACAAGATTGGATTACTAAGGCATAACACTAACAAAGAAATTCTGGGCTTCAATAAGACATTTGACCAAGGAAGCTAATAAACATTTGTAGACTGCTCTACCCATCAACCACAGAATATATATTTTTCTTATCTGTACATGGAATATACTCTAACATCAACCACATGCTCTGCCATAAAGTATCTCTCAATAGGTTCTAGAAATCAAAATAATACCACTCTTGGACCACAGTGGAATAAAAATAGAAGTCAAAACCAAGAAGATCTCTTAAAACTACACAACCATGTGAAAATAAAACAACTTGATCCTGAATGACCTTTTGGTAAACAACAAAAATAAAACAGAAATAGAAAAAAATCTTTGAAATAAATGAAAACAAAAACACAGCATACCAAAATCTCAGGATATAACAAAAGCAGTGCTAAAAGGAAAGTTTATGACTCTAAATGCCTATATCAGGAAGTTAGAAAGATCTCAAATTACCAGTCTAATAATACATTTAGAGGACCTAGAAAAACAAGACAAACTAACCCCAAAGCTAGCGGAAGAAAAGAAATAACTAAAATCAGAACAGAACTAAACAAAATTGAAGCCCAAAAACCCATACAAAGCGTCAGCGAAACCAAAATTTCGTTCTTTGGAAGGATAAACAAGATTGATAGATGCTAGCCAAACAAAAAACATAGAGAAAGAGAGAGAAAATCCAAATAATCACAATCAGAAATTGCAAAGGTGATATTGCAACTGATTCCACAAAAATAAAAAATGTTCGCAGAGACTACTAGGAACACCTGTATGTACACAAACTATAAAATCTAGAGGAAATGGATGATTTCTTAAGGACACATAACTTTCCATGATTCAATAAGGAATAAATTGAAACCCTGAATAGACCAATAAAAGATTCTAAAATTGAATCACTTATCAAAAACATACCAGTCGAAAAAAGCCCTGGACACAGTGGATTTACAGAAGAATTCTAACACATATACAGAGAAAAGCTGGTACCAATTCTACTGAAACAATTCCAAAAAATGAGGAAGGACTCCTTTCTGACTCTTTCTACAAAACCAGCATCACCCTGACCCCCAAACCTGTCAAAGACACAGTGAAAAGTGAATACTACAGGCCAATACCCCTGATGAACATAAACACAAAAATCCTCAAGCAAATATTGGTAAACTGAATCCAGCAGCATATCAAAAAGTTAATTCACCATGATCAAGTGGGTTTCGTCCCTGGGATGCAAGGTTGGCTCAACATACACAAATTAATGAATGTGATTCTCCACATAAAAGTTTAAAAATAAAATCAATGTGATCATCTTAATAGACTCACAGAGAGCTTTTGATAAAATCCAACATTCCTATATAATAAAAACTCTCAACACACTAGGCATCGAAGGAACATACCTCAAAATAATAAGAGCCATCTATGATGAACCCACACTCAGCATCATACTGAATGGGCAAAAGCTGGAAGCATTCCCTTTGAGAACTGAAACAAGACAAGGATGCCCCCTGTCCCTACTCCTATACAACATTGTAGTAGGATGCTAGTCAGAGCAATCAGGGAAGAGAAAAACATAAAAGGCATCCAAATAGGAAAATAAGTCAAACCATCTTTCTGCAGTGATGATATGATTCCATACCTAGAAAACCCTAAAGATTTTGCTAAAACTGTCCTAGACCTGGTAAATGCCTTCAGTTACGTTTCAATATATGGATAAAGAAAATGTGGTGCATATATCTCAAAATACTACCTAGCTATTAAAAATGAGACCATGGGCTTTGCAGCCACATGGATGAAGTTGGAGGTCATTATTTCAAGTGAATTAACACAGGAACAGAAAACCAAATACTGCATGTTCTTTCTTATAAGCAGGAGCTAAACACTGAGTTCACATGGACCCAAGGAAGGGAACAATAGACACTGGGGCCTATTTGAGGGTGGAGGGTGGGAGGAGGGTGATGGTTGAAAAACTACCTAGTGGGTATATTATACTGATTACCTGGGTGATAAAATTATTTGTACACCAAACAGCCACAACACACAAATTACTATGTAACAAACCTGTACATGTATCACTTGAATCTACAATAAAAGTTGGAAAGGAAAAAAGTTTCAGTATACAAAATCAGTGTACAAAATCAATAGCATTTTAATATACCGTATTGTTCAAACTGAGAGGCAAATCAAAAACAAAATCCCATTTACGATAGACAAATGGATATTTTTTATGATTTTTGAATTGTAAAGAGATAAAGATATTTATGAAATTTAAAACTTTTGATGATTTGTCATTTTTTGTTTAAGAAATTCTTTCCTATCTCAAAGCCATAAGGATATTTTCTTATATAGCCTTCAAAGACATTAAGGATTTTCTTTCCCCCTACATTTAGGCCTTTAATTCTTATGAAAATTATTTTTGTAATTTCTTAAAAACTAGTTTTATCTCACTGGTTTTGGAACATAGTTCTATGTGACTTTTCCATAAGGAGAACCAGTTTCCCCAGCACTGTTTCTCTACTCACTTGAATTTTTTCCTCTGCCATGTATCTAGCGTTCACATAAATGGGAGTCTGTTTCTGAAGTTTCTCCTCTGTATTGTCGGTGTGTCTATCCTTGCAACAATATTATACTGCATTTTTCCTCTTAGCTTCTAATAAGTCTTAGGCTGTAGGGCAATGATAGTCTTTTGAATACATACATAAATTTGGAATGAATAGACACGTTAATAGTATTGAGTCTTCCCATCTACGTAGCTAGTATATCTTCTCATTTTCATCTTCTTTTGTTCCCTTAAATATTGTTTTACATCGTCTTATAAAGATCTTCTACATCTTTTGTTAAAGTCATTTTTAGATACCTTATATATTTTGCTGCAATAGCGCACAGGATGTATTTTTCTATTATATTTTCTGTTTTACTATTACTGGCATATGAGAATGCTAATGGTTTTGATGAGTTGATCTTGTATTCAAAAACTTTGCTAAACTATATGAACACTTCTAATACAACGTCCATAGTTTCTCTTGAATTTTCTGTGTAGATAATAATAATGTCTTCAGATAGAGTTAGTTTTGTTTATGGCTTTCTAATTATAGTTTCCTATTTTTATTGATAAGAAATGATAAAGAATACCCTTGTACTGATACTGTTTTAAAAAGAATATTTCTAGAATTTTATTAAGCACATTTGCTATATATTAAGTGTCCTGTATCAAGTTCCTGAAGTTTCCTTCAATTTCTTGTTTGTTAAGAATATTTTCAGAAATAATATATGAATATTAGTAAGTGGACTTCTGCATCCAGTGAGATGCTACTATTTTCTCTGATAATCTATTAATATTGTGTGTTAGGTTACTAGCTTTGGTGATGCTGACTCACCTTTGAATTTCTGAATAAACTCTATTTTTTGTGATGCATCTAAAATAATAATCTGCTAAACTTGGTTTGCTAATGTATTTAGAATTTTTTCTATGATCATAATAAATAAAATTGGTCTAAAAATATTTTTTGCTTGTACTTCCCTACTCTGATTCACTTAATCTATGCTACTCACATAAAGTATACTGAGTTAGCCTTTCTTCTTTATCTGCTATCTGAAACAAGTTGCACAATAAAAAAGTTATCTTCGGGAGGCCAAGGCAGGTGGATCACCTGAGCTCAGGAGTTTCAGACCAGCCTGGCCAACATGGGGAAACCCTGTCTCTACTAAAAATACTACAAAAATTAGCCAACATGGTGGCAGGCACTTCTAATCCCAGCTGCTAGGGATGCTGAGGCAGGAGAATCGCTTGAACCAGGCAGGTAGAGGTTACAGTGAGACCAGTGAGCCGAGATCGCACCACTGCACTCCAGCCTGGGCAAAACCCCATCTTGAAAAAATAAATAATAATATTTACTTCTTTTAGATTTGGGACACTTGTAAAACCATCTGTTTTACTGTCCGTAAGTCTTTCCACTGACTTTATGTATAGTCATCCGTATGTTTATGTTTTCTAATTTCTCTTGAGTAAACTTACTAGAAAAAGATCCGGTTTATATACATTTTCAAATTTACTGGCATAAATTTGTTCATAGATTTCACTTGTGATTTTCAAATCCAAACTGTATTTGAAAATTTGTGATTTTCAAATCCCCTCCCTTTCTTCTTGCTCTCTCTCTCTCTCATTTTCTTTTGTAGGCCCAGCTTCCACAAAAGCAGCAGTTTTTGGTGCAGAGGTCAGACTTCTCTCCTTTTTTAAACCCATTTTTGTTAGAATCTCCTTCCAAAGAATCAGCTTTTGATTTGTTGCTCTCTCTTGTTGTGTTTTCTATTTCATTAATTTCTGTTATTCTTCATTATTCCTTTTTCTTAGTTTCTTAGCTTTAGTCTGTTATTTCTTATGTGGGTCATTAGGTTTAAAATAACTTATTTTTAGAAGTCTTCCATTTTTATATAAATGCATTTAAGGCTATAAAATTTCCTCTAGGTATTCCTTTAGCCATATACCATTAGCGATATATAGCACTGTCATTATTATTCACTTCCAAATGTTTCTTAATTTTAATGCCATTTCCTCTTTTAATTCAGTGTACGTTTCACGTATTTTAAAGTTTATAAATATGTGTTTTAATTTTTGCTTCCTAATTAAATTACATGTCAGAGAATAAGACATGCATGCTGATAATTGTTTCGAATTTTTGAGTCTGCCATTGTAGTTTATTACATGGTTAATTTTTATAAATGTTTTATATTTTTTGTATGTGAAAGAATCTTTGTTTTCTATTTGTTCTCTGTAAAATATCATTTCTACTAAATAAAACTTTAATTTTGTTGTCAAATCTTCTCTAGATTTTTTTTTCTCTTTCATTCACTGGTTTCTGATAGAAATATGTTAAAATCTCTCAATATAATTGTGGATCTTTCATTTTCTACATACAGTTTTCCCCTCTAATAGACAGTTTCAGTAACTGGTGGTCAATCGTGGTCCAAAAATAGGTAAATATAATATAATAAGATATTTTGATAGAGAGACCACATTCACATAACTTTTATTACAGCATATTGTTACAATTATTCTATTTTATTATTAGTTACTGTTGTTGATGTCTTATTGTGTCTAATTTATAAATTAAACTTTATTGTAAGTAGGTACATGTAGGCAAAAACAGTATATATAGGATTTGATACTATCTGGGGTTTCAGGTATCCACGGAGGGTCTTGGACTATAGCCTCCACAGATAGTTTGACTGTATAATTCTGTCAGATTTTTCTTGGGATATATTGAGGCTAGGATATTAGGTACATGTATGTTTATGATTATTACATATTATTAATGAGGTTTTGCTATTATTGTACTGCTTATTTGTGTTCCTATTAATGATTTCTGCATCAGATTTGAATCCGTCTCGTAATACTGTTTTACTTTTTATGGTAGTTGGCTCAGTCGCTGACGCATGTCTGAATTAGGAGCTAGTGAGCCTCTGCTTCATTTTATGCTCAGGGTTTTGCCCCACAGAGATTCAGTTTGTGTCTCACAGATATGTTTATATTGTTTTCGAGATTGGCTATTTTAAAATCATTATATTTCATTAATCATTACTATGTGTTTTCATCAGAGGAGGTGAGTAAAAATGTAAAATCTCAGTTACCCTAACTTTATGATTGCCATTTTAATTTGGAATCCAGAATGCTATTGTTTTTAATATTTAATTTTCGCAGATATATAGTAGGTGTATATAGTTATGGGGTACATGAGATACGATACAGGCATACAATGTGTAATAATCACATCATTAAAAGTGGGGTATGTCCATCCCCTCAAGTAATTTTCCTTTGTGTTAAAACAATCCAATTATACTCTTCTAGTTATTTTTAAATGTGCAATTAAATTTTTATTGATTATAGTCACCCTGCTTTGCTAGCAAATACTAGGTCTTATTCATTCTTTCTATTTGTTTTGTATACATTAACAATCTCTACCTGCTTCCACCTCCAGATGCCACTACCCATCCCAGCCTCTTGAACTATCCTTGTATCTTAGGGATAAATCCCACTTGGTCATGATGAGTGATTTTTTTTTTTTTTTTTTTTAACATTTCAAACAGTTTTACATTTGCATGACTTCTAAAAATGTCAGATATATTTTTAAATCTTTCTTTTTTTATTATACTTTAAGTTCTGGGATATATGTGCAGAATGTGTAGAATTGTTAACATAGGTATACAATACAAGGGATATGACGGACCTCTTCACAGAGAACTACAAATCACTGCTCAAGGAAATAAGAGAGGACAGAAACAGGTGGAAAAACATTCCATGCTCTGGATAGGAAGAATTAATGTAATGAAAATGGTCATACTGCGCAAAGTAATTTATAGATTCAATGTTATCCCCATCAAGCTATCATTGACTTTCTTCCCAGAATTAGAAAAAAACTACTTTTAATTTCATATGGAACCAAAAAATGAGCCAGTATAGCCAAGATAATCCTAAGCAAAACTGGAGGTATCACTCTACCTGACTTCAAACTATACTACAAGGCTACAGTAACCAAAACAGCATGGTACTGGCACCAAACAGATATAGATAGATAGATAGATAGATTATAAAATATATATATAAATATATTATAAAATATATATATAAATATATATTAAAATATATATTATAAAATATATATAAATATATATTAAAATATATATATTATAAAGTATATATAAATATATATTAAAATATATATTATAAAGTATATATAAATATATTTTAATATATATTTATATATTTTAATATATATTTTATAATATATAGATAGATAGATATAGATATATATACCAATGAAACAGAATAGAGGCCTCAGTAATAATGCTACACATCTACAATCATCTGATCATCAAGAAACCTGACAAAAAAAAAGCAATGGGGAAAGAATTACCTACTTAATAAATGCTGTTGGGAAAACTGGCTAGCCATATACAGGAAACTGAAACTGGACCCCTGCCTTACAACTTACATAAAAATTAACTCAAGATATATTAAGGACTTAAATGTAAGACCTAAAACCATAAAAACCCTAGAAGAAAACCTGGGCAATACCATTCAGGGCATAGGCATGGGCAAAGACTTCATGACTAAAATACCAAAAGCAATGGCAACAAAAGTCAAAATTGACAAAATGGGACCTAATTAAACTAAAGAGCTTCTGCACAGTAAAACTATTGCCATACTGAACAGGCACCCTACAGGATGAATGATCTTTTTAATGTTTTGTTGGTTTGGTTTGCTAGTATTATGTTCTTTCATTCTCGTTCTCGTTCTCGTTCTCTTTCTCCTTCTTCCTTCTTTTTCTCTTTCTCTCTCTTTTCTTTTCTTTTTTTCCTTTTTTTTTTTTTTTTGGATGTGTCTTTGGTTTTGGTATCAGGATAATACTGGCCTTGTAAAATGAGTTTGGAAGTACTGCCTACTCTATTTTTTGGAATAGTTTGAGTAGAATTGGTATTAGTTCTTCTTTAAACGTTTGATAAAATTCAGCAGTGAAGCCATTGGGTCAGGGCTTTACCTTGCTAAGGGACTTTTTATTATGGCTTTGATCTTATTACTTGTTATTGGTCTGTTCAGGTTTTGGATTTCTTCATGGTTAAATCTTGGTAGATTGTACGTGTCTAGGAAATTATTCATTTCCTTTAGATTTTCCAATGTATTGCCATATAGTTGCTCAGAGTTGCCTCTAATGATACTTTGAAGTTCTGTGGTATCAATTGTAATGTCTCTTTTTTCATATCTGATTTTATTTGGGTCTTCTCTTCCTTTTACTCATTAATCTGACTAAAGGTTTGTCAATTTTATTTATATTTTCCAAAAACCAACTTTTCGTTTCATTGATCTTTTGTATTGTTTTCTACATTTCAAATTCTTTTACTTTTGCCCGGATCTTTATTATTATTTTTTTCTTTTGCTAATTTTGGTTTCCATTTGTGCTTGCTTTTCTAGTTCTTTAAGATGCATCATTAGGTTATTTATTTTTTTTTTTCTTTTTTCACATAGGCACTTGTAGGTATAAAATTCCTTTTTAGTACTGCTTTTGCTGTATCTCATAGGTTTTGTAATGTTGTGTTTCCATTATCATTTGTTTCAAGGAATTTTTAAATTTTCTTTTCAATTTCCTCATTGTCCCACTGGTCATTTGAGAGCATATTGTTTAATTTCCATGTGTTTGTATAGTTTCCAAAATTTCTCTTGTTGATTTCTAGTTTTATTCCATTGTGGTCAGAGAAGTTACTTGATATTATTTTAATCAATTTTTTGTTTTGTTTTAAGACTTCTTTTGTGACCTAACATAGGGTCTATCCTTTACAATTACTCCTATGCTGAGGTGAAGAATGTGTATTCTGCAGTCACTGGATGAAATGTTCTACAGATATCTGTTAGGTACATTTGTTCTATAGAACAGATTAAGTTTGATATTTCTTTGTTGATTTTCTATCTGAAGATATATCCAATGCTGAAAGTGGGTATTGAAGTCTCCAAGTAATATTGTATTGAGGACTGTCTCTCTTTAGCTGTAATAACATTTGCTTTATATGTCTGGGTGCTCCAGCGTTAGGTGCATATATTTACAATTGTTAAATCCTTTTGCTGAATTGACCCCTTTATCTTTACATGATGATCTTTTTGTCTCTTCTGACAGTTTTTTCTTGAAACCCATTTTGTCTTAAATAAATATTGCTACCCCTGCTCTTTTTTTAGTTTCCTTTGAGTCTATGGGTATCTTCATAGGTGAAGTTTATTTCTTGTAGGTGGTGGATCATTGGGTCTTATTTTTTCCATTTATTCAGCCACTGTGTGTCTTTTGATTAGAAAGTTTAGTCTATTTACATACAGTATTATTATTGGTAAGTAGGGACTTAACACCTGTCATTTTGGAGTTGTCATTTGGAGTTCTGGTTGTTTTGTGATATTCTTGTCCTCTTTCTTTTCTTCCTTCATGTCTTCCTTTTAGTGAAGGTGATTTTCTCTTGGTGGTATGCTTTCATTTCTTGCTTTTTATTTTCTGTCTATCTGTGGTATGATTTTCTATTTAAGGTTACCATGAGGCTTGTAAACAGCATCTTGTTACCCACTATTTTAAGCTGATGACAACACTGACTGCTTAAACAAACACATAAAAACTATTTCAAACTCTATATTTTGACTTTATCCCTCACTTTTAAACTTCTTAGTATTTCTCTTTATGTCTTATTATACTATCTGTGTCTTGAAAAACTGTAGTAGTTATTGTTTTTTATTGGTTCATTATTTATTTTTTCTACTTAAGAAGTAACCGTTATTCTGGTGTTAACGTTTTTCTGTGTTTTTCTGTGTACTTACTATTACCAGTGTATTTATACTTTAATATGATTCTTTTCTTGCTCATTAATATCTTCTTCTTTCAGATTGATGAATTCCCTTTAGCATTTATGGTAGGACAGGTCTAGAGCCAATGAAATCTCTCAGCTTTTATTCATCTAGGAAGGTCTTTGTCCTTCATGATAGAAGTATATTTAATCCCAGGTATACTATTACAGGGTAAAACATTTTTCCTTCAGCACTTTAGATATGTCATACTCTACTAGTCTGTAAGATTTCCACTGAAAAGTCTTCTGCCAGACATTGAATCTTCATTGTTTGTTACTTGTTTCTTTTCCCTTGCTTCTTTTAGGATCATTTCTTTACTTTTGACCTTTGGGAGTTTGATTATTAAATAACTTGAGGTAGTCTTTGAATTAAATCTGCTTGGGGTTCTATTAGCTTCTTTTACTTAAATGTTGATGTATTTCTCTAGGTTTGGGAAGTTTTCTGATACTGTCTCTTTGAATAAACTTTATACCTTTATCTCTTTCTCTATTTCCTCTTTTAGGCCTATAACTCTTAGATTTGCCCTTTTGAGGCTATTTTCTAGATCTTATAAATATACTGCATTGTATTTTATTCTTTGTTTCTTTTGTTCTCTCTGACTGTGTATTTTCGAATAGCCTGTCTTCAAGCTCATGGATTCTTTCTTCTGCTTGATAAATTCTGCTATTAAGAGACTCCAGTGCTTTCTTCAGTGTGTCAATGGCATTTTTCAACACTAGGATTTCTGCTTTATTCTTTTTAATTATTTCAATCTCTTTGTTAAATTTATCTGAGAAAATTCTACCTTCCTTGTGTTATCATGAATTTCCTTGAGTTTACTCAAAACATTTATTTTGAATTCTCTGTCTGAAAGCTCTCATGTTTCTCTTTCTCCAGGATTGTTCTCTGGTGCCTTATTCAGTTCATTTGGTAAGGTCATGTTTTCCTGGATGTTACTGATACTGGTAAAAGTCCATCAGTATCTGAGCAATGAAGAATTACGTATTTATTGCAGTCTTTGCTGGCTGAGCTCGTCTTTGCCCAACCTTCTTGAGAAGGTTTTCCAAGTATTTGAAGGGACTTGGGCCCCAAGCCTAGTAATAGTGCTTATTTTGCAGACTTGTAGAGGTACTGCCTTACTGGTTTGGATAAAATCCAGAAGAATTATCTGGACTACCAGGCAGATAACTCTTACCCTTTTCCCTTTCTCCCAAACAGTCTCTATCTGTGCTGAGTTACCTGGTCCTGGGGTTATAGTGATGCAGGGACCTCTGTGGCCATCACCACTGGGATCATGCTGGGTCCAAACACAAGCCACCACAGCTCTGGATCTCACCCAGGGCCCAGTGTAACTACTAGCAGGCTATTTCCTATGTTCACTGAAGGACCTAGGGTTCTATGATAAGCAGGTGATGAAGCCAGCCACGTTTGTGCCCTTCCCTTTAGGGTGGCAAGTTTCCCCAGGCCCTGGATGGGGGGTGGGTCCAGAGATGCTGCCTGGGAGCCACAGATTGGAGTAAAAATCCTTAGAAATTTACCTGATGTTGTATTCCAGTGCAGCTAAGCTGGCACTCAAACTACAACACAATGTCCTTCTTCTCTTCTTTCACCTTTCCATAGGTAGAGAAGCCTCGCCCTGTGGCCACTGCCACCACCAACCCACAGCAGGCTTTTCCAGGCCACCACCAATGTTCACTTAAAGCCCAAAAGCTCTTCAGTCATCTGAAGAGGTGGTGAATGCTGTATGGCCTAGGACTCACTTTTCAGGAAAATGGGCTCCTTCATGGCCCAGGTCAGGTCTTGAAATGCTTTCTAAGAGCCTAGGCCTAGACTTAGGGACCCTAAGAATCCGCTTGTTGCTCTACCCACTGGGGTCAAGCTGGTACTTAAGATGCAAGACAAAGTCCCCTTTACTTTTCCATCTGTGTTTCTCAAACAGGGGATCTTTCACCATAGCCACCGCAGAGAGGAATGTGCTTGGTTACATCTACATTCAGCATGTCTCAGAGCCCAAGACCCACAGCATACTATCTGGGTATTGCTACTGGTTATTGAGGGCCCAAGGACTCTGTAATCAGCAGGTGATGAATCCTGTCAGGAGTGCTTTCTTCCCTTCAAGGCAGTAGTTTCCCTTTTGGCCCAGAGTAAGTTTAGAAATGGCATCTGTAAGCTAGGGTCTGGAATAGGGGCCTTGCAACTCTAAGGCCTGATGCCTTATCCTGCTGTAGCTCAGCTGGTATCCAACATCCAAGACAAAATCCTCTTTACTCTTAGCTCTCCTTTTCTTGCTTAAGGAAGTAGAGGGAAGAAGTCACCTTTGTTCCTGTGAGCTGCACTGCCTGGAGTTGTGGGGGTGGCTCAAGCACTACCTTTGCTGCCATGGCTGGTATCTCCCTAGGTGGCTTGCCACCCTAGTTCAGCTTGGTACTAGGAGTTGCAGTCCTGTGTCCTAGATTGCCTTTCAAGTTATCCAGGACCACAGGGTATTTTAGTCTGCAGTTGTGAGGCTTGCTGAGAAACTCAGATTCTCATTACTGGGATAGGCAATTTCTCTCTGGCTAGGTCTGGTTTAAATGTTCTTTGTTCAGATGTTGGCTGAGACCAACACAGCTTTACTCTCCACTGTGGTAGGGCAACACTGAATTCAATGGAAAGTCCCACAGTCACTGTGTTTTTCCTTCCCCCGGTGCACAGACTCCTCACAATGCAAGGCCACTGCTAGGGAATGCTGGAGGGGTGATGCTGCAATTCAAAATTGTCTCTCCTACCCTCTTCAATGCCTCTTTCAGCAATATGAAGTTAAAACCAGGTATGGTGATTGCTTGTCTGATTTTTGGTTCTTGTGATGGTGCTTTTCTGTGTGCAGATAACTGTTAAAATCTGGTGTTCTTGTTGGGGTAAAAAGCAAATGGTATGGGCTTCTATTCTGCCATCTTGCTCTGCTAGCTAGAATGCTGCTTCTTAAGGTATGATCTGCAAGTTACTTTTTTCCGAATCACCTGAGATGCTTGTTCCAAATACTCCAAACCAGATTGAAATCTTGGGATTGTAGTAATGGTACTTAGGAGTCTCCATTTTATAAAAGGTTTGCAGATGATTTTCATGTGCACTATTTTGTGAGCCACCAGCCTCAAACATGATGCAAACCATGTTTCTAATATTTCATATTTCACTGAATATTCAGAAAGATCATTCTGTTTTTATGTGTCTGCAAGATTCTCAGGTGAAGTAGATGAACGTCATAGGTGAGGAAGCTATACGTTTGATAGGGCACTGGAGAAACAATTGTAAATCCCATGATAAAGTGTTGGGTGACCTTGGGTATAGTATTTAACTCTATTAAGCCTCAGTTTTTCTTGTGTTAAATTGATCTGTTATGTTGAATAAGTGAAATGATATTTATCAGTGTTGGCACCTAATACATGTTCAGTAAATCATAGTTGTTAGAGAAGCATGGGGAAAAATTAGCTTTTGAACTTCAGAAAATAATATTTTAAAACTATGCCTCACGTCTTAAAATACAAATTGGTATGTTTTGGAGGAAGACTGATAGAATGTATATGAAGAGTTTGAGTGAGGAAAGATAGCTATATAAAAGATGACATGCCTTTGACTCCAGTTATATGTTATAACTCATGTTTTAATAATCCCTTGTTTAATTTTTATACCCACTTGAAATTGAATTACATTCTACAACAAAATGAAGTAAAATTGATTTTAAGTTTCTTTAAAATCGGTAGGTGTAACAAAGTGAATTGACATTTTCAATAAGAAGTGAATTGACTGGCTGGGTGCGGTGACTAATGTCTGTAATCCCAGTGCTTTGGGAAGCTGAGGCGGGTGGAACACGAGGTCAGGAGTTTGAGACCAGCCTAGCCAACATGGTGAAATCCCAATCTGTACTAAAAATGCAAAAAATTAGCCTTGTGTGGTGGCAGGTGCCTGTAATCTCAGGTACTCAGGAGGCTGAGGCAGGAGAATTGTTTGAACCTGGGAGGCAGAGGTTACAGTGAGATGAGATCACAGCCACTGCACTCCAGCCAGGACAACAGAGTGAGACCCCATCTCAAAAGAAAAAAGTAAGTGAGCTAACATTCCATTAATCTCAGATATTAAAAATATTTTCAGGATTGAAAACTTGCACGGTTATGATTGATCACTGGTTTACCACCTCTTATTAATTCATGCATTTTGAAGGAATATTTTTAGGTATATAAAATCTCATTAATATTTGAAATATAGTTGCAAACATGAGAAAAAGATCAGGATAATCAAGACAAATGTAAAAAAATTGAGATGATTTTTCTCCTCTATATTTCATTGAGAATAAGACTTATGTAAATACAGAGTGTTTAAATCTCTGTTTCTTTTTTTTAATTGCATTTTAGATTTTGAATAAGTGAAATCTTACTCAATCTTACATGTGAAGAACATGAAAGATTGTTGCATAGGTACACACGTGGCAGTGTGATTTGCTGCCTTCCTCCCCATCACCTATATCTGGCATTTCTCTCCATCCTATCTCTTCCCAACTCCCCACCCCTCGCTGTACCTCCCCTATTGCCCCCCAACAGACCCCAGTGTGTAGTGCTTCCCTCCCTGTGTCCATGTGTTCTCATTGTTCAACAGCCGCCTATGAGTGAGAACATGCAGTGTTTGCTTTTCTGTTCTTGTGTCAGTTTGCTGAGAATGATGGTTTCCAGGTTCATCCATGTCCCTACAAAGGACACGAACTCATTGTTTTTGATGGCTGCTTAATATTCCATGGTGTATATGTGCCACATTTTTCCTGTCCAGTCTATCATCGATGGGCATAAATCTCTTTTTTTAGTCAATCCAGTCCCTGCCTTGTCTTCCAGTTCTGCTGCATTCTAAATGAGTGACTGTGAGCAATTCTCATTGGTTTTCTGAGTGTCAGTTCCTTCTGTATAAAAGTGGGAAACATAATAGTACCTACATCACAGCACTGTTATAAAGTTTAAGTAAATTACTTCATTGAAAGCTTTTAGGATGGTGTCTAAAGTTAGTAAGACCTTATAAATAGCGGTTATTAGCTATTATTTCATCAGCTTTCTACCTAACATGTTCTAGAACTCATCAGTATTTTTAGTGACTTCTTTAGTCTGTAAATAAATTTAACATAACTAATAACATTGTTAAGCACTTACTAAGTTAAACATTTTATAACTCCATGAGCAGGTACTATTATTTTACCAGTTTACAGAGAGGGAAATGAAGAACAGAAGAGGAAGTCAATAGGAAGTCCTAATTGCCAAAATTTGAACCCAGATTTCATGCATTGAGAGCTCATGTTTCTTTTCTTTACTTTTAAGTGATCTCATTAATTTTATTTAACAGCAAATTTGAAGTACATATTCATGGTAATATGAATATAACATTTTTTTATATTTAATAATGCTTTTTTAAAAAATGTATTTTTATAATATTTTAAGTTCTGGGATAACGTGCAGAACGTGCAAGGTTGTTACAAAGATATACATGTGCCATGGTGATTCACTGCACCAATCAACCCATCATGCACATTAGGTATTTCTCCTAATGCTATCCTTCCACTAGCCCCCATCCCCCGACATGACCCAGTGTGTGATGTTCCCCTCCCTGTTCCATGTATTCTCATTGTTCAACTCCCACTTATGAGTGAGAACATGCGTTATATAGTTTTCTGTTCCTGTGTCAGTTTGCTGAGAATGATAGTTTTGAGCTTCATCCATGTGCCTGCAAAGGACATGAACTCATCCTTATTTGTGACTGTATAGTATTCCATAGTGTATTTGAACCACATTTTCTTTATTCAGTCTATCTTTGATGGGCATTTGAGTTGGTTCCATGTCTTTGCTATTATGAACAGTGCTGCAATAAACATATATGTGCATGTGTCTTTATAGTAGAATGAATTATAATCCTTTGGATATGTACCAAGTAGTGGGATTGCTAGGTGAAAAGGTATTTGTGGTTCTGGATCCTTGCGGCATTGCCATACTGTCTTCCACAATGGTTAAACTAATTTACACTACATCAACAGTGCAAAAGAATTCCTATTTCTCCACATTCTCTCCAGCATCTGTTGTTTCCTGACTTTTTAGTGATGGTCGTTCTAACTGGCATGAGATGGTATCTCATTGTGGTTTTGATTTGCATTTCTCTAAAGACCAGTGATGGTGAGCTTTTTTTAATATAAGTTTATTGGCCACATAAATGTCTTCTTTTGAGAAGTGTCTGTTCATATACTTCACCCACTTGTTGATAGGGTTTTTTGTTTTTTTCTCGTGTTTGTTTCTTTGTAGCTTCTGGATATTAGCCCTTCGACAGATGGATAGTTTGCAATAATTTTCTCCTCTGTAGGTTGCCTGTTAACTCTGATAATATTTTCTTTTGCTGTGCAGAAGCTTTTTAGTTTATTTAGATCCCATTTGTCAATTTTGACTTTTGTTGCCATTGCTTTTGGTGTTTTAGTCATGAAGTCTTTGCCCATGCCTATGTCTTGAATGGTATTGCCTAGGTTTTCTTCTAGGGTTTTTATGGTTTTAGGTCTTACATTTAAATCTTTAATCCATCTTGAGTTAATTTTTGTATAAGGTGTAAGGAAGGAGACCAATTTCAGTTTTCTACATATGGCTAGGCAGTTTTCCAAATACCATTAATTAAATAGGGAATCCTTTCTCCATTGCTTGTTTTTGTCAGGTTTGTCAAAGATAAGATGGTTGTAGATGTGTGGTGTTATTTCTGACACTTCTATTCTGTTACATTGGTATATATATGTATGTATGTATATATATATATATATATATATATATATATATATATATATTGGCTTTGTTACAAGTACCATGCTGTTTTGGTTACTGTAGCCTTGTAGTATAGTTTGAAGTCAGGTAAAGTGATGCCTCCAGTTTTGTTCTTTTTGCTTAAAATTGTCTTGACCGAGACCAGGAGATTCTACCAGGCCCAAAAGCCCTGCAGGCTTTCAGCACAGATCTGCATGGCCATTCCAGCTGGCACTGTGGGTTTTCAGCACAAATCCAGGTGGCCATTTTGGCTGGTACCTGGAACTCCTGTGAGCCAGAGCCTTCCATTCCCCTGAAATAAGGGGAGCTGAAGGTAGGAAGCCAAGTGATCTGGCCCAGCGGGTCCCACCCCGACAAACACCAGCAAACTGAAACCCTCTGGCTTGAGAGTTTTGCAGCCAGCACAGCAGTTTGACCTCGACCCAGAACAGTTGAGTTCAGAGGGAGGAAGGGCATCCACCATTGCCTAGGCAGTTCTAACCTTACCTGTGTAAACAAAAGCATGAGGAAGTTTACACAGCAGCTGAATGGCACCCATAGCAGCTCAGCAGTGCCTCTGCAGGCAGACTGTGACTAGACTCCCTCCTTGCTAGGTAGCAGCACATGAGGATCTTATAATTAAAACCCTACCTTCCCAGGACAGAGCACCTGGGAAAAGGGGCAGTTGTGAGTTCCACTGCAGCAGACTTAAACATTCCTGCCCATCATCCCTAAAGGGAGCAACAGAACTTCCAGCACAGCACTTGAACTCTGATAAGTGACAGACAGCCTCCTCAAGGGGCTCTCTGACCCCTGTATATCCAAAAAAAACACGTCATACAGGAGAGTTCTGGCTGACATCTGGTGGGTACCCTTCTAAGACGAAGCTGCCAGAGGAAAGAACAGGCAGCAATTCTCGATGTTCTGCAGCTCTTGTGGGTGATTCCCAGGCAAACAGGATCTGGAGTGGGCCTCCAGCAGTCCTGTAGTGGAGGGACCTGACTCTTAGAAGGAAAACTAAAAAATAGAAAGAAATAGGTTCAGCATCAACAGAAAGGATGTCCACTCAGAGACCACATCCAAAAGTCACCAACTTCAAAGAACGAAGGTAGATAAATTCATGAATATGGGAAGAAATCAGTGCAAAAATGATAAAATCACCAAAAACCAGAATGCCTCTTCTCCTCCAAAGGATCACAACCCCTCACCAGCAAAGGAACAAAACTGGATGGAGAATGAGTTTGACAAATTAACAGAAGCAGGCTTCTTCAGAAGGTAGGTAATAACACACTTCTCCGAGCTAAAGGAACATGTTCTAACCCAATGCAAAGAAACTAATAACTTGAAAAAAGGTGAAACAAAATGGTAGCTAGAATAACTAGCTTAGAGAAGGACATAAACAACTTGATGGAACTGAAAAACTCAGCACAAGAACTTTGTGAAGCATACACAAGCTTCAGAAGCTAAATTGATCAAGCAGAAGAAAGGATATCAGAGATTAAATATAAACTCAATGAAATCAAATGAGAAGGCAAGATCAGAGAAAAAAGAGTGAAGAGAAATGCACAAAGCCTCTAAGAATTATGTGAAAAGACCTAATCCACGCTTGCTGGGTGTACCTGAATGTGACAGGGAGAATGCATCCAAGCTGGAAAACACTCTTCAGGATATTATCCAGGAGAACTTCCACAACCTAGCAAGGCAGGCCAACATTCAAATTCAGGAAACACAGAGAACACCACGAAGATATTCCTCAAGAAGAGCAACCCCAAGGCACATAATCATCAGATTCACCATGGGTGAAATAAAGGAATAAGTGCTAAGGGCAGCCAGAGAGAAAGGTTGGGTCACTCACAAAGGGAAGCCCATCAGACTCACAGCACACCTCTTGGCAGAAACCCTACAAGCCAGAGGAGAGTGGGGGCCAATATTCAACATCCTTAAAGAAAAGAACTTTCAACCCAGAATTTCATATCCAGCCAAACTAAGCTTCATAAGTAAAGGAGAAAATCTTTTATGGACAAGCAATTGCTGAGAGATTTCATCACCACCAGGCCTGCCTTACAAGAGCTCCAGAAGGAAGCACAAAACATGGCAAGGAACAACCAGTACCAGCCATTGGAAAAACATACCAAATGGTAAAGACCGTTGACACAATGAAGAAACTGCATCAACTAATGGGCAAAACAACCAGCTAGTATCAAAATGGCTTGATCAAATTCACACATAACAATATTAACCCTAAATGTAAACAGGGTAAATGCCCCAATGAAAAGACACAGACTGGCAAATTGGAAAAAAAGTCAAATCCATCAGCGTGCTGTTTTCAGGAGACCCATCTCATGTACAAAGACACACATAGACTCAAAATAGAGAGATAGAAGAAGATTCACCAAGCAAATGGAGAGCAAAATAAAGCAGGGGTTGCCATCCTACTCCCTGACAAAATAGACTTTAAACCAACAAATATCAAAAGAGACAAAGAAGAGCATTACATAGTGGTAAAATGATCAATGCAACAAGAAGAAATAGCTAACCTAAATATCTATGCACCCAATACGGAAGCACTTAGATACATAAAGCAAGTTCTTAACAACCTACAAAGAGACTTAGACGCCCACACAATAATAGTGGGAGACTTTAGCCCTCCACTGTCAAACTTAGACAGGTCAATGAGACAGAAACTCAACAAGGATATCCAAGACCTTAAAGCAGATGTGAACCAAGTGGACCTAATAGACATTTACAGAACTCTACACCCCAAATCCACAGAATATATATTATTCTCAACACCACATCACACTTACTCTAAAATTGACCACATAATGGGAAGTAAATTACTCCTCAGCAAATGCAAAAGAATGGAAATCATAACAACCAGTCTCACAGACCGTGCAATCAAAATTAGAACTCAGAATTAAGAAACTCACTCAAAACTGCACAACTTGATGGACACTGAACAATTTGCTTCTGGATGACTACTGGATAAATAACAAAATGAAAGCAGAAAAAAGATATTATTTTAAACCAATGAGAATGAAGACACATGTACCAGAATCTCTTTAAATTTAAAACAATGTCTAGAGGAAAATTTATAGCAATAAATGCCCACAAGAGAAAGAAGGAAAGATCTAAAATCAACACCCTACTGTCATAATTTAAAAAACTAGAGAAGAAGGTTGAACAAATTCAAAAGTTAGCAGAAGACAAGAAATAAGATCAGAGCAGAACAGAAGCAGATAGAGACAAAAAAAAAAAACAAAAAAAAAAAAAAAACCTTCAAAAAAAATCAATAAATCCAGGAGCTGGTTTGTTGAAAAGATCAACAAAATAGACTGCTAGCCAGACTAATAGAAAAGAGAGAATAATTGAATAGATGCAATAAAATGATAAAGGGGATACCACCATTGATCCCACAGAAATACAAACTACCATCAGAGAATACTACAAACAATACTATGTACATAAACCAGTAAATCTAGAAGAAAAGGATAAATTCCCAGACACTTACACCCTCCCAAGACTAAACCAGGAAGAAGTTGAATCCCTGAATAGACCAATAACAAGGGCTAAAGTTGAGACAGCAATTAATAGCCTAACAACCAAAAAAGGTACAGGTCCATACAGGTTCACAGCTGAATTCTACCAGACATACAAAGAGGAACTGGTACCAATCCTTCTGAAACTATTCCAAACAATGCAAAAAGAGGGAATCCTCTCTATCTCATTTTATGAGACCAAGATTATCCTGATACCAAAACCTGGCCGAGACAACTAAAGAAAATTTTAGGCCAACATCCATAGTGAACATTGATGCAAAACTCTTAAATAAAATACTGGCAAACTGAGGGCAACAGCACATCAAAATCTTATTCATCATGATCAAGTAGGCTTCATTCCGGGGGTGCAAGCCTGGCTCAACATTCGCAAATCTATAAATGTAATCCATCACATAAACAGAACCAAAGACAAAAACCATATGATTATCTCGATAGATGAAGAAAAGGCCTTTGACAAAATTCAGCAGCTCTTTATGCTAAAAACTCTCAATAAACTAGGTATCGATGAAACATATATCAAAATAATAAAAAAGCCATTGACGACAAACCCACAGCCAATATCATACTGAATGAGCAAAAACTGGAAACATTCCCTTTGAAATCTGGCACTAGACAAGCATGCCCTCTCTTGCCATTATTATTCAACATAGTATTGGAAGTTTTATCGAGAGGAGTCAGGCAAGAAAAAGAAATAAAGGGTTTCCATTAAAAAAAGAGGAAGTCAAATGGTCTCTATTTGCAAATAACATGATTGTGTATTTGCAAGACCCCATCATCTCAGCCCAAAATCTCCTTAAGCTGATAAGCAACTTCAGCAAAGTCTCAGGATACAACATCAATGTGCAAAAATCACAAGCATTTCTATATACCAATAACAGAGAGCCAAATCATGAGTAAACTCTCATTTACAATTCCTACAAAGAGAATAAAATACCTAAGAATAAAACTAACAAAAGATGCGAAGGACGTCTTCAAGAATAACTACAAACCACTACTCAGGGAAATATGAGAGGACACAAACATTTGGAAAAACATTCCATGCTCATGGTTAGAAAGAATCAATATCATGAAAATGGCTATACTGGCCAAAGTAATTTATAGATTCAATGCTATCCTCATCAAGCTACCATCAACCTTCTTTACAGAACTGGAAAAAAAAACCACCTTAAACTTCACGTGGAATCAAAAAAGAGCCCACACAGCCAACACAATCCTAAACAAAAGAAACAAAGCTAGAGGCATCATGCTACCTGACTTCAAATTATAGTTCAAGGCAACAGTAATCAAAACAGCATGGTACTGGTACCAAAACAGAGATATAGACCAATGGAACAGAACAGAGGGGTTGGAAGCAATGCTACACATCTACAACCATCTGATCATTGACAAACCTGACAAAAACAACATTGGGAAAGGATACCCTGTTTAATAATTGGTGTTGGGAAAACTGGCTAGCCATTTGCAAAAGGTGAAATGAGAACCCTTCCTTACACCTTATACAAAAATTAACTCCAGATGGATTAAAGACTAACACCATAAAACATAAGACCTAACACCATAAAAACCCTAGAAGAAAACCTAGGCAATACCATTCAGGACATAGGCATAGGCAAGGACTTCATCACTAAAACACCAAAAGCAAGGGAAACAAAAGCCAAAATAGACAAGTGGGATCTAATTAAACTCCAGAGCTTCTGTAGAGCAAAAGAAACAATTATTAGAGTGAACCAGCAACCAACAGAATGGGAAAAATTTTTTGCAACCCACCCATCTGACAAAGGGCTAATATCTAGAATCTACAAAGAACTGAAACATATTTACAAGAAAAAAAAAAGCATCAAAAAGTGGGCACAGGATATGAACAGACACTTTACAAAAGAAGACATTTATGCAGCCAACAAACATGTAAAAAAATGCTCATCATCACTGGTCATTACAGAAATGCAAAGCAAAACCTCATTGAGAGACCGTCTCATGCCAGTTAGAATGGTGGTCATTACAAAACCTAGAGACAACACATGCTGGAGAGGATGTGGAGAAATAGGAATGCTTTTAAACTGTTGGTGGGAGTATAAATTAGTTCAACCATTGTGGAAGACAGTGTGGTAATTCCTCAAGGATCTAGAAATAGAAATACCATTTGACCCACCAATCCCATTACTGGATATATGCCCAAAGGATTATAAATTGTTCTGTTATAAAGACACATGTACATGTATGTTCATTGTGGCACTGTTTACAATAGCAAAGACCTGGACCAACCCAGATGCCCATCAGTGATAGACTGGATAGAGAAAATGTGGCACATATACGCTATGGAATACTATTCAGCCATAAAAAAAGGATGAGTTAATGTCCTTTGCAGGGACATGGATGAACCTGGATACCATCATTTTCAGCATACTAACAGAAGAACAGAAAACCAAATACCAAATATTCTCACTCATAAGTGGGTGTTGAACAATGAGAACACATTGACACAGGGAGGGGAACATCACACACTGGGTTCTGTTTGGGGGTAGGAGAGTAGGGGAGGGATAGCAGGGGGTAAGGAGATTGGGGAGGGATAACATTTGGAGAAATACCTAATGCAGGTGACAGGGAGACAGAGGCAGCAAACCACCATGGCATGTGTATACCTATGTAACAATCCTGCAAGATCTGCACATGTACCCAAGAACTTAAAGTATAATAATAATAAAAAAATCAATCAGTTAGATCAGTTGTCTCATAAAATATGTTATATTCCCCTAAGGTGTGTATTTAAATTCATTAATACAGAAATAAGTTGATTAAAAATTTTTTTAAATTGTCTTGACAGTACAGGCTCTTTTTTAGTTCCATATGAAATTTAAAGCAGTTTTGGCTAATTCTGTGAAGAAAGTCAATGGTAGCTTGAAGAGGATAGCATTAAATCTATAAACTACTTCAGGCAGTATGGCCATTTTCATATTGATCCTTCCTATCCATGAGCATGTAATGTTTTTCCATTTGTTTGTGTAGTCTCTTATTTCCTTGAGCAGTGATTTGTAGTTCTCCTTGAAGAGGTCCTTCATATCCCTTGGAAATTTTGTTCCTAGGTATTTTATTCTCTTTGGATCAATTGTAAATGGGGGTTCACTCATGATTTGGCTCTCTATCTCTTTTTGGCATATAGGAATGCTTGTGCTTTTTGCACATTAATTTTGAATCCTGAGAATTTGCTGAAGTTGCTTATCAGCTTAAGGTGATTTTGGGCTGAGATGATAGCGTTTTTTAAATATGCAATCAAGTCATCTGCAGATAGAGACAATTTGACTCCCTTTCTTTCTATTTGAATATGCTTATTTCTTTCTCTTTCCTGATTGCCCTGGCCAGAACTTCCAATACTATGTTGAATAAGAGTGGTGAGAGAGGGCATTCTTGTCTTTTGCCAGTTTTCAAAGGGAATGCTTCCAGCTTTTGCCCTTTCAGCATGATATTGGCTGTGGATTTGTGATAAATAGCTCTCGTTATTTTGAGGTCTGTTCCATCAATACCTAGTTTATTGAGAATTTTTATCATGAAGGGTGCTGAATATTATCAAAGGCCTTTTCTGCATCTGTTGAGATAATCATGCTGTTTTTGTCATTGGTTCTGTTTCTATGATGGATTACATTTATTGATTTGCATATGTTGAACCAGCCTTGTATCCTAGGGATGAAGCTGACTTGATTATGGTGAATAAGCTTTTTGATATGCTGCTGGATCTGGTTTTCCAGTATTTTATTGAAGATTTTTACATGAATGTTAATCAGGGATATTGGCCTGAAGTTTTCTTTTTTTTTGTTGTGTCTCTGCTAGGTTTTGGAATTAGGATGATGTTGGCCTCATAAAATGAGTTAGGGAAGAGTTCCTCTCTTTCTTTTGTTTGGAATAGTTTCATAAGTAATGGTACCAACTCTTCTTTGTACTTCTCATAGAATTTGGCTGTGAATCCGTCTGGTCCTGGACTTTTTTTTTTTGGTTGTTAGGCTATTAATTACTGCCTCAATTTCAGAACTTATTTGTCTATTCAGGGATTTGACTTCTTCCTGGTTATTCTTGGGAGGATGAATGCATTCAGGAATTTATTCATTTCTTCTAGATTTTCTAGTTTATTTGCACAGAGGTGTTTGTAGTATCCTCTGATGGTAGTTTGTATTTCTGTGGAATCATTGGTGGTATCCTTTTATCGTTTTTTCTTGTGTCTATTTGATTATTCTCTCTTTTATTCTTTATTGGTCTGATCAAAGGTCTATCTGTTTTGTTAATCTTTTCAAAAAATCAGCTCCTGGATTCATTGATTTTTTTGAAGGGTTTTTCGTGTCTGCATGTCCTTCAGTTCTGCTGTGATCTTAGTTATTTCTTGTCTTCTGCTAGCTTTTGAATTTTTTTGCTCTTGCTTCTCTAGTTGTTTTAGTTGAGATGTTAGAGTGCCAATTTTGCATCTTTCCTGCTTTCTCCTGTGGGCATTTAGTGTTATAAATTTCCCTCTAAACACTGCTTTAGCTGTGTCTTATAGATTCTGGTACATTGTGTCTTTGTTTTCATTGCTTTCAAATAACTTATTTATTTCTGCTTTCATTTCATTGTTTATCCAGTGGCCATTCAGGAGCAGGTTGTTCAGTTTCCATGTAGTTGTGTGGTTTTGAGTGAGTTTCTTAATCCTAATTTCTTACTGTGGCCTGAGAGACTCTTTGTTATTGTTTTCTTGCCTTTGCATTTGCTGATTAGTATTTTACTTCCAATTATGTGGTCAATTTTAGAATAAGTGCTATGTGGTGCTGAGAAGAATGTATATTTTGTTGATTTGGGGTGGAGAGTTCTATAGATTTTTATTAGGTCTCCTTGGTCTAGAGCTGAGTTCAAGTCCTGAATATCCTTGTTAATTTTCTGTCTCATTGATCTGTTATTGACAGTGGAGTGTTAAAGTCTCCCACTATTATTGTGTGGGAGCCTAAGTCTCTTTGTGGGTCTATAAGAACTTCTTTTATTAATGCGGATACTCCTGTATTGGGTGCATATATATTTAGAATAGTTAGCTCTTCTTGTTGCATTGATCCCTTTCCCATCACGTAATGCCCTTCTTTGTCTTTTTTTATTTTTCTTTCCATTTGCTTGGTAAATATTCCTCCATCCCTTTATTTTGAGTGTATGTGTATGTTTGCATGTGAGATGGGTCCCCTGAATACAGCACACCAGTGGGTCTTTATCCAATTTTCCAGTCTGTGTGTTTTAATTAGGGCATTTAGCCCATTTACATTTAAGGTTATATTGTTACGTGTGAATTTGATCCTGTTGTTATGATGCTAGCTGGTTATTTTGCTTATTTGTTGATGCAGTTTATTCATAGTGTCAATGGTCTTTACAATTTGGTATGTTTGTGCAGTGGCTGGTACTGTATTTCCTTTCCGTATTTAGTGCTTCCTTCAGAAGCTTTTTTAAGGCAGGATTGATGGTGACAAAAATCTATCAATATTTGCTTGCTGTAAAGGATTTCCTTAGCTTGTGAAGCTTAGTTTGGCTGGATATGAAATTCTGGGTTGAAAATTCTTTAATTCTTTAGGGGAGGGATAGCAGGGGATGAGGGATTGGGGAGGGATAGCATTAGGAGAAATACCTAATGTAGATGAAGGGGCATGGATGCAGCAAACCACCATGACATGTGTATACCTATGTAACAAACCTGCACATTCTGCTCATGTACCCCAGAACTTAAAGTATAATAATTAAAAAAAGAATGTTGAATATTGGCCCCCACTCTCTTTGACTTGTAGGGTTTCTGCAGAGAGATCCATTGTTAGTCTAATGGGCTTCCCTTTGTGTGTAACCTGGCCTTTCTCTCTGGCTGCCTTTAACATTTTTTCCTTCATTTCGACCTTGGTAAATCTGATGATCATGTTTCTTAGGGTTGCTATTCTTGAGGACTATCTTTGTGGTATTCTCTGTATTTCCTGAATTTGAATGTTGGCCTGTCTTGCTAGGTTGGGGAAATTCTGCTGGATAATATCCTGAAGAGTGTTTTCCAACTTGGTTCTATCCTCCTTGTCACTTTCAGGTACACCAATGAAATGCAGGTTTGGTCTTTTCACATAATCCCACATTTCTTGGAGGCTTCGTTTGTTCCTTTTCATTCTTTTTTCTCTAATCTTGTATTTATGCTTTATTTCATGAAGGTGATCTTCAGTTTCTGGTATGCTTTCTTTCACTTGACAGAGTTGGCTGTTGATACTTGTACATGTTTTGTGAAGTTCTTGTGCTGTGCTTTTTGGCTCCATCAGGTCATTTATGGTCTTCTTTAAACTGTTTATTCTAATTAGCAATTCCTCTAACCTTTTTTCCAAGACTCTTAGCTTCCTTGCACTGGGTTAGAACATGTTCCTTTGGCTCTGAGGAGTTTGTTATTACCCACCTTCTGAAGACTACTTTTGTCAGTTTGTTAAACTCATTCTCCATTCATTTTTGTTCCCTTGCTGACAAGGAGCTGTGATCCTTTGTAGGAGAACTGCCATCCTGGTTTTTGGAATTTTCAGCCTTTTTGTGGTGCTTTTCCTCCTCTTTGTGATTTGTTTACCATTGGTCTTTGAGGTTGGTGACCTTTGGATGAGGTTTTTGTGTGGACTTTTTTTTTGTTGATGTTGATGGTATTTCTTTCTGTTTGTTAGTTTTCCTTTTAACCTTCAGACGCCTCTGCTACAGGTCTGCTGGAGTTTGCTGGAGGCCTATTCCAGATCCTGTTTGCCTGGGTGTCACCAGCGGAGGCTGCAGAACAGCAAAGATTGCTGCCTGTTCCTTCCTCTGGAAGCTTTATCCCAGAGGGGCACCTTCCAGATGCCAGCCAGAGGAGAGCTCATGTTTCTTACCACAATACTTAGGAAGTGCTCAGGGAAACACTTACCATTTTATCAAGAATTATGAGCACCGGAGTTATGAGTCCTAAACGTTCATTTGGAGTTGGAGATTGGCTTATTGAAGGAAACCTATCATAATATTTTCAGTAGCTAAAATAATAACAGTTAATTGTTATTTCAGTAATTTGTACATCTTTTTATTTTTCACTCTTCTTCTCCCTCTCCCCCTCCTTCACTCCTTTCCTGCACCACACTCCCAAATGCTCATCTATCTATCCTTAAAAGGGAATCCTTGGTGTCTCTATATAAAATGAGGAATGTCTATAATGGCACATGGATCAAGCTTTATGGTACATTGTTTCATTTATTTTTATCAAAAGAACTTTTAAAAATATCTTCTGTCATAAGTAAAATTTCACACTGAAGAATCTAAATTATTAAAGACTGATTTACCATCTTTCATCAAGAAAAATTGCTTTTCAGAACATAACTTTAAGGGTGTATTCAGGTGCATTCATTTTTTTTTTCCTGACAGAGTGCAAAGATTAATTTACCATCACATCAATAAGAAGGAGTGATTATGACAAACTCCTGAGTTGAGGATAGTCATTAAAAGTAAGCAAGAGATATTTCACAGGTCAAGTATTTTGTCTGTGAGCCTTACTCTGGCTATTAGTTTTAAAATGCTGCTCTCCAAGGCAATTTAATTCTTGCAGACAGATCTTCTTTTCTTTTTTACAAGGTTTTTTTTTTTTTTTAATTGTATGGGGAGGGGTGATTAGCATTAACTTTTTTCAACATGATAGACTTTAAATTTGTGATTTCATGGCCTAATGAGTTGAAATACCTTCTTAAATCTTCAGAGTCTCCTTGGGTCAACATTATATATCCATTACATAATAGAGCTAAACTATTGAATTGGTCTAAAACACTAAAGGCAATGTTTCTTTAAGTGAATTTTTCTTAAAGCAAAATTTGTTTATAGAACAGTAAATGTTTACTTTTGGCTATGGAGACCTGTGGTATCATGACCCTGTACATATTAACTGGTAGTTTTTGATGGCTGCCGAAAATCTGTGCTTTTATAGAGTATTCTTGAATGCAACTTTAAACCAGATTTAATATCCTAGAAGTTGTACTGGACTAAATTTTACCAGTTTGCTTTTAGATTGACTATATAGGCAAATATAGTAACATTTCAATATCATGTAAAGGTTAATAGAATTCCCCATGTGGCTAATGTTAGAAGCAGCTAAAGGCTTCCTTTGGCAGAAACATTCCTTCAGACATTTATCACCTGGTGTGGGCCAAGCCCCATATCAAAGTTTCGGGATACAAAGACAAATTATGGCCACTCTCATTTTTTTAAAGTACTCATGCCAAAAGAAAGATTTAATGCAAATATAATTGTGATACAAATTGTGAAAGTTGTGTTAGAGATACATAGAAAATACTGTGAGAACAGACCTCAGAAAATTATTTCCTTTGATGAAAAGAGTTGTAGACCTGGTCACAGTAGAGCTATGCCTTAGAGATGAGTTACCTTAGAGATGAATTACCTGTATGGCACAGTAGAGCTATGCCTTAAAGAGAGTAGGATCCTAGGCTATGAAAACAGCATATGCTGAATAAAGTTCAAGCCCCTTAAAGGCCTGACCTTTAGGGCTACTTATTTAATTCAGCTTGTGCTACTGCTATTAGTTGTTTATGTTAGCCGTCTCCTTTCCATTTTTTTTTTATATGACTTGTAGCTAACACCGTACATTGGCCGATTTTTTTTCTCCCTCCCCTTTATGAATAGTCTTTTAAGCATTTATGCATCTCTTTCATTTATTGCTTACATTACTGGAAGTTTGTTGGTATATCAAATCTGCTATCCTATTTTATCTTCTATAGCAGATGTTTTAGTTATTTAGAGTTGGTTAATTCTTGGAATTGCTTTGAATATTATGTAGATATTGTTATTATCAGATTGTTAAAATGACTCAACTAGTCTTTTAGGTATAGAGTCTATGCCACTTTTTCAAATTAGTAATCGAGTTGTTTCTGGAAAGTGAGAGCCAGTGCTGCTATGTATCTCAACTACAACGTGTATCTAGTAAAAACTTTACCAGGTCCCTAAGATGAGATTTCTCTCTGAGATGTTGGATAATTCAGATTTCTCAAAGATGAAGGCAGCACAGCCAAGTGGCAAGATTCAGACACACTTGGAGTTAAATCCTGGATCTTTCATTACTAACTGTGTAACAGTGGACAAATTATTTAACCACTTCTAGCCTTTGTTCCTTATATGTAAAATGGGACAATATTTATTCACAAATATTTATTGACTACTTTCTATGTGCTAGGCATTGTTCTTCTGGTGACATCCTATGGATTAGAAGATTAAAGAAGATAATATGTGGCATCAAGTTGATGCTTAGTATTAGCAAGTCATTAGTTTCCATCATCTTTACCATAATTCATTTTATTTCATTAGCACCTTTTTCTAAGAAAGAATTGGTCTTTCATGGTCCCTTTACAAACTCTGGGCTTCAGACAGTGGAGATGCTTACATAGCCAGCTCAGTGTTTAAAAAACAAAAGAATTTAAATAGTTTTAAGCATGACATATTCCCTAGTTAGTCACATGTTCATCCTTCCATATTATATCACCACAGGCTCCTGAATTTCAGCCTTGGCTCTACACCAGAATCACCTGGGGACACTCATATATAAAAATTCCCAGGGTGTATCTCCAACCAACCACATTAGAAGCTTTGGGAGTGGAAACCAGGAATTAGTATTATCAGTATTATTTAAAACTCTTCAATGTGCAGCAAAGACTGAGAACTATTTGGGGACATTTTCATCTATTTACATGAATGGTATAGCCCCAGAAAACTATAAATACCAATACTGAGACATGGTCCTATGACCATCTCGGAAAGTCTTCTTGCTTAATGTAGTCTTCAGGTTCTGGTCATCATTCAGTTATGAAACTCTCTCTTTCTTTTATTTTCTTGTTATCTATTTTTATTAATTTAATTTTATTTGTTTAATGTACTTTAGGTTCTGGGGACCTATGTGATCATGCAGGATAGTGGCATAGGTACATATATTGCTGCCTTCATCCCCCTGTCACCTATATCTGGCATTTCTCCCCATGTTATCCCTCCCCACCCCACACTGTCCCTCCCCTAGCCCAACCCAACAGATCTCAGTATGTGATGCTCCCCTCCCTATATCCATGTGTTCTCATTGTTCAACACCCACCTATGAGTGAGAACATGCAATGTTTGATTTTCTGTTCTTGTGTCAATTTGCTGAGAATGATGGTTTCCAGATTCATCCATGTCCCTATGAAGGACACGAACTTATCGTTTCTTTATGGCTGCATAGTATTCCATGGTGTGTATGTGCTACATATTCTTTGTTCAGTCTATCATTGATGGGCATTTGGGTTGGTTCCAGGTCTTTGCTATTGTAAACAGTGCCGCAATGAACATATGTATGCAAGTGTCTTTATAATAGAAAGATTTATAATCCTTTGAGTATATACCCAGTAGTGGGATTGCAGGGTCAAATGGAAATTCTATTTCTAGATCCTTGAGAAATTGCCACAATGTCTTCCACAATGGTTGAACTGATTTACAATCCCACCAACAGTATAAAAGTGTTCCTATTTCTCTGCCTCCTCTCCAGCATCTGTTGTCTCCAGGTTTTTTAATGATTGCCATTCTGATTGGCGTGAGATGGTATCTCAATGTGGTTTTGATTTGCATTTCTCTAATGACCAGTGATGATGAGCATTTTTTCATATGTTTCTTGGCCTCATATATGTCGTCTTTTGAAAGTATCTATTGATGGGCTTCACCTACTTTTGAATGGGTTTTTTTTTTTTTTCTTGTAAATCTGTTTTAGTTCTTTGTAGATTCTGGATAGTAGCCCTTTGTCAGATGGGTGGCTTGCAAAAATTTTTTCCAATTTTGTTGGTTGCCAGTTCACTCTAATAATTGTTTCTTTTGCTGTACAGAAGCTCTGAAGTTTAATTAGATCCTGTTTGTCTATTTTAGCTTTTGTTGCCATTCCTTTTAATGTTTTATTGATGGAGTCTTTGTCTATGCCTATGTCCTCAATGGTTTTTGCCTAGGTTTTCTTCTAGGGTTTTTATGGTGTTAGGTCTTATGTTTAAGTCTTTAATCCATCTGGAGTTAATTTTAGTGTAAGGTGTCAAGAAGGGTTTCAGTTTCAGCTTTTTGCACATGGCTAGCCAGTTTTCCCAGCACCATTTATTAAACAGGGAATCCTTTCCCCATTGGTTGTTTTTGTCAGGTTTGTCAAAGATCAGATGGGTTGTAGATGTGCAGCATTGTTTCTGAGGCCTTTGTTCTGTTCCATTGGTCTATGTCTCTCTTTTGGTACCAGTACCATGCTGTTTTGATTACTGTAGCCTTGTAGTATAGTTTGAAGTTAGGCAGCATGTTGCCTCCAGCTTTGTTCTTTTTGCTTAGGATTGTCTTGGATACATGGGCTCATTTTTGGTTCCATATGAAGTTTAAAGTCATTTTTTCCAGTTCTGTGAAGAAGATCATTGGTAACTTGATAGGGATAGTGTTGAATCTATAAATTACTTTGGGCAGTATGGGCATTTTCACGGTATTGATTCTTCCTAACCATGGGCATGGAATGTTTCTCCGTCTGTTTGTGTCCTCTCTTATTTCCTAGAGCAGTGGTTTGTAGTTCTCTTTGAAGAGGTTTTTCGCATCCTTTGTTAGTTGTATTCCTAGATATTTTATTCTCTTTATAGCAATTGTGAATGGGAGTTCACTCTTGATTTGGCTGTCTGTTATCGGTGTATAGGAATGTGTGTGATTTTTGCACATTGATTTCATAACCTGAGACTTTGCTGAAGTTGCTTATCAGCTTAAGGAGATTTTGGGCTGAGGTGATGGGGTCTTCTAAATATACAGTCATGTCATCTGCAGATAAAGACAATTTGACTTCCTCTTTTCCTTATTGAATACCCTTTATTTCCTTTTCTTTCCTGATTGCTCTGGCTAGAACTTCCAATACTATATTAAATAGGAGGGGTGAAAGAGGGCATCCTTGTCTGGTGCCAGATTTCAAAGGGAATGCTTCCAGTTTTTGCCCATTCAGTATGATATTGGCTGTTGGTTTGTCATAAATAGCTTTTATTATTTTGATATATGTTTTATCAATTCTTGGTTTATTGAGGGTTTTTAACCTAATAGGCTGTTGAATTTTGTCAAAGGCCTTCTCTGCATCTATTAATATAATTATGTGGTTTTTGTCTTTGGTTCTGTTTATGTGATGGATTACTTTTATAGACCTGCATATGTTGAACCAGCCTGGCATCCCTGGGATGAAGCCTACTTGATCATGATGGATAAGCTTTTGCATGTGCTGTGGCATTCAGTTTGCTAGTATTTTATTGAAGATTTTTGTATCTATGTTCCTCATTGATATTGGCCTGAAGTTTTCTTTTTTATTGAGTCTCTGCCAGGTTTTGGTATCAGGATGATGTTGGTCTCATAAAGGAGTAAGGAAGTATTCCCTCTTTTTGTATTGTTTGGAATAGTTTCAGAAGGTTTGGTACCAGCTTCTCTTTGTACATATGATAGAATTCGGCTGTGAACCCATCTGGACCTGGACTTTTTTTGATTGACAGGCTATTAATTGCTGTCTCAACTTCAGCCTTTGTTATTGGTCTATTCAGGGATTCAACTTCTTCCTGGTTTAATCTTGGGTTGGTGAATTTGTCCAGGAATTTATCCATTTCTTCCAGATTTACTGGTTTATGTGCATAGAGTTGTTTGTAGTAATCTCTGGTGCTGGTTTGTATTTCTGTGGAATTGGTGATGATATCGTTTTTACCTTTTTTATTGCATCTATTTGATTCTTCTCTCTTTTCTTTTTTATTAGTCTGGCTAATGGTCTATTTTGTTGATCTATTCACAAAACCAGCTCCTAGATTATGGATTTTTTGAAGGGTTTTTTGTGTCTCTATCTCCTTCAGTTCTGCTCTGATCTTAGTTATTTCTTGTCTTCTGCTAACTTTTGAGTTTTTTTGATCTTGCTCCTCTAGCTCTTTCAATTTCGATGATCGGGTGTTGATTTTAGATCTTTCCTTGTTTCTCTGGTGGGCATTTATTGTTGTAAATTTTCCTCTAGACACTACTTTAAATGTGTCCCAGAGATTCTGGTACGTTTTGTCTTCGTTCTCATTGGTTTCGGAGAACATCTTTATTTCTGCCTTCATTTCATTGTTTATCCAATCAACATTCAAGAGCCAGTTGTTCAGTTTCCATGAAGCTGTGTGGTTCTGAGTTAGTTTCTTAATCCTGAGTTCTAATTTGATTGCACTGTGGTCTGAGAGACTTGTTTGTTATGATTTCCTTTCTTTTGCATTTGCTCAGGAGTGATTTACCTCCAATTATGTGGTCAATTTTAGAGTAGGTGTGACACGGTGCTGAGAAGAATGTATATTCTGTGGATTTGGGGTGGAGAGTTCTGTAGATGTCTATTAGGTCCACTTAGTCCAGCTCTGCATTCAAGTCCTGTATGTCCTTGCTAATATTCTGTCTCTTTGATCTATCTAATATTGACAGTGGAATGTTAAAGTCTCCCACTATTATTGTGTGGGAGTCTAAGTCTCTTTGTAGGTCATTAAGAACTTGCTTTATGTATCTGGATGCTCCTGTATTGGGTACATGTACATTAAGGATAGTCTTTTTGTTGTATTGATCCTTTTACCATTATGTAGTGTCCTTCTTTATCTCTTTTGTTGTTGGTTTAAAGTCCATTTTATCAAAGGCAAGGATTGCAACCTCTGGTTTATTTTGCTCTCCATTTGCTTGGTAAATCTTCTTCCATCCCTTTATTTTGAGTCTATGTGTGTCTTTGCACATGAGATGGGTCTCCTAAATATAGCACACCAATGGATCTTGACGTTTTATCCAATTTGCCAGTTTGTTTCTTTTGATTTGGGCATATAGTCTATTTACATTTAACATTAATATTGTTAGGTGTGAATTTGATCATGCAATTTTATTACTGTTTCGTTGTTTTGCCCATTGGTTGACGCAGTTTCTTCATTGTGTCATTGGTCTTTACCATTTGGTTCATTTTAGCAGTGGCTGGTACTGGTTGTTCATTTCCGTGTTTAGTGCTTGTTTCTGGAGCTCTTGTAAGGCACATCTGGTGGTGACGAAATCTCTCAGCAATTGCTTGTCCATAAAGGATTTTATTTCTCCTTCACTTATGAAGCTTAGTTTGGCTGGATATGAAATTCTGGATTGAAAGTTCTTTTCTTTAAGGATGTTGAATATTGGCTCCCACTCTCTTCTGGCTTATAGGGTTTCTGCCAAGGGATCCACTGTGAGTCTAATGGGCTTTCCTTTGTGGGTAACCTGACCTTTCTCTCTGGCTGCCCTTAGCATTTTTTCCTTTGTTTCAACCCTGGTGAATCTGACAATTATGTGCCTTGGGGTTGCTCTTCTTGAGGAGTCCCAAGGCACATAATTGCAGTGTTCTCTGTATTTCCTGAATATGAATGTAGGCCTACCTTGCTAGGTTGGAAAAGTTCTCCTGCATAATATCCTGAAGAGTGTTTTCCAGCTTGCATTCATTCTCCCCATCACCTTCAGGTACAAGAATCAAGCGTAGATTAGGTCTTTTAACATAATCCCATATTTCTTGGAGGCTTTGTTCTTTTTTTTCACTCTTTTTTCTTTTCTTGCCTTCTTGTTTTCATTGAGTTGATATTCAAGTTCTGGTATCCTTTCTTCCGCTTGATTAATTAGGCTATTGAAACTTGTGTGTGCCTCGCAAAGTTCTTGTGCTGTGTTTTTCAGCCCCATCAAGTCGTTTATGTTCTGTTCTAAGCTGGTTATTCTAGTTAGCATTTCATCTAACCTTTTTTCAAGTTTTTAGTTTCTTTGCAATGGGTTAGAACTTGTTCCTTTAGCTCAGAGAAGTTTGTTACTACCCACCTTCTGAAGCCTGCTTCTGTCAATTCTTTAAACTTATTCTCCATCTGGTTTTGTTCTGTTGCTGATGAGGACTTGTGATCCCTTGGTGGAGGAGAGGCATTCTGGTCTTTGATGGTTTATCCTTTTTGCACTGGTTTCTTCCTATCTTCTTGGATTTATCTAGTTTTGATCTCAGGAATCTGCCCGAGGAGCCGCCTTTCCTTTGTCTGCCTGCAGAGCCACTGCTGGGCTGCCATGGATTTAGTGGCGCTGTTGTGTAAATTTCCTGTGTCTTTTGTTTACACAGGGAGATTAGGCCTGCCTCTGCAATGGCGGATGCCCTTCCCCCCACCAAGCTTGGTTGATTCGTGTCAAGCTCACACTGATATGCTGGCTGTGAAACTATCAAGCGAGAGGGCTTTGGCTTACTGGGCTTTGTAGGGGAGGGAACTGCCCAGCTGTATTGCCCGATTCCCTGCTTTCATTCTCCCTTCTTTCTGGGGGGCGTTTGTCAGGCTTTCTCTGCATTAGCCAACAGTTTTGCTTAGGTCCATGCCAACAATCTGTTGCACTGGCCGGGGTTGGTGCCCAGCTCTGTTCAGGCAACTTGTAGGTGCTTTTCAGCCGGCAGAGATCTCCTGTCCTGTGGGTTGCAGAGAGCTTGGGTAAAGTGCAGTATCTGAACCTGAATTCTGGAGTGGGAGAGCCCTTGTTCCACTGGTCAATTGCACGTCCTGGCCGGGGCAATGCCCTAGCTTCCTCAGCTCGTCCTCCTTGGGTTATACACACTGTCTAACAAGACCCATCAAAATAAACCTAGTAGCTCATTTAGAATTGTGGAGATCACTTGGCTTCTGCATCTCTCTCACTGAGAACTGCATTCTGAAACTGTTTCCATTTAGCCATCTTGGATCTCCCCCAAAGCTCTCTCTTTCTAATGGAGGCCAGTCATCCTCAGGTTCCTGTCTGAATATACTCTCTGAATTGGCAGAATTTCACTGTGGGTAGATATGCAGTATTATCCCTGATACTTGTTTTCTGAGATCCTAGGATTTTCCCCATATGCTATGAAACCATCTCTACTCTGACCCATTCCCCAGAGGAACGGGCTATAGATCACACTGTCCTCTATGGCTGTTCTGCCTTCCTTTAGGTAGCTGCTTTTGGAATTCAGGTACAACCTGCCCCAAATCTTTCTAGTTAGCTACTTAGCCGTTTTCCCCACAATGCTATTTCTCTTGTGCTCCTGTTAGGAGGAGTGCTGACCCCAAATGTAGAAACATTAATATGAACAGAAATAACAACAGATGTGTTGTTCTGAGCTAGAAGTAGGGAGAAGGGGTGAGTGTCAGCCAAGAGGGTCAATGATGATTTTCGGAAGAGTTAAGAGTAAACCTTAATAATCCCATCTGACCTAATTTTTCTGTCTCTCATAAAGTGTTTAAACAAACATATTTTGGAACTGTTAGCTATATAATTTTAGTTGCTTAATAGCCTTAATAAACCCTTTTGTATATGTTCACAGTAGATCTGTGAAATTGAATGCCCCTAATAGGTTATCTAAGGAAACTGAAAACACTTGCCTGTCTTTTGTTGTTTCTCATGAACTGTAGTGATTAGACACTGGGAGAGTGACTAATACAAACTGTGTCTGAAATCATAATGACCAGTTGAACTCTTGCCATGCATTTAGTGTTATGTAAACAGCGTGGTGGGCTTCACAGAAGGCAACTCTTAAGCTGTTTGCATGAAATGGTGATGCATAATCCCTGAACAAACATCAATATTAATAATCCTGTTATAGTTTTATGATAGTGATAATAAAAATTAAGGCAGATTCCTAGAATCATTTCTCTCCCACTCTGTGATGAATGCATCTTTTATCATGAGATTTCATTGTTCAGGGTCTTTGATAATCATGGAGCACATGGCCATATGGGCTTTTGAATCTCACTATTGATGTACTTAATTTAACTCAGATTTTCAATTTCTCCCTTTAGCCTGAAGTTACACATTAATTACTCCTGTGTTTGTCATAGAGTCATTGACCTAACTTGAAATAGTGAGAGTATTTTAAATTTAGCAAATTCTTCCCCAGCCTGTATCAGTGTAATCTGTTGAACTCTCAAATGGTAACTGTAATCTGAACCCCACTTTTTTGTTGTTGCAGTCTGAACTCACTAGTTTTATTCTGGATAACTATTTCCTTTTGCCTCACCTACTCCTGTAACAGCTTTTTAATCTTCATTGTTGAAGATCTTGCTTCCCTTCTGAGCTGACCTATTGCTAAATACATTTGACAAGACCACAGGAAAATGTCACCTTTCTCTCTTGCTCTCCTCCAAAGAGGAGCTGATCTATATTCCTGTTGATCTAAAAAGAATGCTCACTAAAACATGACCTTGAGTAGGTCACTTGTGTTTGCAAAACTCCAGTGACTCTGTTTTCTTTTCAGATTAATGTTGGGTCTGAGGTTCTAAATCCTACTACCTTTTTGAAGTCTTCTTGCCCATGCTAGAGGCAATATCATCTCTTCTAGAATTGTAAAGTACCATTTTCCATACCACTTATAATATATTGTGTTGTAGTTGTTTTTCTACCATCTGTATTTCATCTCTCTAATAAATGATAAATTTCTAGAGGGTAGCTTCCACAGAAAAAGGGCTTAAAAATATCTGTCATTGGTGAAAGCATGTTATAGATCACATTTTGTTGGAAGATTGGAGGCAAAGTCTCAAAGATAAACCTGTAATTTTAGGCTTATTCCCTCCCCCATATTATTTGTTGAATACTTAAAATGTTCTTGGTATTTGACGTAGATTTTCTCTTTCAGTCTTCTAAGCTCTATGAGATTAGCACTATTAATATTTAAAAATGGGGAAACAGAGGCACAGAAAGTTTAAGTAATTTATCCAAGGTCACATTGCCAAAAAAAAAAAAAATAGGTAGCTTAAACCTGAAACCAGAGAAATCTGATTCTAAAACTGATGCCATATAAAGTTTGCACATCTTACTTAACCTCATCTCATTTGGACATAGTTTGGAATGGACTTAGTAGGTCTGAGTATCAAAAATCTGTGACTCATACAATATCAAATCCCTTAGCTGTATTTCAGTAATTGCCAAAACATGATTTCAATTATCAAGTTTGCAGTGAAGTTCTGATGGTGCTTATCTTTTCCTATCAAGAAGGAGGAGAGGTGCCAAGCCCCTTGAAGAGCTATTCCATTTGAAGCTTGAGGTAAGGGTGGTAGTTCTTATAATCTACCTCATTAGACAAGCCCAGAATGTTGGAGATATGACACATTGCATTGAATCTATGATTCCATGGAATGCATGATATACCATCTTTATTATATTATTAAGAGAGAGAAAATTAAGCACCGAAACAAAGGTGCTGCAATGATTTCCCATCTCTTGGGCATTTAAAAATGTTATACTTACTGAATGCACTCTTTTAGTCTTATTTAGGCATAAAAACAATATGAATTGTTCAAGGTATTTCTAAAACTTCTTTATATCTGAAAATCTGACGATCCAGTGTCTATGTTTTCCAGATAATATCATCCTCTGTGCCATTGAGAGTATTAGTAAGGCAGTATTTCGGAAGGAGCACTCTACTACTGCCTCTGGGATTTTCTTGCAAGCCACTGATACCATCTTTGTAAGAATGGATGCAAATATTCAGGCTACTAGAATTTAATCTCTATAATTTCTTTGCCAACAGCCATAATAAGTGCTTCTTGGTGTTTTCGCATGAGGTGAAATTTGAAAAAGTGTTCATCAGAATTGGTGAAATATAGCAATTATAACTTTATTTAAAACAATGCATATCACTTTTGAAAATATTTGAAAACTTATGGTATAGTCAAAAGGACTTTGGTCTGAAGGAATCAGAGGACCTAGGTTGAATATTAGTTCTCTTGACTACCTGTGGCAAGTAACATAAACTCTTTTAACTTCCTCTGAGGAATAAGCAATTTACCTTGTGGAACGATTGCAAGGATTGAAACAAAAGTTAAATTCCACAAAAGTAGAAATAATTCCATCTTGTTTGCCATGATCTTTCCATTCTTTCAAGAAGAAACATGGACCTAGAAAGAATAAATGAAACAATGAATGAACAGTTTACTCATTGCAAACTGCATGTAGAAGTGTCTGTACTGGCATGTTGCCATGGTGGAAGGCAGTGTATTCTAATCAAAGGGGAAAATGAAGCAAAAAATGTTTCAGTAAGAAACATTTGTTAGTCCTTCTCTCTATTTTGCCCCAATTATTTTGTGGTTTTAGATTCTATTGGCTTCTATCTGCTTCTCAAATGCGAGTAATTTCTTCCAACCCAAAGTTGCTTGTTTATCTTCTTGTATACTGTAAAACAAAGTCAACATAATGGTACGCCAGAAAGCTATTATCTCACTCTTGAATTCTTAAAAACGTCATTTATTCTACTTTTTTTGCATGTATTTATTATTGAAATATTAAGAGACACAGAAAATCTGAAAAATAAAAAAAAATATTATTTCAAATTCCTAACCTAGAGAGAATAATTACTAGTATTTTTTTCTTACATAATTGGCAAAATATATATATTATTTTGTAATCTGATTTTTCACTTCATATTGTGTATTTCCCCATATATTGCAATTACTTTTTATTATTTATTTATTTATTTTTAGTTTTAAAAACAGTTACATCTGTGAGCATTTATTTTCTTTTTTGTTTATTTATTTTTGTTTATTTAATATACTTTAAGTTCTGAGGTACATGTGCAGATCGTGCAGGTTTGTTACATAGGTATACATGTGCCATGGTGGTCGTGTGCTGCATCCATTGTCCCGTCATCTACATTAGATATTTCTCCTAGTGCTATCCCTCCCCAATTTCCCTACCCCCTGCTATTTCTCCGCTAGCCCCCTGCCCACCAGGCTCCCATGTATGATGTTGCCCTCCTTGTGTATGTGTGTTCTCATTGTTCAACACCCACATATGAGTGAGAACATGCAGTGCTTGGTTTTCTGTTCCTGTGTCAGTATGCTGAGAATGATGGTTTCCAGTTTCATCCGAGTCCCTGCAAATGATATGAACTCATCCTGTTTTATGGCTGCATAGTATTCCATGGTGTATATGTGCCACATTTTCTTTATCCAGTCTATCATTGATGGGCATTTGGGTTGGTTCCAAGTCTTTGCTATTGTAAACAGTGCCATGGTGAACATACATGTACATGTGTTTTTATAATAGAATGATTTATAATCCTTTGGGCATGTACCCAGTAATGGGATTGCTGGGTCAAATGGTATTTTATTTCTAGATCCTTGAGGAATCTCCACACTGTCTTCCACAAGGATTGAATTAATTTGCACTCCCACCAACAGTGTAAAAGTGTTCCTATTTCTCCACATCCTCTCCAGCATCAGTTGTCTCCTGATTTTTGAATGATCACCATTCTAACTGGCACGAGATGGTATCTCAATGTGGTTTTGATTAGCATTTCTCTAATGACCAGTGATGGTGAGAATTTTTTCATAAGTTTCTTTGCTGCATAAATGTCTTCTTTTGAAAAGTGTCTGTTCATATTCTTTGCCCACTTTTTGATGGGGTTGTTTGTTTTTTTCTTGTAGATTTATTTAAGTTCTCCATATATTCTGGATGTTAGCCCTTTGTCAGATGGGTAGATTGCAAAAATTTTTTCTCAGTGTGTTGGTTGCCAGTTCACTCTAATGATTGTTTCTTTTGCTCTGCAGAAGCTCTTAAGTTTAATTAGATCCCATTTGTCTATTTTGGCTTTTGTTGCCATTGTTTTTGGTGTTTTAGTCATGAAATCCTTGCCCATGTCTATGTCCTGTATGATATTGCCTGTGTTTTCTTCTAGGGTTTTTATGGTGTTAGGCCTCATGTTTAAATCTTTAATCCATCTAGAGTTAATTTTTGCATAAGGTGTAAGGAAGGGATCCAGTTTCAGCTTTCTGCATATGGCTAGCCTGTTTTCCCAACACCATTTATTAAATAGGGAATCCTTTCCCCATTGCTTGTTTTTTTCAGGTTTATCAAAGATCAGATGGTTGTAATTGTGTGGTGCTCTTTCTGAGGCCTCTGTTCTGTCCCATTGGTCTATATCTCTGTTTTGGTACCAGTATCATGCTGTTTTGATTACAGTAGCCTTGTAATATAGTTTGAAATCAGGTAGCGTGATGCCTCCAGCTTTGTATTTTTTTGTTTGTTTGTTTAGGACTGTCTTGGCTATGCGGGCTCTTATTTGGTTCCATATGTAGTTTAAGGTGGTTTTTTTTTTTCCAGTTCTGTGAAGAAGGTTGATGGTAGCTTGATGGGGATAGCATTGAATCTATAAATTACTTTGGGCAGAATGATGGCCATTTTCATGATACTGATTCTTCCTAACCTTGAGCATGGAATGTTTTCCCATCTATTTGTGTCCTCTCTTATTTCCTTGACTAGTGTTTTGTAGTTCTCCTTGAAGAGGTCCTTTACATCCTTTGTTAGTTGTATTCCTAGGTATTTTATTCTCATTGTAGCAACTGTGAATGGCAGTTGACTCATTATTTGGCCTGCTGTTTGTCTATTATTGGTGTATAAGAATGCTTGTGATTTTTGCACACTGATTTTGTATCCTGAGACTTTGCTGAAGTTGTTTATCAGCTTAAGGAGATTTTGGACTGTGACAATGGGGTTTTCTAAATATACAATCCTGTCATCTGCAAACAGGGACAATTTGATGTCCCCTCTTCCTATTCAAATACCCTTCATTTCTTTTTCTTGCCTGATGGCCCTAGCCAGAACTTCCAATACTATGTTGAATAGAGTGGTGAGAGAGGGCATTCTTGCCTTGTGCCAGTTTTCAAAGGGAATGCTTCCAGTTTTTGCCCATTCAGTATGATACTGGCTGTGAGTTTGAATATACTGCATTTAAATGCTCTTCACAAATATTGTTTATGATGCATGCTCTATTACAATTTATTTAGGTAATCTACACTTCCTGGAAATTTAAGTAGTTTCCATTTCTTCAATATTTCAAATATAACAGGAATTAATATTCTTGAAGATTTGTATTTATGCACATTTCTAATTGTTTTAGAATAAATTTTTCAAAGTGGATTTACAGGGTCAAAGGGGTATACAATTTTATTCTAATTTAGTTGAGAATATTAGAATGTAACTAAAAGATTTATCCAGAATGTGGTATAATAATAAGGTGGGTTTTGAAGGTGTGCCTGCCTGGAATTGCCTGGTAGACTCCGCTAGATTCATCATACTGTCTCTTTCTCAAGGACTTGTCTGTTGTGATATGGTTCCCACAGTGACGTTAGTGCTCACGAGTTGCTAGGACTGTCAGATGTTAGGAGTGCTAAGCCTCTTACTTATCTTTCTTTTTTCATCCAAAAAAGCAGAACGTGGTTTCCTCACTAAATGATGGATAAGTATGAGGAACAGATCCCATTATTTCCTCATTCCATTCACATGATGAATGAGTTAGAAAATGAATGCAATATCTGAGCACCAGGGGATCTGATTGTCACAGTATGAAAAGCCTTTTAGTGGTAACTGCATCCATGCACCCATATTACTGCCAACAGAGCCAATGCAATCTAGCTCGAATGGTAGATGTACTGACTCCCACATGGGACCATTGATGTTTTTACAGACCTTTTGCAGCCCAGTATCACTGGTTTTGCCAAGTTGAGTACTCCCAGTGAAGTCAAATGCAACTAGAGAGGCTCAGTTTTTGCTGCAGTAGGAAATAGACAAGGGAAAGTCTGGATTACGCTACAAAATTATAATGCAAACCAGCCCCAGAAATGTGTATTCTTTTTCTGAATGCGTTCCAGCCTAACTGCAGGAAAAATAGCAACCAAAGACCACAATGGCTCATTGGTGGATATTGTGTCCCATCTGTTGGTGGTAGTGAGAAAGGCTCTAGGCTGTTACAGCCAAAAACCTAAAAAAAAAAAAAAAAAAAGTTTAAAAAAAAAGCCAGACTCTCCTATGACATTTTTCTGCCTATGAACTCATTTTGGATATCGTATTTTAGGAAGAAATGGGGTAAAAATGGTTGAATATTGTTATACATGTCTCTGAGGGGAAGTAAAAGTTTTATACGTTGCTTGGTTCTTTCTAGTAGAGGGGATGGGATGGTTTCATAACAAGCATCAGGCAAGGCTTTGCTGAGCCAAAGGCTTTGATTAGGATTTCTACAAAGTGCTATGTTCTTCAGTTAACTCTTAAGCATTTAATAACTCACTCCTTAAGGGAAAGGATACACCTGATTCTATTTATGGACCAGCGTGTGGGTCATTGATTCTCACTTTTGCAGATTCAAGATTCTGGCTTAGATCAGATTCAGTTTGTGGATACAAAACTGAACTCAACAGCAGCCAGACATTAGCATGAAAACTGAGTTGCCCCCGGGAAACATCCATCTTAGACTCTATGAAAACCTCAGTCACTGCAGAAAGTGAGGCAATTGTGCATGTAGAATCATGCCTATCCTTTGGATTCTGATTCTGCCCTGATCCCTCATTGGACTCATTTCTGCCTCCTGACAAGGACAAGCACTGTGAGTGAAATAAAGTACTATTTCAGTCTTTAATAAGAATTAAAACATCTGGGCCACAGCAAAGCCCGGAGCATGGGCAGAGTACTGGGGAAAATCATTGTGGGAACCTTCCAGTGGAGGTCCAGTGCCCAGAGGGACAGAGGTACTGAGAGCACATGTGACTCATGCCCTGTAGATTTCTGGAGTCCTTGGTGGTGGGAGGTGGTAAGGAGCTGGGAGTATTCAGGGCCAGCAGAATCATGACTCAGGGAAATTTGAGCTATTTCTGTTAATATGACCTCATTTATATACAGGAAATTAGGATTTTCGAATCAGCATTCAGTTCACAAGGTACTCATGAGAATCATTTTGTTAAAGAATATTAATGTTGCAGAGGCCTAATGCTACAGAGACCTGATGTTAACCATAGTGAGACCTAACTATGAATGAAAATTAGGGGGAGTAGTCAAACAGAACCATGCTGAGGGGCAGAAAAGGTTTGAACTTGCTTTTTTTTTTTTTTCCTCTCACAATGTATACATATTGGGAATATGGCATTTTAGCCCCAAGCTGAATGGCAGTTTACCTCTGTCATGGGGTTGTGGGCAGGGTGGGGAAATGTGTTTCAAAGTGTTAGAAATGCCAGGTGCAGTGGCTCATGCCTGTAATCACAGCACTTTGGGAGGCTGAGGCGGGCGGATCACAAGGTCAAGAGATCAAGACCATCCTGGCCATGGTGAAACCCCGTCTCTAGTAAAAATGCAAAAATTAGCTGGGTGTGGTGGCACATGCCTGTGGTCCCAGCTACTCGGGAGGCTGAGGTGGAAGAATCGCTTGAACCCAGGAGGCGGAGGTTGCAGTGAGCCGAGATTGCACCACTGCACCTCCAGTCTGGCGACAGAGCAAGACTCGGTCTCAAAAAAAAAAAAAGAAAGAAATGTTTAACTGACATGAGAGTACAAGAGGACTGGTCTTTTGGATTTCCATATCAGTTAAAAATGCAAACTAGATAAGAGGAATACTCCATGGTACATGTCATGCTCCTGAGCTTGCCCTGGGATCAGGCTACAGCTGTCGCATATAGATTAACCAAAGTCCAGGTGGTGTTCTGAGTACTCTACGTATTGGCTTATTTAATCTTCTCAGTAACCCTGTGAGTCAGGGACTACTATAATTCCATTTTAAAGACAAAGAAACTGAGACAAAGGGAGGCTAAGTAACATACCCAAGATCCTATGGCTGGATAAGTAGCATACCTGGAATGAAAATATAAGCCTTCTGATTCCAAGAGCCATACGCTTAAGATGCAGTACAGACTCTCTTAGTGATCATTCTCACCTTTTGGTAGAGTTCTCTCAAAGGCATAGGATCTACAAATTGTGTCTGTGTGTGTCAGTGTGTGTGTGTGTGTGTGTGTGTGTGTGTGTGTGTATTGGTGAGATGTTGGAAGTTGTGTGGTGGCAACAAATAAAAATATGAATCAGTGATAGTTGAGGAAGTTTATATTTTTTGAAGATAGTTAAAAATTGAAATAGAATTTAGGAGTGTCAAGAAATGGACATTACAAGTTCTTCAAAATCCTTAAACCTTTCCTCTTGAAGGTAAAAGCCCTGTATACTAATCTGTGAGGAAGAGCATCAGCCTGATAGAGTTTCATACCCTTTAACAGAGTGACCCATCACTATGTACTACCCACTTGGCATGGAAAGGATTAACTTTGATCTGCTGAGCTGTATTTTATAAATAGAATTAATCACAGGCTGTGGGGAGATGAGGTCATCAGATTTACACCGAAGCTTTAATGCAGTGCAGACATTGAGTTCACATCTGCTCAGCTCCTGCCCAAATGGTGAACCTTCCCTTTTCCATGATGTTACTTGGCCTGGACTCCTCAAACAAGGGCATTATTTTTTAAACAAGGGCAATCCTTCTACTCTCTGGTTTATTTTAGAATGAATAGAGAGCCTGTCAGAGTAAAAGATGTGTTCTCATACTATTATTGAGGTCTAATCACAGCTACATTTTCTTGAATTTTCATGAATTTTTCTACTACAACTTGCTTTCTTCATTTACAAGAAGAGGAGAAATAAATTTGGCCTGTCCATTTTCACATTCTCTTTGGGTTCCAGTACATAGGCCTGGAAAGAAACTGATAAGCTACCTCAGTGCAGAGAAGCCCCATTTCTGGGGCCTCAGGAAAAATTTAGTAGTTATGCATCTTTTATCTGCAAATGTTGAGAGAGTTTCTAACTTAAGCAAGGACCTCCACATTATAAGCCACCTTTTGTATCTGAGATTTTCTTGCCAGGACACACAGACACACTCATAGACGCTGCATGGAACTCCATTATTGATAGAAGAAATGGCTGGAGTCACTCCTGTACCTTCATCAATTCTCCACCTTCACTATTTTTTTACCGTTTAAGCAAGCTAAGTTCACAGCTAGCCAGTAATGCGCATTTAAGATCTGGTTTCTTTGTGGAGCACATTAGACTTAGAGTATCATTCAAAGCTGGATTGATTTCAGGCCAATCAGGTTTTCAGTACCTTCTAGGGAAGAACTCAGAGAGACGGTTTGATCTGTGATCTCCTTGAGCACTCTCTAACCCACTTAAGCTTCCCTTAAACACAAATATGTTTGAGAGGAGACCTACTATTTTGTGGCAGAGGAGGGCTGGAGGGTCAGGTCAAATCCTCCTGGAACTGCTTAGGACTGAAATAGTCTTCTCCACAGCACTCAAGATCAGGCTCCTAAAGACAGTGTGGCCAATTGCTGGCCTTATTCCGAGGGGCTATAATGTCCTGCACTGCTGGGGGCATACCTTTTGAGAAGCGAGTGCTCATGGGACAGCCACTGTGTGTTTTAGAGGTAGATAGAGCATCTCTGGATGTGTCCCAGCACTGAGTCTGTTAATGTGAGGCTAGGAGGTGGTTTACCAGTGGCCACCTGGTTCACAGTGCAGCCACTCAGAAAGCCCTCGAGTATCAACAGGATAAAGACGTCAGAAAGAATTCACAAGTGAAAATGCCAGTGAATAGTCAAATAGAGCAAGGGCCTCAAACATGCAGGAGGCTACACACATGCAGACCCAGTCAAAGAAATCTGGTGAAGGAGTGGGTTAGTTTGGGTTCTTTAGGAAGCAGACTATAAGCCAGTGTTCAGTGTAACTGGACTATATTAGAATAATCACCTATTAGAGAAAATGAGAAGGAATCTGGGGGAGGCAGGGGAGCTGACAGATCATGGTGGATTATGGGCAGCTAGTTGATCTCAGGAATGCTGGGTAAGGCCTTTGGGTTAGCTCTGAAACAAGTGTTCTCTGTTAGAGAAGTCCCTGGTCTCCCAGGAGTAGGCCTGCCTTAATATCCTTATCACTTCGGTCATCCACTGGCAACAGCTTAGGAAGTATATGGTCTCACTGTACATAGGGTGATGGATTTCAGAGTCCAGCAGCTGAGACTCTAGGCCAGTTATATTCTCTGTAGAGGTCTATGAGGAGCATTCCCAGAGCTGCTTCAATAAAGGACTGACTCAGTGTGCTTAAAAGGATGCCTGGAGCATAAACACCACTATCTGTATTAAGGGGGAGAAGAGAGATGTCAGGTTTCTGAGGACAGTAGAAGAGACATCTGTCCCCATTAGTGAAAGAGAACAGTCTCATCTCCTTACAGTTTCTGCTTTGAGAGTGGAAGGGAGGAGGAAGCAGCATTTGAAATGGGAGCGAGGTAAAGAACCGGCCATGGGAGGGGAAGATTTGTTTTCATACCCATCACAGAGCCAGCAAAGAAAAATAGCACCTTTGGCTCAGGGCCAGGTTGCAGCAATGATAGAAACAGCCATAATGGAGAAATGGAAAAGATAATGACTAGAAGAGGTGACTCCTGGAGTGGCAGCAGAGGTATAGCAGTTCTGCAGTGACCAACAGTGTGGAGCCGCATTGTCCCCAGGTCAAGTCAAGGAGGGCCGGAAGTGGGGATAACTGTGGCTGGTTCCTATGGGTAGGAATCAGAGAAAAGCGTGGATTAGGAGCTCATGGTTTCAGCCATGATACAGCTGTGGAGTGCTCAGGGGTAGCTGGCTTTCCTAATACCTGTCATACTGCTCGTGCCAATGAAAGAAGTTTCCTTTTTCTCTTCAAGCACAAGTCAAGCATGATTAAACCAAGAAGTGAATGAAAAGGATTTAGAATATAGACTATACAGTTAGAAGTAATCTGACTTTCAGAGCAAAAAGCACAAAATACAAACAGCAAGTAAATAACTTTCCCATCTTGGGTTCAAGAAGAACATGGAGTGTGTTGAACAAGAACTATCTCTTCAGAAATAAAGTGCTCCTAGTCACTGGCTGACAGTCCTTTATTATTTACTTGTTTTACACAGGCCACACTGAGCCAAATAAAGGGGAACTAGCCAAATTAGAGGGACCTGGGTCCCCATTCCTGGAACTTGCTAGCAGAAGGGTATCAGTCAGGCTTACTGAATTTGCATTTTTCTGATAGCAATGCACAAAGCCTTTTAATGATGACTTGGAGTCTCTGAGCTTAGGCTCTTGACTGCCTGTTCCTAAGCAACAGAAGGATTGGCAGAGAATGTGTTTTGATGTAACATTAAATAAAGGCTGTACAATGCTGAAAACTGTGGGCAGAAACTGGGATAATTGTATTTATTTTTTGGTGTATTATGTTAAAAAATAAACAAAAATCCTTTATGCCCTAGAAAGTGTGTTCTCACTTGTGTTTTGTCTCTCTCTTGTTTTTGAACACTATGTTTTTTCCTCTCATTTGCATCCTGCAATTTAAGCATAGAATTTCTCTTTTCTTAATGAATAGCATTTCTTCAGCTCTATTTCTATTATAGAAAAATTGGATCACATATTATATTATAATGGACAAAGGGACCTGAGAGATGCTCTGGCAACCCTCCTTATTTTATTCTTACAGAAGCTATGTGAGAGAGATGAGGGTCTACCTCGACTCAGCGTGTCTTTAACTTGTCAGATTCACCATTGTTTCTTCTGTGGCGCCTCTCCTGACTTCACAGAGGTACAGTGTTGTCATCTGGTTAGATACTCTACATTCACTACAGTCACCACTCAGTTGTTACGATACTGTATTGCAGTGGTTGTTTATTTATTCCTTTCATTAGCTCCATGGTGACTCTCTTGTGCTTTGTCCCACACCTAGAGCTTGGTACAGTACCTGACTAGCAGTAGATAATAAAGACACAGTGAATGAATTATCTAAGACCACGTGACCAATTAGTGATGAAACCAGGACCAAGAGCCTGGATTCCTATTTTCTAGTTTAATGTTTTTCCATGACCTACTTCAAATGTTAGAGGGATATGGAGAAAATGAACACATTTGGAGGATGTATTTTCCTGCTGCTCTCATTCAAGGTGAATGAATCTCAATGGTATGATAAAGATAATGAAATCCAATTAACTATTTCTGATGATTCCAAGCAACTTGGGCTTCAGCTCAGTCTCTCCCTTGGGCTGATCCACCTCCTGACTGAGGTCCTTCATGGAGTGAGCTGCCTTCTACCTTTGATCATTCTATTTTTCTTTCTCTCATTTAACAAAAGAACAAAGTATCTATTCTACAGGAGCTGAGTTAGCCTCTGATGATTCAATAGTTAATAAAAACAGACAAGGTTCATACTCACATGGACCTGAAATCTGAGCACATACAGCCCTACTGGCCCTCCCACCTTATTCCACCCGATACCCTAACTTTCAAATTCTTTAATTATGGAGACCTCTGAGACCAGGAAGAAGTATCTAGTAAGTTTCTTCTATACTACACATTTTTCTTCGTCATTACTCAGACTCTGATGAAGCTTTCTCCACACAGAAGTGATAGCAGGTCAGTCCTCTTCAAACCTTGCTCTACATTCACTGCCTGACTTCCTCACCTCACATTCATTCCATAAACAGCTACAATCTGGCTTCTGTTCCTCATCTCCCCAACCCACTTTCCATTGTCTCCACTTCAATATTTCAGGACATTCCTTTGTTAAGGTTTTCAGTGATTCCAAATAAAATGGATAAAGTTTCAACACTCATTTTATTTGTTACCTCTGGTATAGTAGATCCCTGACACTTGGGTGGAAATATATCTGAAGAATATTTATATTTCATTCTAGATTCTTGAATATTACCATAACCTATAATGCCATCATAATCTGCAGACAATTGCAGCTTAAGAATTTCCTGATTCATATTCTTAATGAGAGCTCATGTGTCCTTGACAATAAGTAAAAGAAGATGAAGCCACTTAAAAAAGTGGATGTTCCCTGCTAAGTGACATGTTGTCCATACCAGCTGTGGACTCAGGTTTGTACCCTCACTCAGATTTTAAATTGTTCCTTGTCGTTGGAGTTGAGGTTCCTCAAATAACTGAAACTAAGGAAGTTAAAGCTGTATCTGCCAGAGGCTACTTTACTGTTGTTCATGTCACGTTCAGAAGCTTTTTCTTCTTTGTCTTTGGATTCCTCAATCTGTTTCTTTCTAGCCTTCAAGATGGGTTCCTTTCCTTGTACTCACCCTTTAAGTATTGGTATTATATAAAACACTGATCCCTGATAATGTCTCGTTTTTTTGAATAAATTCTCTTGTGCTGATGGGTTTGACCACTCCATGTTTTCTGCATATTTAGCCTCTAGTACTGTATGATGCAAAGCGTAAATATGTGTACATACCAGCGTGACTTCTGTGTTAGACTGACATCATTCTCCCATGTTCTAATAGTGAATGAATTTGTGTTTATTTTTCTCTATTTGCCCTCCTCCCTCCAAGTCTATTTTCCACTTGTCTTGTCTCTGCTCTGTGCTTTGGAAGGCTCACCTCTGTGGTCTTCATCACCTGTGGTCCTTAATGTTCAGCCAGTCAGAAGAACTGGTTGGAGATCAGAGAACAAGAGAAAAGAAAGGCCAAGGCATTTATTCCCCTTCCACCTTCCCTGTCTTGTGGCAATTCTGGGGGTCATGATTCTTTTGTGGTCCTAACTTTTGCTAAGTGGCACCTTTTCCTTGCTCCAGTTTTCACAGTCAACAAGAATGTGATTTGTTCTCTCTTGCTATTGCTAACCCATAGTTGCTTCACCATTCTCTTGGTGGTTTCCTTAACTATGCCCAATGCCTCTGTAAATTTGAAATCTCTTCAGTTTAGCCCTTCTGAAAGTGCCATCTGTTTCTTCCAGGGGGCCTAAGTGACACAAAGCTGATTCACTTTACAGAAACAGCCATCAAATCATCTCCTACCCTCCCTCAGCTACCTTAATTATTTTTCAAATTACCTTTTGCAATCTCAGCTTTACAGAATTTAAGGAGCACTGAAGCCATATGCAAGGGAAGAGCTCTGAAACCAGAGCCCTGTATAACCTTAAGAATTAAGGGCTGAGCAAAAAGAGAGGCATCAATGAATAAGGCTTCGAAGAAACAAAGAAACAGATTACTAATTCTCTTTGTTATATTTTCCTTAGTAGTATCAACATGAGCTTTGTAAAATTCAAGTCTGATCAAATGAGTTTCCTTAAAACCTTCAGTGGCTCTCTGGTGTCCGTAGAATAACATTTGTATTCCTTAGTATGGTACAGAATCTTTTCATGTTTTTGGCTTTTACTTATGTGTCTCTGTCATCATCTTTTGCTGATCACTGTGCAAGTCCCCTTAGCTGAACCAGGCCACATTTTTAGCTCAGTATTAATAAGCTTAAAAAAAATCTCTCTTAACACTAGTATGTGGTAGCTGATCTAATGCCACCTGTGAGACAGACCTTGCTTCAAACTTTCCTGGAGAACCTGCTCCATGTCAACTTTCAGTTTTGCACATCGAGAAGCAAAACTGATGTGACATAATTTATATGTCAGCTCCCCACTGTATACCAAAAAACCATGTGGTATACAGTGGGGAGCTGACATATAAATTAGCCCAGGATCTGGAAGGCACACATCAGTGAAAATCATAGAAGTTTCCAAATAACTTGTTCATCCTAGCTTTTTCTCAGATCCTTTTGCTGTGCCTTTATTTCTTTTAGAAACAGATTCTTCCTTCACAGTGTATACTCCAATAATGCTACAATAGATGCGGATAAATTTGCCGTGACTCTGAGGGTTTCTATTGATGGACCCACCATCTAGTGGCTTTGGAAGACAATGGGAATAATTAAGAATTCAGAGCCAGTTCACCATCAAATTACAAATTTGGCAGTTTTAATTTTGGAATCAAAACAGCCAGATTGTGTTCATTTAAAATGTTTTATGTTGGCATAACAGATGTTTTCCCCTAAGAATGTTCTTAGCAATTAAAATATATAGATACATAAAGTATATATATATATGTATATATATTTTTAATTCAGTGTTATGTGGTATTGTTTATATGTCACTCCCCAGAGGAAATTTTAAAACAGCAGTATTAGTAGACATCTTAACAAACTCTTCTTGTACAAACCCTGATTCAAAGAAAAAAAATACCCTAAGATATCGAAGCAGATGGTTGTCTTAATCTAAAAAAATCTGAATGAGGAAGAGTCTACAGCTTCATTTACCAACTCATATTAGAACCTACAAAGAGCAATTGCAATTTCTAAGGAAGAAAACATTTTACTTGCAAAATTTTGGATGCTTTGTTGGTGGGAGATCAAGGGAACCAGTTAATGGTTTGATAAACAAGTAAATTTTATTTTATTTACTTGGATTTTTTTTTTTTTTTTGAAATTGACCTAGGTAGTTGTATTAGCCAGGATTCTGCAGGAAAACATAAACCATTTATGTAATTCCAAGTATGGAGGGTTTCTTCCAAAGAATTGCAGGCTTGCAGGAAATCAGAAAGACTGGAGAGGCAAAGATCCAGGAAGCCAACCATGACGTGGTTTCAAAACTAGTGGTTCTCCAGGTGGAACCTTCTACAAATCTCAAGGAATGCTTTGAAGTGCCTGCTACCATCTCAACTTTGAGTGCTGAAGCAACCATTCTCAAGAACTGCTTCCTGGGATCGCAGTCGCCTTCCACAGCCAGAAAGCTGCCATGAACTTCACCTATGCTTTCTGCTATGTGTCTCCTTGTAGATGCCTCCAGGGAGGAATGCCTTCTCTTCACATCCCAGTGTCCTGCTTTCACAAAAACAGCTCCACACTGGCAACTCTAATCATATGAGAAAGAGAACTCTTTTTTTTCATTATTGTACTTTAGGACCTGGGGTACATGTGCAGATCATACAGGATTGTTGCATAGGCACATACATGGCAATGTATTTGCTGCCTCTATCCCCCTGTCACCTATATCTGCTATTTCTTCCCATGTTATCCCTCCCTAACCTCCCTACCCCTGCTGTCCCTCCCCTAGTCCCCCCAAAAAGACCTCAGTGTGTGATGCTTCCTCCCTGTGTCCATGTGTTCTCATTGTTCAACACCCACCTATGAGTGAGAACATGCGATGTTTGATTTTCTGTTCTTGTGTCAGTTTGCTGAGAATGATGGTTTCCAGATTCATCCATGTCCCTATGAAGGACACGAACTCTTTGTTTTTTTTATGGCTGCATAGTATTCCATGGTGTATATATGCCACATTTTCCTTGTCCAGTCTATCATCGATGGGCATTTGGGTTGGTTCTAGGTCTTTACTAAAAAAAAAAAAAAAAAAAGAGAGAGAGAGAGAAGAATCAAATAGATGCAATAAAAAACAAAAAAGGGGATATCACCACCAATTCCATGGTGTATATGTGCCACATTTTCCCTATCAAGTCTATCGTCGATGGGCGTTTGGGTTGGCTCCAGGTCTTTGCTATTATAAACAGTGCCGCAATGAACATACATGTGCATGTGTTTTTATAATAGAACGATTTATAATCCTTTGGATATATATCCAGTAATGGGATTGCTGGGTCAAATGGAATTTCTATTTCTAGGTCCTTGAGGAATGACCACACTGTCTTCCACAATGGTTGAACTAATTTACAATCCCACCAACAGTGTAAAAGTGTTCCTATTTCTCCACATCCTCTCCAGCATCTGTTGTCTCCTGATTTTTTTAATGATTGCCATTCTAACTGGTGTGAGATGGTATCTCAGTGTGGTTTTGCTTTGCATTTCTCTAATGTCTAGTGATGATGAGCATTTTTCATATGTTTGTTGGCCTCATGTATGTCTTCTTTTGAAAAGTATCTATTGATGGGCTTCACCCACTTTTGAATGGGTTTGTTTGTTTTTTTTTCTTGTAAATCTGTTTTAGTTCTTTGTAGATTCTGGATATTAGCCCACTGTCAGATGGGTGGCTTGGAAAAATTTTTTCCTATTCTCTTGGTTGCAAGCTCACTCTAATGATTGTTTATTTTGCTGTATAGAAGCTCTGGAGTTTAATTAGATCCCATTTGTCTATTTTGGCTTTTGTTGCCAATGCTTTTAGTGTTTTGGGCATGATATCTTGCCTATGCCTATATCCTGAATGGTTTTCTTGCCTATGTTTTCTTCTAGGGCTTTTATGGTGTTAGGTCTTATGTTTAAGTCTTTAATCCATCTGGAGCTAATTTTAGTGTAAGGTCTCAGAAAGGGGCCCAGTTTCTGTTTTCTGCACATGGTTAGCCAGTTTTCCCAACACCAATTATTAAACAATGAATCCTTTCCCCATCACTTGCTTTTGTCAGGTTTGTCAAAGATCAGATGGTTGTAGATGTGTGGTGTTGCCTCCAAGGCCTCTGTTCTGTTCCATTGGTCTATATCTCTGTTTTAGTATCAGTACCATGCTGTTTTGATTACTGTAGCCTTTTAGTATAGTTTGAAGTCAAGTAGCATGATGCCTCCAGCTTTGTTCTATTTCTTTAGGATGGCCTTGGCTATGCGGGCTCTCTTTTGGTTCCATATGGAGTTTAAGGTGGTTTTTTCCAGCTCTGTGAAGAGGGTCATAGGTAGCTTGATGGGGATAGCATTCAACCTGTAAATTACTTTGGGCAGTATGGTCATTTTAACAATATTGATTCTTCCTAACCATTAGTATGGAATGTTCTTCCATCTGTTTGTATGCTCTCTTATTTCCTTGAGCAGTTGTTTGTAGTTCTCCTTGAAGAGGTCCTTTACATCCTGTGTTAGTTGTGTTCCTAGGTATTTTATTCTCTTTGTAGCAATTGTGAATGAGAGTTCACACTTGATTTGGTTCTCTTTAAGTCTGTTATTTGTGTTTAGGAATGCTCGTGATTTTGGCACATGAATTTTGTATCCTGAGACTTTGCTGAAGTTGCTTATCAGCTTCAGGATATTTTGGGCTGAGACGATGGGGTCTTCTAAATATACCATCATGTCATCTGCAAATAGAGACAAATAGAGACAATCTTCCTTTCCTAATTGAATACCCTTTATTTCTTTTTCTTGCCTGATTTCTCTGGCTAGAACTTCCAATAATATATTGAATAGGAGTGGTGAGAGAGGGCATCCTTGCCTAGTGCCAGATTTCACAAAGAATACTTCCACTTTTTGCCCATTCAATATGCTATTGGCTGTGGATTTGTCACAAATAACTTTTATTATTTTGAGATACATTCCATCAATACCTAGTTTATTGAGAGTTTTAGTATAAAAGGCTGTTGAATTTTGTCAAAAGTCTTCTCAGCATCTATTGAGGTGATCATGTGGTTTTTGTCTTTGGTTCTGTTTATGTGGTGGATTACGTTTATAGACTTGTGTATGGTGAACCAGCCTTGCATCTCTGGGATGAAGCCTACTTGATCATAATGGATAAGCTTTCTGATGTGCTATTGCAATCGGTTTGCCAGTATTTTATTGAAGATTTTTGAATCAATGTTCATCACAGATATTGGCCTGAAGTTTTGCTTTTTCTTTTAAGTCTCTGCTGGATTTTGGTATCAGGATGATGTTGGTCTCATAAAATGATAAGGAAGGATTCCCTCTTTTTGTGTTGTTTGGAATAGTTTCAGAAGGAATGGTACCAGCTCTTCTTTGTACGTCTGTTAGTATTCGGTGATGAACCCATCTGGACCTGGGCTTTTTTTGGTTGGTAGGCTATTAATTGCTACCTCAAGTTCAGCCCTTGTTATTGGTCTATTCAGGGTTTCAACTTCTTCCTGGTTTAGGCTTGGGAGGGTGCAAGTGTCCAGGAATTTATCCATTTCTTCCAGGTTTACTGCTTTATGTGCATAGAGTTGTTTGTAGTAACCTCTGATGGTAGTTTGTATTTCTGTGGAATTGGTGGTGATATCCCCTTTTTTGTTTTTTATTGCATCTATTTGATTCTTCTCTCTTTTCTTTTTTATTAGTCTGGATAATAGTCTATTTTTGTTATCTTTTCAAAAAACCAGCTCCTGGATTTATTGATTTTTTTGAAGGGTATTTTGTGTCTATCTCCTTCAGTTCTGCTCTGATGTTAGTTATTTCTTGTCTTCCACTAGCTTTTGAGTTTTTTGATCTTGCTCCTCTAGCTCTTTCAATTTTGATGATAGGGTGTCAATTTTATATCTTTCCTTGTTTCTCATGTGGGTATTTATTGCTATCAATTTCCCTCTAGACACTGCTTTAAGTGTGTCCCAGAGCAAGCCACAGAATCGTCAGATTCACCAGGGTTGAAATGAAGGAAAAAAATGCTAAGGGCATCCAGAGAGAAAGGTCAGGTTACACACAAAGGGAAGCCCATCAGACTCACAGCAAATCTCTTGGCGAAACACTGCAAGCCAGAAGAGAGTGGGAGCCAATATTCAATATCCTTAAAGAAAAGAACTTTCAACGTAGAATTTCATATCTAGCCAAACTAAGCTTCATAAGCGAAGAAGAAATAAAATCCTTTATGAACAAGCAGTTGCTGAGAGATTTCATCACCACCAGGCCTGCCTTGCAAGAGTTCCTGAAGGAAGCACTAAACATAGAAAGGAAAACCACTACCAGGCACTGCAAAAACGTACGAAATGGTAAAGAGCATCAACACAATGAAGCAACTGCGTCAACTAATGGGCAAAACAACCAGCTAGCATCAAAATGGCAGGATCAGATTCACACATAACAATATTAACCTTAAATGTAAATGGACTAAATGCCCCAATCAAAAGACACAGACTGGAAAATTGGATAAAGAGTCAAAAACCATCAGGGTGCTTTACTCTGGAAACCCATCTCACATGCAAGGACACATATAGACTCAAAATAAAGGGATGGAGGAAGATTTACCAAGCAAATAGCAAAAAAAGGAGGAGTTGCAATCCTAGTCTCTGATAAAATAGACTCTAGGCCAACAAAGATTAAAAGAGACAAAGAAGGGCATTACATAATGGTAATAGGATCAGTGCAACAGGAAGAGCTAACGATCCTAAATGTATACGCACCCAATACAGGAGCACCCAGATACGTAAAGTAAGTTCTTAATGATCTACAAAGAGACTTAGATTCCCACACAGTAATAGTGGGAGACTTTAACATTCCACTGTCAATATTAGATCAACGAGACAGAAAATTAACCAGGATATCCAGGACTTGACCTCAGATCTGGCCCAAGCAAACCTAATAGACATCTACAGAACTCTCCACCCCAAATCCACAGAATATACATTCTTCTCAGCACCACGTCACACTTAGCCTAAAATTGACCACATAATTGGAAGTAAATCACTCCTCAGCAAATGCAAAAGAATGGAAATCGTAACAAACAGTCTCTCAAACCACAGTGCAACCAAATTCGAATTCAGGATTAAGAAACTAACTCAGAACTGCACAACTTCATGGAAACTGAAAAAATAGCTCTTGAATTTTGACTCGATAAACAATGTATTGAAGGCAGAAATAAAGATGCTTTTCAAAACCAATGAGGAAGAATACACAACATACCAGAATTTCTAGGAAAGTGGACTCTTGGAATGCTGTTTCTCACTTCCTCTCTCCTAGTGCAGAGGGAGGTTCAGTAAGGGGAAGTATATAATGCATCCTTTCTTTAGTAGCCAATTTCAAATGGCATTGGAAAATCTTTAAAATATTTTTACTAATTTTTATTGACAAGCCAAAATGTATAATGGAAACAGAATGGATTGATGGATCTGTGTTTAAATCCTAAATCTTTTCCATTTTAACTTGGTGATCTGAAGTAAACCATTAACACTCCATTTTTTTCATATATACAAATGTGGGTAATGATATTCATTTTGGAGTCTTACCTTAAAAAATAAATGTAATAATCTATGTATAACACTTATTTGGTGTCACAGGGCCTGGCAGGTAACATGGAGTTGGTGAATGTTAACTCTAAGAAATTGAAGCTGGGGACTGACATTAAGAGCCACAGCAAATTGTTTCTATGCCTTGACCAAATTACAATGTTGTTGTTACATTTGTAATGGCTTGACTTTCCTCTTGTAGCACATTACTTACAACTTTCAGTATCAATAAGCTTTTCTCTCCTGGTGTGTTTCTTTTACAATTTTCTCTTTCTGAAATAGCAGTACAAGGACAGCAGCTTGATTTAGAAACTCTGCCAGTAATTGGCTATGTCTCCCTGAACAATTAGGTTACTTTTTCAAAGCCTCAGTCTTCTTATGTGTAAAATGATGACCTGGAAGTGTGGGAACAGTAAGAAGAAATGACTTAGATTGATAGATTATTTAAAATTAATTTGCCCCACATTTCCTTACCTACCTAAGTCACCGTGTTAGGCACCATGGGATGATTAATAAAATGGGTACAAAAAGGTGGGCCCTGCCATTCAGGGCAATATAATCCAACAAAATAAAAAGTATCAATGAGAGACATATAAAATATAGAAGAATCAGAACTTCTGGCCTAAAATTATTCAGTTTTATTATGGTGATAAGTCAGCATATCTGAAGCTCCATGGAGAGGGAAGTAAACAATACCTGTTTTAGAAATATTCCAGTGATTCTATAAGGTAATGTTTTTCATTGAGCAGAAAAGACATGCTGCAAACAGAAGTGATGGGTTGGGTTCTCTAGTCATCCTCTTGTTAACCATTTGACACACATTTTCTGAACACCTGCATTGGAATAGACCCTGTGCTTGGATGTGGGTATCAAGACAAACTATTTTATCTGCCCTCAAGGATTTTCCATGTTAGCTGTTTGAATGTAACTTCTGCCTGATTGGTATATATTGGTTACCAAGATTAATGCTAGTAGGATTGGAAACCTGTCAGTTCCTGTCTTTGCCATTATATTAAAACTTAATTTATTTTAGTTTTCTCTGAGGTTGTGACTAAGATATCTTGGTTCATCCTCTTACTGCTATTTGATTTAGGAATATGGGTGGTGTTGCCTTTTCTAATCCTCCACCAAATTAAATTCAACAAAGAGTGTAATTTTGTGTACTGCATATACTAGTCATCATCAGTAGATTTTTAATTAAGAAAGCAATTTGGAAAACAGGGCTGGTCTCAATTTATAATATACTTTTAGCTGTGAAAACTTATGATCTACGTATATAATTGAAATTAAGTTGCACTAAGAAAAATAGGTAAGTTGGCTATTGTTCAAATGGTGCAAAAGAAATTAGAGAAGTTGCTGCTAGATCAATGTTTCAGAATGTGTATTTAAAAGATTTAAAAATACCTCAAAGAATCAAACTCTCAGTTTACTACAGGGGTAATTGCAGCCATTAGTATTTTTTCCCAATGGAGACATATTTCATAGTCAAACAGGTCCTCCTTTCAAAGATTTGTAGCTACGCAAACACTAACGGATGGGCTATCACTCACGTGCCAGGAGAACTAGTTGAAGGTTTAAGATATTCTAAGCATTCTACTAATCATTAGTCTTTGACTTTTCACACTCTAAAAAATTTATCCTGGCTTTTCAAATTCCATTGCAAAACAAGATTGTAATAATTACGCACCAGCGTTTACTCATGACTGTTTTGTACAAGTGTTGTTGGTACCACTTCATTTTCAGAAGCACGTGGCTATAGCTGTTGCTGATGATCTGTAACATTCTTTATTACTCAGGTCATGCTTTATACTTGGGAAAGTAGTTTTCAATTTGGGTGTCTAGTATTAAAATGGTTTTTTTGGGTTGTCATTGTTTTCACTACATTAAGCTTTCCTGCTAACAGATTGTCATAGAATGTACCACCAACCATTCCACTTGCCTTATCTCCAAATAAAACCAAAGTTGCTTTGAATTAAGATCTACAGAGATTTGTTAGAAAGTAAAGGCAATTTTGGAACTAGAAAAGACAAATCTCGCTAATGTCTAAAATCTAAAATATTTTGTTCAGCTTGGTCATTTTACAGAAATGAAGAGTGTGGGCAACAGATGTTTAAGCACAACGTGATCATTTTACTTTTCTGCTTAAAATCCTTTACAGCATTTTAAGAATTTTAAAAATTCTTTCTTTCTTTCTTTCTTTCTTTCTTTCTTTCTTTCTTTCTTTCTTTCTTTCTTTCTTTCTTCTTTCTTTCTTTCTTTCTTTCTTCTTTCTTTCTTTCTTTCTCTTTTTGTTTCTTTCTTTCTCTTTTTCTTTCTTTCTTTCTCTTTTTCTTTCTTTCTCTCTCTTTCTTTCTTTCTCTTTCTCTTTCTCTCTCCCCCTCCCTCCCTCCCTCCTTTCTTTCTCTCTCTCCCTCCCTTCCTTCCTCCTCTCTCTCTCTCTCTCTCTGTCTGTCTTCTAAATCCCCAACATCTTGGCCCAGCCTTTCATTATCTGGATCGGCTTTGCTTCTCTACCCTCATCTTTCACCACTACTCCCCTTATTGTCCATCCCCAAGAGTCCTTAAAATCCAGCCTCAGTGAAATCCTTGCCTGTCCTTGATGATTTCTCTTTCCTGCATGTGGAATGTTCCTTTTTTTTTTTAACCTAACTTCTAAACACAGCTCAGGTGACAACTACTTTGAGCAGATTTCCCTGACCTTCAGAATAGAAATATAAAAAATTTTAACCAGAGATACTTTTCCCATCAAATTAACTGAGAATGTGATGTGATAGGGTAATGAATTCTATCACAGTATGCCTATAATATTATGTTTATTAATGTCTATTGCAATTTCTACTTATTAGTTTGCCTTCTCCTCTATTTGTCTTTAACATCTGTATCTTCAGTGCCTAGCACAGTTGCTAGCATAGAGTAAGAGCTAAGAGCTAACATGTGCTGAATGTTAATGTGTGTCAGGTTGCTTATTAAGTCCTTTGCATGCATTAACTCATTTAATTATCATTATGACCCTGTGAGTCAAGAGTTGTGATGATTTCCATTGAACAGATGAGGAGTTAGAATAGCAGGAAGTTTGGTCCATTTTTCAAGGTCATTTAGCAATGACAGAATCAGGATGAGAATGGTAGTATCTCAAGGCCTGTGTTTTTAACTGGGACATATCTCCTGGGTAGATGAGAGAGTCGTAGAAATATATGTTGGATGAATAACAGTATAAATAATCAGTTCCATGTATTCATTAGCAAAGTTAGCAAAAGCTCCTGAGTCTCTGAATTCTCAGGCTTGTGAGCCTCCTTTAACAGTGGTATGCTCCATACTTTGGGAGTCAGAGGCACAGTATAGAAAAAACCCTGGACCAACCCCTGCATTCTGGTTGTCTTTTCCTGAACAGGCTATGTGACTAACTAAGTACATTTCCATATCTGGACCTCAGTTTCCACGTGTATGAAATGAAGGGATTGGACTCAATGATCGCCAAGGAAACTATCTTAGTTTTATATTTCCTGGTTATAATGTCTTCAAAATATAATTTAAATGAATGTTTTAGGTGACATTGCCAAGTATTTCAAAATTAGTGTCTATATAAAAAAAAATCCTGCCATCATAACTTATAGTTGGCTCTTAAATAAGATAGGGAGTCTGTTCCACCAGTCCCTAGTGTCCTTGGAGAACCTACTGGGCCTCACCAAGTCACAATGCCCTCCTCTGTGAAATGAGGCTAATGATAGTGTCTATTGCAGAAGATGATTGGGAGGATCAGGCATATGTTATGGGCTGAATTATGTCTCCCTAAATTCATACGTTGAATTTTTAACCTCAATACCTCAGAATATGATCTTATTTGGAGACAGAGTCTTTACAGAGGTAATCAAGTTAAAATGAGGTCATTAGAGTGGGCCTTAATCCAATATAACTGGTGTCCTTATGTAAAGGAGAAACTGGACACAGAGATACGCACAGAGGGAAGCTGATGTGAAGAGACACAGGGAGAAGATGGCCAGCTGCAAGCCAAGGAGAGAGGTCCAGGAGAGATCTTTCCCTCACAGCCCTCAGAAGGAATTATCTCCGTTGGTACCTTGATTTTGAACTTCTAGCTTCCAGAGCAGTGAAATAATAAATTTATATTATTTAAGCCACCCAATATGTGGTCCTTAGTTACAGAAGCCCTAGGAAACTAGCATAGTCTGTGAAATTTGCCTCCCAGAGGCAAGTGCCCCGTAAATATAGGTGTGTTCATCATTTGATAATAATTCCTTGTTGCTCATGAAAATATGTATCTAGATTTTTGATGCGTATTTTCATGCTTTGTTTTCTTATGTATTATAAACAATGACTGGATCTAGCCTAAAATTTTTAATGTGAATTTTAGGGAGTGAAGAAGTGTCACCTCTTCTTTATAAATGTGAAAACAAAGCCAAAGGGAAATTAGGCCTTTTCCCCACCATCAGGCTGCTTATGTAATTATTTTAACTAGGTTTTTTTCCTAGATGAGTTTCAAATTCAATTCCAACATTCAGTGCTAGGCATTGTGCTATGGACTTCGGCTAGAAGGTGAAATAACACGGACCTTGCTCTCAAACCTACCACACTTCACTGGGGAGAAAGGCATATAGTGGTGCCACTGTTGGTTAGTTATCCCATGGTCATTCTGTTTTCTTCTTCAGTTTATAGGATCTCAGTTTTGTTCATGTGACAATTTTTCCAAGCCTAGGTGATGAATTATGATTGGTCTATGTATTGGTGTCCTATGTCTCTTTGCCAGGGATTGGTTATGAAACAGGCATATGACCAATTTTGGCCAAGAATACATAAAAGAAATTCTGTGCTGGCATTCTGAAGCTAATTTTTTACCTGATGAAAAATAAAGTCCGTGTGCCCCAACTCCTTGCTTTCTGCTTAGGATCCCATCCTGTGAAGTGAGGATGCCTGGAACCATGGAGGCCACCTTGCAGTTCTAAAGAGGAAGATCACAGACACTGAGGATGGTAGTGGAGCCTGGATCCACCATGGCATAGTTGATCTACTGAACATGGCCTAGAATGGTCTGAACTCTTAATATGTGAGATAATTAAATGGCTTTCATTTAAAAACTACTTGCAGGCATTCCGGCTTTTGTAGCTCAAAGCTTCCTAATTACACAACCAATAAAAGTGTAAAAAAGTAGAATTAAGGAGAATATAGAAGTAGGTTAAACCTATGGGATCAATATCAAGAAGATAGCAGTAGTTGATCCTGTTTTGGAAGATAAACAAAAACTTTTGGAGAAGTTGTCACTGAACTTGGTTTTAAAGAATGAAAAGTCATTTTCTAAATTCTAGGCAGTGAGGACCTTATATACAAGGGCAGAGATGAGTGAGGCCCTTGGATATCAGATAAACCACCAGGAAAGAAACTCTTAGTGCAAAAATGGAAAGTGAAGTGTGATAACTAAAGAAGATGAGGCTAAATATGTGGTAGGGGTTAGACTCTCAAGGTTTTATAACTGGATGAGATGCAACTGGATTTTCTGGAACTCAGGTACTTGGCTTCTCCAACTCCGACGAATGGGGAAGGGGGCCTCAGTGTGAGTGTCATGGTGAGTGTTACAGCTCAAATAGAACTCATGGACCCAAAGACTGTGCGGTAGTACAGTTTATTAGGCAGAGTGAAAGGACAGCTTCCATGCCCTGGAAGGGAACTCGTCAGTGGGGATGCCGCTGTAGGCTTGGGTGGTTGGAGCTATACCCCTGAGTTATTCCCTCCCCCTTCTTGTTCTCATCCAGTGAGGGTTTTTTTCAACCTTTCTCTGGATCAGTTGATCTTTGAATTCTTTTTTTTTCCCCCTTTATTTTATTGCATTTTAGGTTTTGGGGTACATGTGAAGAACATGCAAGATTGTTGCATAGGTACACACGTGGCAGTGTGATTTGCTACCTTCCTCCCCATCACCTACATCTGGCATCTCTCCCCTTGCTATCTCTCCCCAGCTCCCCACCCACCACCGTCCCTCCCCTATTTCCCCCCAGCTGACCCCAGTGTGTAGTGCTCCCCTCCTTGTGTCCATGTGTTCTCATTGTTCAACACCCGCCTATGAGTGAGAACATGCGGTGTTTGATCTTCTGCTCTTCTGTCAGTTTGCTGAGAATGATCTTTGAATTCTTTACTGGTTTGGTTACTGTTTTAAAATACTGAGTCACTGAGCCTCTGCCTTCAGAAGCCAGAGGTGGGAGAATTCTGGCACTGGGAACAAAGCCTCTAGCCGACCCTGGAAGTTCCTCTAACACAGTTCCTCAGTTTTGTGTGGTATGCTTAAAAACTCAACTGTATTCTATGGGGACAGATGATGAGCACTAAATTTTAAGCTGAAGAGAGATTGTGGCCACCATGTTCACATTTAGGGCTTCAAAAGACCAGTTCTTCCAAGAATAAATGCATAAATGATTGAGTGTGTGTGTGTGTGTGTGTGTGTGTGTGTGTGTGTGTGTGTCTTTGTGTGTCCAAGCCTGTAAAAGTTATTCAGGTACAATGCAATGAAAGCTTGAACTAAGGAACAGCAAGGAATTGCTCATCAGATCATTCATTCACTCAGCAACTGTTTATTAACATCTTCATTAGTCAGTGTTCTCCAGGAAAATATAGTAAGTTGTATACAGTTATATATATGGGGTGGGGGTGGAGCAAGAGTGGGAGGGGAAGGGGCAGAGAGAGAGGGAGATAAAGTATTTATTATAAGGAATTGACTGTCATAATTATGGAGGCTAAGAAGTCACACCTTCTGCAGTCAGCACGCTGGAGACCTAGGAGGCCTGACAGTACAGCTCCAGGCTTGGTGTGAAGGCCTCAGAAGTAGGAGAGCTAGACGTGTGAGTTCCAGTCCAAATCTGAGTCCAAAGTCAGGAAAACACTGATGTCCCAGCTTAAAGAAAGTTAGGCAAAGAAAGTGGACTCTCCCTTACCCAGTATTTATTTTATCCAGGCATTCAGCAGGTGGGTGAGATCTACCCATGCTGGGAAGGGCAATGTGCTTTTCTCAGTCTACTGACAAGAATGTTCATCTCATCCTGAAACATCCTCAGAGACACAGCCAGAATAACATTTGGCCTAATGTATGGGCACACTGTGTCCAGTGAAGTTGACACATTATCACACTTTCTCTGTGCCACATACTCCTCTTATCAATGGGAAATTATATCAGTGAATAAAAAACAATACTCTTTACCTTTCAGACCTTACATTTTAGTGGATGGAGATGAACAATAAACAACATGAGAGTAAGGAATAGGGTTTCTTCTTGACTTTGGCAGCTGGGTTATCTGGTGACGCTGCCCTGACTGAGCTGGGTAGGAGGAAGACCAGAATGTGGAGGGAGCCCTCCAGCTCCCCACCTCCTCTTTCTTGCTTTTCTCTCATCAGAGATCATATGTTTTTTAATATATATTTTATTGCATTTTAGGTTTGGGGGTACATGTGAAGAACATGCAAGATTGATACATAGGTACATACATGGCAATGTGGTTTGCTGCCTTCCTCCCCATCACCTATATGTGACATTTCTCCCCATGTTATCCCTCGCCAACTCCCCACGCCCCACTGTCCCTCCCCTAGTTCCCCCCCACATACCCCAGTATGTGATGCTCCCCTCCCTGTGTCCGTGTGTTCTCATTGTTCAACACCCGCCTATGAGTGAGAACATGTGGTGATTGACTTCCTGTTCTTGTGTCAGTTTGCTGAGAATGATGGTTTCCAGGTTCATTCATGTCCCTACAAAGGACACGAACTCATCGTTTTTTATGGCTGCATGGTATTCCATGGTGTATATGTGCCACATTTTCCCTGTCTAGTCTATCATCGATGGGCATTTGGGTTGGTTCCAAGTCTTTGCTATTGTAAACAGAGCTGCAGTGAACATTTGTGTGCATGTGTCCTTATAATAGAATGATTTATAATCCTTTGGATATATACCCAGTGATGGGGTTGCTGGGTCAAAAGGAACTTCTATCTCAGTGGTCATATTTTCATGTGTTCTTCAGAGCCCCAATCCCTGCTAGGCCCTGTCATATCAGGCAAGTTTGTCATCGGTGGGAGATGGGAGTATCTTTCACCTCCAGTCTTTCTCCCGTTACCCAGTGGCAACTTCTAGATTGAACAGATTTTAATTAAAGAAAAAATGAGCATCTACTATGTTGCAGTTTAAAAAAAGAAAACATGGACTAAAAGGTGTCTGTGAGTTATAAGGAAGAGATTTCAGTATGCTGGAATGATCAGGGTGCTGCATTTGATCTCTGCCTTGAAGAATGAATGGAATTTCAGAACATGAATGGGAAGGAGGGAAGATTTTCTAGGCCACTGCTTCATAACCTTGGTTGTACTTTGGGATCTCCCCAGGGAGCTATAAAAACACAAATGTGTATGCTGCACTGATTGAGCCTTGATTTACTTGGTCTGTGGTGATGTCTGGGCAATGGGATTTTAAAATCTTTCCAATTTTTTTAATGGGAAACCAAAGTTAAGAAGCATTGTTTGAGGAAGAGGTGATCAAATGAGCAAAGATGCCAGGTAAAAATGAATGCAAGGAGGGTCTACGGATGTGTGTTTGTGTGTAGTGTGTGTATGTATACACGTGTTTCATCTATGGAAAAGATAAGTAGGGGTCAGTTTGTAGTGTGCCCTGAGGACTATGATTAGAAAGTTGGGAAACTACTGAAGGGTTTTGAACAAGAAAGAAATAAAGCATTTTTTCAAAGAGATATAACTTATAATTAGGAAATCAATTGGTTTTAAATAGAGCTTTGGCCAAATTAAAAATGTTGGCAAACAGAGCTCTACACCAGTTTGCTCAGATTTTAATGCACGTTAAGAATCACCTGGGGATTTGTTAAAATGCAGGTTTTGATTCAGTAGTGCTTGGGTGAGGCCTGAGACTTTGCAGTTTTAAAAACTTCCACGTGTCACCTATGCTACTGATCCACAGGCCACTTTTTGAATAGCAAGGCACAACCTGGTCTGAGAGTTTTCACACTGGAAGCCGGAGCCATTAGAAACATAAGCTAAAGCTAAAAAAAGTATTGGCAATTCTTTATGGTTATTTTCCATTGTTTTCATAAGCCTAGAACAAGGACTGTATCTTATTTATCTTTCTGTTCCTATGTTGACTCGCAATTCATATTGTAATTCTACTTAAAACATAGATTCTGGCTCCCTCGTGTCAGCCACAGTGCTTTCCCATTCTTTTTCTCTATTTCTTCTGGAAAAGAATCCACACTGATTTAGTAAGTGTTTTTAATAAGCATTATTTCTGCTTACAGTGTTTTCTATTAATTTTAAATATCGTCAATTAGGAGGTTTCTACTGCAGTTGTAGAATTCTGGCAACTTTAGTATTTATTTTTTTATACAGAGTGTGGCTTCATTATTTTTTATTGAATTTTACAGTCACTCTTTTATAAAAGAGCAAATTATGTATGTGTGTTCTCCACACGTACATATATAAATATATATTCTGTCTGTAATTGCCTAGAGTTTGGTTTTCATAAAGAAAGATATACTATTTCTGTTTATTATGTCTAGATGAAACACATTTTCAACTATTTTCTACTAACCTCTATATATCAGTATCTAGCAATCTGTCCTTCATTATGTTAAAAGTATTTTTAAAAAAAGTATCCAGTGCAAAATCCACAGATGAATCCCTGGCATACAAAATGGGTTCATCCCCATAAAAATGCAAATTAACTGTATGAAAACGTAGGCCTTGAGCATTTGTATAGGAAATAAAAAAAGGCTTCTAACTGAGCCCAGAGGAACACTACCGACAATGAGCTGATCAGCGGCCACAGTAGTGATGCTGGATACATTACAGTCTTTCTCTGAAGATTCTTCCTATTTAACTAGAAATTCAAAAGTTTTTAATCAGAAATATAGTCTGCCAAAAAAGAATTAAAGACCTCTTAGGCCTTTGCAGAGCAAAGCAGAGTAGCCCCATATCCCGTCAGTCTGATATTATATGGGCATTGTCAGTCTCCTGAATGAGGGCAGAAGTTGTGCAGTAATTGGATCAAACTCTGAATGGTCAATGGACAAAGAGAAGTAATTATTTAAGCCATGGTCAGCAAGAGCCTCTAGGCCTTTGGCAGTCTCTTTTCAGGGCTGCCTGGAAGTATGTGTATGCCGCTGTGTTAGAAAAGCTGGTTTCTGATAGTCACACAATGATTGGCAGAAGGAAGCTCTGGCCGTTTCTTGCCTTCTGCAGGAAAAAGTAGCCAAAGCTTTATAGCAAGCTGATGTTACCTGTGTATTCTTATTTTAAAGTCTGATAAGTATGACATATGTGTTACTGTATTTCTTCCCGTTTATAGTGTTTAGTGAGTGAAAAGCACCAGAATTATTTTAATGAAACTACCAATGGCCTGTCTTACTGTGCTTCCAAAAACTTTGTATCGTTTAGCAAATCACTGTTTCTGATATGTTTAATCCTTGTGGCTTTTATTTTGTTTCTACCCATGGCTGGTAATAGTGAAGAGGAGGAAAGCCCATACAAATTACCAGACTTAGCATCCTAGAAGGGATCTCAGGCAGGAGTACCAATGTTTTGTGCATGATTTTAGCCAATTTGCTCTTGCTGGAGAGTGGGCATATTTTCTTCCTGTTAGTATTCTTGGGGGCCCTGCCTCTCTCTCTCCACTTTTCTCTTGTTTACTTTCCACAACAACTCTGTCTTCATGATTTCTACTTATCCTGTTTGTTGTTTCCAAGCTTTGGACCCACTCATGTTGTTGTTGTTTTTTAATTAATATTTGTATAAGTGCAGCTTTGTTATATGAATATATTGAGTAGTGGTGAAGTCTGAGCTTTTAGTGTAACCATCACCCAAATAATGTACATTGTATCCATTAAGTAATTTGTCATCCCTCACGCCCTCCCACCCTTCTGAATCTCCAGTGTCTATGAGTCCACACTCTATGTCCATGTCTATATATGTAGCTTCCACTTCTAAGTGAAAGCATGTGGTATTTGTCTTTTTGAATTGTTTCACTTAACATAATGGTCTCCAGTTCCATCTATGTTGCTGCAAAAGACATGATCTCATTCTTTTTATGTATACCACAGTTCTATGTATATATACACATATGAAAAAGACACACATACACACACACACACCATATGTGTGTGTGTGTGTGTGTGTGTGTGTGTATATATATATATATATATATATATATATATATCTACCACATTTTCTTTAATCCTCTATTGATGGACACTTAGGTTGATTCTAAATATCTGCTACTGGGAATGGTACTGTGATAAACATATAAGTATCTTTTTTATATAACAATTTATTTTCTTTCGAGTAGTTTCCTAGTAGCGGGATTGCTGGATCAAATGGTAGTTCTATTTTTAGCTCTTCGAGAAATCTCCATATTGTTTCCCATTGAGGTTGTGCTAATTTACATTCGCACTGATGGTGAGTAAGCTTTTCCTTTCTCCATATCCTAGCCAATGTCTGTGATTTTCTGACTTTTTAGTAATAGCCATCTGACTGGTATAAGATGGTATCTCATTGTGGTTTTCATTTGCATCTCTGTGATGATTAAGCATTTTTTCATATTGTTGGTCATTTGTATGTCTTCTTTTGAAAAATATATGTTTATGTCCTTTGCCCATTTTTTAGTGGGATTATTTTTATTTTGTTACTGTTGAGTTGAGTTCCTAATTCTTCAGTATGTAAGTATAAAGCCAATTGACCTATGTAAAATTTTACTCTTTGGAGCAGAGTTTTCCTGTATTTTTAATGCAATTCAGTTTGCAAATTAGACAATTTCTATGTTAACATATGTTTTGAAGTCCGACCCACGGTGACAGTAAGAACTGACAACTTTTCAGCTTTTTCTCCTTCAATTTCACCTTTTTCTCTTTCTCCTCAATGGAGATATTCTATGCATCAAAGCAACACACAGATATAATAAAGACAGCCATGGGACTAGAGAAGGACATTTTAAAAGGATTAGGGAAAATTCACAGGAAGATGATAGAGACTTGAAACATATGTTTCAGCAGATACTGCCTGGTCAGATGACTGAAGAACCTGATAGGCCGTCTTCAGTGTTCAGGTACCCCATACACCTATGGGAACCCTAATAGAGATCTGGAGGAGAGTGTGGGACCCCAAATTGATGGAACTTAACTTTCTGCCAGAAAAGTTAATCTGCAGATTAGATATCTAATAGATCAGAAACCTAATCGATTAGATTCATATCAACTTCATTAATAGGTTAATAAAAGTATGTCTTGCAAGGATGTTGTAGGACTTTTCCTTAGTTCAGCTAAAGATGAGGTCCTTGTCACACAACCACCAAATATTAGTCTCGCAGACAATTTGAAGGGTGAGAAAAATGAGATACATTGGGAAAATGAGAAAAATTATATATATAGATATAGATATAGATGTAGATACAGATATAGATACAGATATTTTGCCCAAGAAAAAAAGAGAAACAGGGACTCTGCAAAGCCAGGGCCCTGCTGGTATGCTTCCTACCTGGCAGATGGAATCCCAAGTACCACACCCAGGAACAGGAGAGGTCAGGCTCCTCCCCCCTGCAAAGGGTATGAACTTCCCAGGGCTCCACTCCAGGGCACATTGTTCCCAGTACTCGGGCCCTAGGAGGTTCTGCCAGGGAGCCCTTCCCATCTGACCGTCTCAAGGAGGCCTGCCAGCCTCTATTTAAAGCCACGTGTATTGTAAGTCCTTTTTAAAGCCTTTTTTCCCTTCCCTCTTCCTTTTAATTTTCAATCTTTTCCCTGGAATCGTAAAATTAGAAGACTTAGTGCTCTTATTTTAAGTTGTGAGGGAGAAGAACTCTGTTAAGAAATAAAGCTGGCAACAAGCAGTTCTGTTTTCTGTGAAATGGGATGGCCAAAGAAAAGCTTCCTGGTGGTTGCTGAGACAAGATAAATCTTGCCCTGAGGAAGAGTTTAAAGCTGGAGAGTCTGGGCCATGTCGCACACCACTGTGAAGGCATCTGCACACAACCTGGAGACTTTTAGTCTGTAGAACGTACAGAAAAACATCTCCTCATTAGGGACAAGATTAGTTATACATGTGGTCAGTGGCTGTTACTGAGCATGCAGAATAATAACGCTTTGCTCCTGGCTCAGTTAGGAAATTTAGAGTGTGCTTCTAGGACTATCTGAGGTTCGGGGTGAAGGCTGACTGGTGAAGATTTCTTCTGAGGAAGGCTCTCTTACTGCTGAGGTCTGTCTCTAGCAGTGGAAGGCCTAATGCCTACTAAGGTTGCTGAGTCTCTCAGAAAATTCACTGCCATGTATCTAATAAATGTCATTTCACTCTTGTAGTAAAGATGGTAAATAAGGAGAATATTTGAAAATAGAAATTGAGGGAAAGAAAGGATAAATATAGCACAAGACTGTGGTTGTCTGATTTTTCAACTCTAGTGAATGAGTGTAGGCATATATATTTTCTGATAAACTTAGAAAAATGAGTTTGGCAAACTCAGTTAAAGGCCAAAAGTGTGATTAAATTTTTTTTTTAAAAAATACAGAATTGTTTAGCCTGAAGAGAGCCTAGAATATTTAAAAAGGCAGGCTCTAGCTGAGGGCAGACTGATGCAGACTGACTATTTCCAGCTGGCAGGAGAGGCAGAGGAGTGGTCAAGAGAGAAGCATGGCAGCACCTGTATGGAAAAACCCTCTCTCTGTGGTGGGAGCTGACTCTCAGTTAGAGAGATGACAAGACAGAGAACCGCAGAGGAATCCAGAGAGTTATAATGAAAGTTTGGAGTCAGGAAGAACACTGAGAAAACAGACACCTGGAACAAAGAAATAAGAAGGAAAATGGAGGTAATGGCCAGAGGAGGACTTGAAATGCCAAATAGTCAGTCTTGCTGGTAAGGAGCTGGCAAATGCAGCTGAGGTCTTGGCCCTCTGGATGTTAAGAACTCAGCAAAAGCAGGAGTGTATGTAGGCTCTGACAAAGCAGACCGCAGCCCACTGGGAGGTACCATATTTCTGATAAGAAACCTCCTGTTTTGTTTTTTCTGTATTTTCTTTTTCTTTAAAAAATTTTTTTGTTGTATATACTTAAGGTGTACAACATGATGTTTTTATATACTTATCTTGATCTATATATGCACAGGGAAGTGATTTTTATGGTCAAGTAAATTATTAATAACATACCCATCATCTTTTTAATTACCTTTTTTTGGTGGTAGTTGTACCTAAAATCTATTCTCCTGGCAAATTACCAGTGCAGAATGTATTATTATTATTGTTAACAACAGTCCGTCCTTATGTTGTACATTATATCTCTAGACTTATTCATCCCACATATAGGCAACTTTGTATCTTTCAATTTACATCTTCCTATTCCCACCATCTGGTAATCTCCATTTTACTCTGTTTCTTTGTATTTGATTTTTTTTAATTGCACATATACATGAAATCATGCAGTATTTTTCTTTCTGTGTCTGGCTTATTTCACTTAGCATAATGTCATCTAGATTTATCCAGGTTGTCACAAATGGCAGAATCTCTTCTGTAAAGGCTGAACAGGTGCTTCTCGGTTCTCGTTCTGCTCTGAAAATCCTCCAGTTCTCTTCCACACACTGGCCAGAAATCTGCCTCCTTATCTAGAGGCTTCATGGAACACCCTTAAGCTGAGGGGTCTTTCTTCTGGGCTGACTCCCTCTTCTCCCAGGCTGTGACTGATGCCTGCCTAGCTTAGGCCGCCTGGTAAGACTAATGTAATGAGTATTTTTCCTGCTACTTTTCCTGTTCAACTGGTGATAATTTTAATTGAACAGGACCTTTCATGGACATAAAAAACATGGCAGGGTGCTAGTTGTGACCTTTCATTATATTTTAAATTTCTTAATCTTAGCAACTGTTCTACTTTTTGCCTCTCCTGAGTGTTTTGCATATATATGGTAGCCATTTGTTAAACCTCACAGAATAATTATTGTCCTATATCTGGCACATTTTCAGATAATCTTTCATAACACTGTTTTTTTAAAAAAATGCATTCTCATCCTTTGTTTCTCTTATTGATGTATCATTTACATTAGTAAGATGCACAGATCTTAAGCGTACAATTTGACGACTTTTTACAATTCTATGTACCTAAGTAATTCTCATTCAAGGTATAGAACAATTTGTCACCCATAAAATTTCTCCATGAGGCTTTCTAGTCAAATTCCCAACCCCCAGAAGAAAGAGTGTCTGATTTCAATCATCACACATTAGTTTTTCTTGTTTTTGCACAGTGTAAAAATGAAATAATTTAATATGTAATCATTTGGACCTGGTTCCTTTTGTCTAACACAGTATTTCAATATTAACTCGTGTTGTTGCATGTATTAGTGGCTCATTCCTTTTCGTTGCTGAGTAGTAGTATCTACCACATTAATTAATTGATGCTAAAGTCAATAAACCTTTGAGTTATTTCTACTTTTTAACTCTGACCAAGAAGACTCCAATGATCATTCTTCCACAAATTTTTTTAAATGGGCATTTTTTAAAAATTTGGGGGGTAAATATCTAGAACTGACATTGCTGGGTCGTATTGTGTTTTCAAAGTCATTATGCTGTCTGTATGAAGGTTCCAATTGCTCCTTATTCTTGTCAGCATTTAGTATTGTCCAGTAGTTTAGTCATAAGCTTGTGAAATGGTAGCTCCTTGTGGCTTTAAATGGTATTTTCTTAGAGTACCTCAGATGTTTATTGGACATTCTTCTACCTTCTTTTGGAAGTATTTCTTCAAATATTTTAATCGTTTTAATTCTGGTTTTGGTTGTTTTATTGATTCAGAAAATGTTAAAAACATATTCTGGGAATTATTATTTTGTCAAATATACAAATATTTCAAATATTTTCTCTAGTCTGTAGTTTGCTTATTTTATTATTAGTATTTTGGTAAACAGAATTTTCTAGCTTTATGAAGCCTGATTATTACATTCTTAATTTTATGATTAGTGATTTTTTACATTTTGTCTGTTACATCTTTGCTTTCATGAAAATCATAAAAATATATCCTTTTTTTTCCCCCAGAAGTTTATGGCTTTAACTTTTACATTTATGGTAAACCTCAAACTTGTTTTTTTCTGGAAGTCTTTCATATCTCTTAATTTTTTTTCTAGATATTTGATATTTTTTTCTGGTAATACTATAAATTGTACTGTTTTAAAAGTTTTAGTTTTCTTTCTTTCTTTGCCAATATATACAAATGCAATTTATTTTTGAGAACATTTTAAGTTTATTGTTAATTCTTTTCTGAAGACTCCTGAGGATTTTCTGTGTATACAATCACATTATCTATGAATAAAAACATTTTACTTTTTCCTTTCGGATAGGATGGCTTTTATTTTATTTTCCCCCTTCATTTACTATTTAGAACACCTAGTACAAAGTTGAATAGACGTGATGATAGTAAACATTGTTGCTTGATTCCTGATCTTAGGGGAGAATCATTTCATCTTTCATCATTATGACACCAAGGTTAGGTGTATTTTATCAGGCTCAGGAGACTTCTTCCATTTCTAGTTTGCTTATTTTTTTTAATTATTAAATAGGTTTTAAATTTAGTCAAACTTTCTTTTATTGTGTGTTACTATCCTTTGTTATTCATTGTTGTTTAATTTGCTAATGTTTTTAAAGACATTTCCCACTTTTTTTATTATTATAGGCATATTGCCCTGTTATTTTCTTGCAATGTATTTATCAAGTTTTGGTGTCAGAGTTATTCTGGCTTTATAAAATGAGTAGGAAAGTGTTTTCTGTTTTACAAAGGGGTCTGTGTAGGATTGGTATTATTTATCCTCCCTTTCTCATCCTGAGACTCCAATTACATGTGTTACGTCATTTGATATTGTGCTAACAATATCAGAAGCTTTGTTCAGTTCATTTTTCTATTCTTTATATCTTTTTGTATTATTATTTGGATACTTTCTATTAACCTGTCTTTGAGTTCGCCAATCCTTTCTTTTGCTTTTAAGCCTGGTTGATGTATTACTTCTTTTTAATATCATAATTTTCACATCTAGAAGTTTATTTTAGTTCATCCTCAAAGTTTCCATGTTTCTGCTGAAATGTCCCGTCTGTTCTTACATATTGATTATCTCTTCTACATTAGCATATTTAACATATTCATGATGCTTATTTTAAAGGTCTTCTCTGCTAATTTCAATATCTGGGTTTTTTTCTGAATAAGACTCTACTAATTTTTTTTACTCATGATTTGGAATCATGTTTTCATCCTTTGATATTTCTTAGAAATTTTTATTGTATGCTATACATTAGTATAAAAAATCCAGTAGAAAGTGAAGTAGGCAATATTTACCCTTTGCATCCCCAATGTATTAGTCTGCTTTTATGCTGCTGATAAAGACATACCTTAGACTGGGCAATTTACAAAAGAAAGAGGCTTAATTGGACTCACAATTCCATATATCCAGGAGGGCCTCACAATCATGGCAGAAGACAAGGAGGGGCAAGTAATATCTTACACAGATGGCAGCAGGCAAAGAGAGAGAGAGCTTGTACAGTGAAACACCCATTTTTTAAAACCATCAGCTCTTGTGAGACCTGGTCACTGTGACAAGAACAACATGGGAAAGACCCACCCCCATAATTCAGTTATCTCCCCCGAGGTCCCTTCCATAGCATATGGAAATTATGGAAGCTACAAGATGAGATTTGGGTGGGGACACAGAGCCAAACCATTTCATTCTGCCCCGACGTCTCCCAAATCTCATATATTCACATTTCAAAACCAAACATGACTTCTCAACAGTCCTCCAAAGTCATTAACTCAAAACTCCACAGTCCAAAGTCTCATCAGAGACAAGGTAATCCCTTCTGCCTACGAGCCTGTAAAAATCAAAAGCAAGTGAATTACTTTCTAGATACAGTGGAGGTACAACTATTAGGTAAATACAGCCATTCCAAATAGGAGAAATTGTCTGAAACAAAGGGGCTACAGGCCCCATGCAAGTCCAAAATCCAGTGGGGCAGTCACATTTTATGGCTCCAAAATGATCTCATTTGACTCCAGGTCTCACGTCCAGGTAATGGTGATGGAAGAGGCAGGTTCCCATGGTCTTGGGCAGCTCTGCTTCTGTAGCTTTACCAGGTACAGCCTCCTTCCCAGCTGCTTTCATGGGCTGGTATTGAGTGTCTGTGGTTTTTTCAGGTGCATGGTGCAGGCTGTCAGTGGATGTACAATCCTGTGGTCTGGAGGACAGTGGCCCTCTTCTCACAGCTCCACTAGCCAGTGCCCCAGTAGGGCATCTGTGTGGGGGCTCCAACCCCACATTTCGCTTCTGCACTGCCCTAGCAGAGGTTCTCCATGAGGACCCTCCCCCTGCAGCAAATTTCTGCCTGGTCATCCAGGCATTTCCATACATCTTCTGGAATCTTGGCAGAGGTTCCCAAACCTCAATTCTTGACTTCTGTGTACTCTCAGGCTCAACACCATGTAGCAGCTGCCGAGGCTTGTGGCCTCTGAAGCCACTGCCCGAGCTCTTTGTTGTCCTCTTATAGCCATGACTGGAGGGGCTGGGGGATACAGTGCATCAAGTTCCTAGGCTGCATATAGCATGGGGACCCTGGGCCTACCCCATGAAACAGTTTTTTCCTTCTGGGCTTCCAGGCCTGTGATGGGAGGGGCTGCTCCAAAGGTCTCTGACATGCCCTGTAGCCTTTTTCCCCATTGTCTTGTTGATTAACATTAGGCTCCTCATTACTTATGCAAATTTCTGCAGCTGGCTTAAATTTTACCTCAGAAAATGGAATTTTCTTTTCTATCTTTTGTCAGGCTGCAAATTTTCCAAACCTTTATGCTCTGTTTCCTTTTTAAAACTGAATGCCTTTAACAGCACCCAGGTCATATCTTGAATGCCTTGCTGCTTAAAAATTTCTTCCGCCAGATACCCTAAATTACCTCTCTCAAGTTCAAAGTTGCACAAATCTCTGTGATAGAGGTAAAATGCTACCAGTCTCTTTGCTAAAACATAGCAAGAGTCACCTTTGCTCCAGTTCAACAAGGTCCCCGTTTGCATCTGAAACCACCTCAGCCTGGACTTTACAGTCCATATTGCTATCAGCATTTTGGACAAAGCCATTCAACAAGTTTCTAGGAAGTTCCAAACTTTCCCATATTTTCTTGTCTTCTTCTGAGCCCTTCAAACTGTTCCAACCTTTCCCTTTCTCCCAGTTCTAAAGTGGCTTCCGCATTTCAGGCATCTTTTCAGCAACACCCCACTCTACTGCAACAAGTTTACTATATTACGCCCTGCTGGTAAATACATAACCCGATACTGGACAATTTACAAAAGAAAGAGGTTTAATTGGACTCACAGTTGCACACGGCTGGGGAGGCCTCACAATCATGGCAGAAGGCAAAGAGGAGCAAGTCACATCTTATGTGGATGGCAGCAGGGAAAGAGAGAGAGCTTGTGCAAGGCAACTCCCATTTTTTTTAAAACCAGCAGGTCTCATGAGACCCATTAACTATCACAAGAACAGCATGGGAAAGACCCACACCTGTAATTCAGTCATCTCCCACCAGATCCTTCCCATAACATGTGGAAATTATGGGAGCTACAAAATGAGATTTGGGTGGGGAGCCAAACCATATCAGAGCCAAACCATATCACCCCAAAAGGCGTAAGTTTAAAATTTGTATGGCTACCTGTAGAATATTAAGTTATACAGTTGTCCTCTAGTATTCTGGTGGGTTGCTTGCTTTGACCTTGAAAATCTGATTTTCTCTGGTCTGGTATATGGCATACCCAAATCAAGAAGTGACATTTTATATTTCTAGGAAAACAAAACAAACAAAAAACAAAAAAAAAAAAACATTCTAAAACTTGGAGTCAAAACCAAAGGTAACACCTAAATAGTAACTCATATTTACCTTATTTGTCCGTTCCTTCTAAATATTGATTTTGTTATTCACAGACAAATACAAATGACAGTGCAATTATTGATTGTTGAAATTCAGTGTTAATCAGAAATCTGAAAAATACGACAGATAAAACCTCTCTTTTCTCATTGGATCACATCACGGCTTAACTTTTAATGTACAAGTAAGTCCTCTTGTACATCCTCAGCTAGTATGTAAACTCCATAAAGTTAGGTACTGTATTTTAGTCACCCTTCAACTCTTTTTGTTTCAAGGAGGAAGACATAATAAAAAATTCCAGATGCGTTTGGTTCTTTTTTATGCAACTTTTTTAAGCTAATGACTAGTCTGCTTGTATTGAGTGATATGTCCAATACAATGCCAGGACTTAGGCATCCCATGTATTTTCAGTGATTACATAAAATCGAATAATTACCCAAAACAATACAAATGAAATCTATACCTTGAAAAGTCTTACTGAAGATAACTGGCAGCAGTTATCAGGTAATTGTAATCAGAGGTTACAATTACCCCTTTGTATGAATATGGGAGAAAGGGTAAGAACTATACCATTTTTTCAGGATGTTGACACTTTGTAATTATATTGACTGATTAGCCTGGGGATAGGAATTCTGTAGGATCCTTCTCCTCACAATAACATGTTTCAGGCTCTTACCCATTTCTGAATCATTTCACAGTGCAAAATAAGAAAACATGCCTTTAATTTTTGTTTTACATTGAACATAGTTCAGTATTTCTTTTATGTGTTATTCTTGAACATTGATATAGACCTCAGGGACATTTTAAATTATTGGTGCTAGCTAAAGATGGTTTTAGAAGTGTTAAGGAAGCCACTTTAAGATATTTGTATCATCAGGCTACCAAAGAAATGACCTGTGAAGAACCACCTTAAAAATTATAGTGATTAGAGCTAAAGAAATTAAAAATATGAAAAAGCTCAATGTTGTTCCTAGAGGTAGTGGTGAAATTAGATTCATTTTCTAAATTATCAGAGGAAAAAATTATTTTAACAGAACTAATTTGAAAACATTTATTTACATTATATTATTATACCTTATTATAGAAGGAAATGGATAACATACATATTTATGGGAATAATCTCCTTGTTTCAGAATTTTTTAAGGAGGAAAAGTATCCCTTCATGAAGCATCATCCAGTGAAAAGAAAGTGTGAGGCATAATGTTTGTCATGAGCACCTCAGCATGAATTTGGTCCAGACGTTTTATTTCCTATGATGCCCCTATTTAATTAGTAGCAGATTCAAAATAGTCACAGATGTGAGTTAGTGAAATGATGATGATGAAACCATTACACTGTATAATTGTTTTAACTGTTCAGTTATCTTTTCTTTTCCCTAATGGTCTATCATGCATTCTCATCACAAATAAAATTTGTGCATTGGGGAAAAGCTGCAGCATGTTGTGTTTTGCAACGTTTACCTTTGAGCTTATTTTTTTTGTTTTTACAATGATTTTGAATTTTCTAGATGTTTTGTGTAAAGTTGATGGAGATGAAATGGTAAAACAAAAACAAAACCCCATGTGGACTGGAAAACTGTTCCACCTTAAACATTGAATTGTTCGATGGAAGTTTGTTGGAACAACTTCAAAGATGGAAGCATTCACTTCTTAGGGTCAAAGAAGAAAAGCAGACATGTTGGGTTTCAGATTAGAATTCTAAATAAGGGCCCTAGTTACCAGTGCAATGGTTCTTAACTATTTCTGAACAATTTTTCTCTGTTTGCTGAAACACACTTTTACTTTTCCGTTACCCTCTGTGCATTTTTTACTTTTATACAATCTATACCCATCATTATATCAACATCCATTTTAACTGTTTCCAAGGGAGCTACTGCACTTTCTGTAGGTTTATTAGCAAAAATATAATTATGCTCTACTATTTGATGAAATTCAAATAATAAAAATAAGCAAAGTACGTTCTCACTGTATATAATGGTTTACATGGAAAAAATCTGGATTTCTGTAGAAGTGGTCACTATTTCCTGTGTTCAGATGTGCTAAGCTCAATTCTTACTTTACTACAGAATTTCTTGTAATAGTAGGTATGACTTGAATTCACTGCAGAAATTTTTCATTGTTTTTTGGTAATAGCAAGTAGGTCTTGGCTCTTGATATCTCAGGTAATACCTTTCCTTCTATAAATGGGCTACACCAGTTTTTTAGAACAAAATTGCTCATGGTTGATTATATGTTTGATTTTTGAAGTTCACTGAGCCTCTGGATTGGATATCTTTGGCTTTCTTATTTTTAGAAACACAATCTTATTGCTACTGCTGCTATTGTTGTTGGTAATGATGGTAGGCATTAGGCAAGTGATTAATTTGTCTTTTCAGTGGATTTCCACCTCTCTTCTGCTTATATGTTCCTCCTGATACATAACAGAGGCAAGAAGGAAAATGTTTGTGATGATGGCTGTATATTCTTGTGTATTTGGTGCTGCCATGCCTGGTAATAACTGTAAATGGATGATTACAACAATCATGGTCTGATAAGGACAGGCAACTGAGGAAAGACTCAGACTCATTGGTGACAAAGGTTTGTGTCTCCTCATTGTACATACAACCCAGACAAGATAATGCTGGCTAAAGGTGAGGGAATTACTGAATGGCCAGTGGAGGAGGAAACTAATGAATTTCAATGACAGCATTGGGATCATCCCTACTAAGTAGAGGGGATGAGGGCTTAGTTTCTTAACCGTCCTTAAGTCTTTTTTGAGTGACTACAACTAACCACTCCTTAGAAGTGGCTGCTCTCTAAGGAGAGAGATAAGACTTTTTTTTTTCTCAGAAAAGGATGTAAGAGAATCTAAATGGCACAAGGGGTAGACTGCATCAGATCAGTTTAAGTGAATCCCTGGGTTTTCTTGGCCAAGAATTTCTGCTTGATGTCATAGATGAGTCTCCAGAGATAACCTTCTGGAGCCAACTGCACTTTTACAGACCTTAATGGGAGTGGTTTCAATCTTCGTTAAAGGGAGTCTAATGCAATTCCATTATTACCTTTTATTGGAGGCAGCTGTTCTGAAGTCCTCATGTTGCTGGTGAACATGACTTGACACCTTTTCTCAAGCATCATGCTCAGAACTTAGCTCTTTCTCTGGGTCTTCACAGTTGCTGCTGAGGCACAGTATGCCCTGGGCCCTGCTGAGTGCTCATGTGCAATGGCTTCATAGGGTGAGTCCAAGTAGCAGCTGATGGGAAGGTGGGAGATTCTGAATTTGTATCTGCTCTCTACTTGCCCTGCTTGCAGGTCGTCCATAAGCACTACCGATGCTGCCATTGCTGTCTTGGGATCAGGCATTCTAGAGACTCCAATATTGGTCTTTCTGGTGTAACCTGTAAGTTGGGGTATTTGGTGCACTATGGAACACACAAGGCTGCAGATGTCCCAGTGGACTGTTAGAAGAAATAGTACTTTATACTTCCTTTCTGAAGACATCTTCCTTCATGAATACATCTTATGAGATTGAGCACTCAACTGCATTTTGTGGAAAAATAAATATGTGCTCTCGCTCCTTTCTTGCCTCAGATCCTCTTCTTTTTATTCACGTTTCCCAGTAATTGAAATCCCTGAAAGAGTATTGGCATGTATATTTTGGTCACAAACTCTTTATAGAAAAGGGGGCATAGGCAGTGATTTTTAAAACTCACTTTGATAATCTGATAAGAGAATGGGGCTGGCCTTGTTCACCATAAATCACATAGTCAAACACTCACTCTGCTATGTTTTATTGTATATTAACCAATTCATTTCGAGTCATCTAAAAAGGAGAATTACAGCTGCCTTCAGATACTGTAAGCTAGTGCTCAGATGTGAAATCGTGTAATGGAACACCGCCTGAACTTTGAGTCTTGAAGACATTTTGTTAATGATCAGAACTTTAGGGAACACAACCTAATGATGTTTTTATTGCTGACAAACTGACAGGAGGGACTCAGAATTACAGAGAAGCAACATTTCAAGAATCAAAAAGCATTTTAACAGCACATTAGGGCTTTGATATGTCCCTGAGTTATAGAATACAAGTTTTGAAGCTTTTCAAACTTCCTTGAATGAGGTGCTTCCTTCCAAATGCCAGCCTTTGTTAGGGGGTGAAAGCTGAAAATATTATCTGAAGGGCACTTAAGAGCTCTAAATATATAATGGTGACTTAAGATGGTAACAGCTGTTTTGACCTTTATACTTTTCCTCTTGACTAAAAGCCAGAAACAAGAGTAAATTTTTACTTTTTCATGTGTTTTAAAATACAAAAAATTCTTGTATTTTTAGGGCCATTTAATAAAAACAAAATGCACATATAAAACCAAATGATATAAAGTGGCCTTAATTTAATTGGAAGTTGAAGCATATCATGTAATTTTTGATATTTTTGACTTGCAGAATTAAGCTAGTAAGAAAATAACTAATTTTCTAGCTTGAATTTTTAAAACCAAAGACAATTCAGAGGCAGTCACTGCACAGACGCAGTCATTGGTAAAAAGTCATTTTTTATTCTTATAATCTCAATTCTATTAATTATTAAAGGGAACCACATCTTCAGAGCTGAAAGCATAGTGTTAGAATATTTTTCAATTTTGAAGAAAATCTGATTGTCCTTGACAAAATAAGTTGTTAGGTTAAGCATATTGAATTGCTATTTTTGTGCTATTTAGATCCATTCCAAGCAAGAATCTAAAATAAGTGTGAGCACACATGGAAGCTTAAAAAAGAAAAAGGTACAATCATTATACACATTTAATGAACACCATTTTAATTTCTAAGAAGGATAAGTGAGTCAATCAATATTAGTAAACTAAACAATTTAAGGAAAAATTATCCTTGAAGAATTATTAATGGTGCATAGGAAGTTGGTGAACTTATTGCAGGAGTGAAATTGGGTACAGGAAATAAGATTGTATTGTTTTCTGTTGCTATGTAAAAAATGAACATAGAGGTGGTTGAAATAACATAAACTTACTAGTTCACAGCTCTGTGGGTCAGAAGCCCCGGTGGGCTCAGCTGGGCTCTTGGTTTACAAGGTCAAAAACAAGGTGTTGGCTCTTGTCTGAAAGCTCTAAGGAAAAAACTTGCTTTCAAGCCCATTCAAGTGTTGGCACATCTAGTTGTTTGTGTTTGTGGGTCTGAGTCCCTGTATTCTTGTTGTCTGTCTGTCAGGGATGTGCCCTCAGTTCCTTGTGGCCCTTCCAATTGCAAAACAGCAACTGTGCATCAAGCCCTACTCATGCATATCTGAGACTTCCTCTTCTAGCTTCCTTTCTGCCACCAGCCAGAGAAATTTCTTTTCCTCTAAAGTCTCCTGTGATTAGATCAGGCCCACTTGAATGATCTGTCTTTTGTAAGATAAACTGTGCCACATAATATAACCCTGAAGTGATATCACATTCACAGGTCTGGTGATTACAGTGTGGAATCTTAGGGGCCTCTTAGAGAAATTTTGCATTACCACAGTGCTTTTGTAGTATTGGGTGGGGACAAAAGACTAACTTAAATTTACCTGCCTGTCTTTGCCTCTTTGCTTGTCTTTCCATTCAGTCAAGTTGTCTGGCTTTTTCCTACCAGTGCAGCGTAGAGTGGTGGCTGGATACAAAGCAGAAATAGCCTATGATTTTTCCTCCTATTTGCTTTGAAACTTTAAGCCTAAGGGAAGGTACCAGTTGCCAGTTATACCAAAAAAACAAAAAACAAACAAACAAAAAAAACTATTTTGTTCCCAAACACAAAGGTAGTGGAATCCCCGCTCCTTCTAGAGATGCCCCGTGAGGAAAGTTGAGTGTGATGGAAGCAGAGGGGTCTGATTCCCAGGCAGCGCAGTTACAGGGAGAACAAGATCCTTGATGTGGAACTGCTACTAGATTGCTAGGCAAAGTAGTTTATAGTCAGCTTCATGAAGGGCTTTCTCAGGTGTGTCACAGAAGCACCTGCCAGTCACAAACGTCAAGAGAGCTTTAAGAACTGGGGCAGTAAATATCTAAGTGACAATCTGTGTGGACTGATGACCTAGAACCTTCTCCCCTTCTGGTTTTTTTTTTTTTTAATTTTTTTAGAAATCCCCTCTGTCAGATTTTGAAACTGCGGTTTGACCTAATGATAAAAGACCTCAAGAAATACAAGTTAAAAATAGAATCAATTTATTTGAGAATATAAAGTTATACATCTTGTGTGCCTGGGTATTTGGACTGAAATTCTTACTCACTACCTTCTCTTCTCTCTGCCATTTCCTTTTCTAACCTCTTCCTACTCCTTGTTAGGGGCAAAGTCTCCTTTACAAACCCTAGAGGATCCCTGGCTCCAGGAGAAATAAAGTGCTAGATAGTCTATTCTCTAGAGCTATCAAAGCTAATCAGATGCAAGACTCAGAGTTATGTGCTCCAGAAAGGCTGAACAATGCAGAAATCATTGACTCTGGGCTGTGCCCTGCAATACTGATCTGGTACTATTTCCTTGGCTCGAAGATGAAGGCAGCATGTCTATCCTGGGATTCTAGGATAAAAGTAACAGCATGGTAGGTAGCTGCTGTACATTTGTATGTACTAGAAGATGTTCACTGGTCCTGCTTTTGGCCTTTAGAATCACCAGTCCTGCATTATCGGCTAATTTATGTTGCAGTAGCAAAACTCCACAAATTCTGGTGGATTACAAGAACAAAAATTTAATTCTTGCTTATACTGCTTATTTATCCTTAATGAACTACGACTGTGCTGTGTCAGCTTCATTGCAGGATCCAGACTGAAGAAGTAGCCCCTACCTGGGTCATACCAATCTCATGACAGGGCACAAGAGAATGTGACATTTAAAGCTTATCATTGGAAGTGGTATATCTCATTGTTTTTATTTCAATGGCCAAGTGAGACACATAAAGGCTGATATCAATAGGGTGGAGGTGTATAGTTCTCTCATGAGGAGAGGCATAATCTTTTAAAAATATATAACCTACCATAAGCATCATTCCCTCAAATCCACTGGTTTTTATTCCTAACTCATTCTTTGTAGTGATTTTTATATTCTTAATTGAAACTATTATGTCTGTTTTTCCTTCTATAATAAGAAAAAAATTCTCCCTATATTTTTTCTAATTTGCAATATTGCATATTTTTGTTTTAGACACTTTTTGTTTTACTATTCGAATGGAGTTTAAAATACACCAAACAAAGTATTTTGGAGTTGTGCCAGTTTCGCTCTCTGTGATACTCTGGGGTGCTCCCTTTCCTGGAAGATGTCAGTTACCCCAGTGCTGGATCAGGATGCTGGTGCAGATTCTAAAGACTGTAGTAGCTGGAGACTCTGCCTCATGTCTGTCTCTGTTCACAGTTTATTAAGTAACCAGCATGAGTGTGGGCTCTGTGAGATTCAGCCTTAGGTAATAAGATAGAGTTCATTGGTCCCTGTTGAGGTTAATGAGCTCGTAACTTCATCATTCATTTTGTTTTACTTTGTTTATACTATCTTCACAATCTTAATGATTCACATAATTGCACATACATTAAAAATTTCAACTCAGAAATCTTGAGATACACAATAACTGCACATATATCTGAGGGGAAGTTTTGCTCAGAAGAAAATTATTTCAGCTCTGAGACACTAAGGGATGAAGATGAACAGCCACAAAAAAAGGATAGGTTTGAAATGAAAAATGGACTAATAGTGTAATTTATGGCCAGAAGAACTCTGTCTATACCATGTATCAAAAATCATCAGGTAATGAGTTGGAGGCTGTTATTTGAGGTTTATCCAATAGTCTCTTTACTTAGTATATTATTTGTTATCTTTTAATATTTGGGTTTTTTTCACTCACATATTGTGAGACTACCAACATTTTATTTTCACTGAAATGGCTGCCTAAATTGACCAGACAGTTTAAGAAAGCAGAAATAAGTATGGCACGTTTTCAAAAATATCTAACATAATTTTTTTCTTGTTAGAAAAAAACAAGAAATAATTTATGATTTTATTTTTATTATAGAAAAATTTAGTCTCAGTTCCCTCCCTTATGGGGCAGCACCAGAATCTGAGACTCTTACAGTTAGTAGAAAACAGGGGAAGATGATGTTCCCATTTTCCAAGGTCATCATGGGGTTTTGAAATTTTGTAGCTTTTTGTTTGTGAGCAGCGCACAGGGTACGGGGAGTTTGAGTTGTCTGGAACACAGTAGCCAAGGATCCCACGACCTTGGGCACATAGTGTGGGCTTGTTTGTCCTTTTCTTGAGGGCACTTTCCCTAAGTACTGTGGGTCTGACTCTTCCTCTCGTCTTCTAAACTTATCTCCCATATCTCCCACCTCTTTTTTTAGTCTGGTGAAAATCACTGTTCCTTTGTAGTTGCTTAAAATGCACTCTCATTTTTGCCTTCAAAGGCACTATTTTCTGCACAGCAGAGAGACTATTGACATTGAAGCTGCTGTGTTCATGTGATCTGCATGTTGCTAACACTCTGGATCTAGGATGCTTCAAGTGTACATTATTTGTCTGGTTCTTCTCTTTTCAATGAGTGAATGACCCTACTTTGTGATATAACAAATATTTCTTGTAGGTGTCATAGACAAAACTACTTTAGAAATTGAATGCCACATGATTCCACACCAACACATGAATCAAACAGGATGTCTTGTTTTTTTTATACTTGAGCTCTGATGAAACCAGACTGTCTACATTCCAATAGATGTTCTGCCTTTGTTGACACAGTTTTCATGATTCATTTTCTTTTAGCACCAGCTTTGACAGTCTATTCCTGGAATAACAGAACCCAGGGAGTTCCATTGCTTAAGTATTTTTGTTGTTGTCAGTTGTTAACTCATTGATTCCTCCTTCATGTGTTGACTTTGCAAACCATCTAAGCTTGATTGTATGTCTTAGTAAAATTGTCCTGGTGCTGTAAGCTGTGTTTTTTGGTGTGTTTCTGGAAAGCTAAAGTAATGATTAGTATTATATAAATTTTGTGTTTTCAAAAATGACAGTTAATGATGCCTTTTGGGTAAATAGAACTTCAAGTGCACATTAGCAAGGGCCCAGTAATACCGGTGACAGGAAAGTTTGAAGGGCATAATGAGGTTTACGCTTCTGTGTAAAATGTAGGGGGTTAATAAGATGTTTTTGTGAGGCATTTGGGAAATGAGATTGCTGAATGACACTATCATTGGTAAAATTAGGTCTGTGCCGTGGACCAGTGACTGAGGGCACACATGTGAACAGTACATTTTATAATTAGTAAAATATAACACGTTATGCATATGAACTTTGGCACATCTTTCAATTATGAATGAAGGCCAACAAACCACTCTTTAGGAGCCCCTGTGACTTTATCATCAATAAATCACAGGTGTATTTATATCACATCACAGTTGTTACAGATACTTCAAAATATCATTTACACTCACTACTTTAAAATTATAGGTGTTATTAGATATACTATTACCTCTTATGTTTTACTGTGCTATAAGAGACGCATATGTATTACTATATGACAATACAATTTGATACTTTTACTTCGTTGGCTTTCTTTATAATGCTATTTATTTTACTTCATACATTTAAAAACATTATACTGAGGAGAGGTCCATGGAACAGAATATTAGAAGCCTCTATTTTGATAAGTGACCTGGTTCTTGCTAGGCTACCAAGACATTCCGTTTTCTAATCCCTTCTTTTCCTTACTCATCATTATTGTTCAGGTTGGTCTTTACAAAGGTGTGTCTTGCCTGCCTGCTTGCTCTACCTATGAGTATACCCTTTTCTATATCCTGATGCACTATTGCAAATTTCAAATTTGCATGTCTGATTTTAAATAGAAAAATTAAGGAAATAAAAAGTATAGGCCCAAGAAGCTTAGAGTGACATTTTGAGATCTAGATTTCTAAATAACAATAGCCAAATCAGAATATAGTTCAAAATATCTAGTACGTATATTCAATTACAGACATCTTTTCAATTTACAGCTATTCATGCATTTTGCAAACCCTTCTAAGAGACAGTTCCTTAAGAATGGGGAACCTGATTTGTTCAACATCATATTCTTGCAAAAATCCTGAAATTTAGTAGGCATTCCATTAATGTTTCTTGAATTCTAAATGAGAAACAAATGCAGTTTTGCAGAGAGATGGAGAATATGCATAGTGCTTCAATTATTGCATTAGTGGCTAATATCTTTTGGATGTTGCTAACCATTTTTTTCTGTAACAGTGGAGTCACTAGAGACATGTCAAACAAAATGTACTTCTGCAATTAAAGCCACAGTCACCTACAAAATAAACATGGTTGTTTAGCTACATTGGAGTGTTAGTGAACCTATCATAGTTACAGCATCAATGGAAATAAATTGGTTCCACACTAGATCGGCAGCTGTTTTAAAGCAGCAGCTGCTTTTCTCAGAGTAGTTACAGGTATTGTTTTTAGTATACAGTGTCAGAACATAATTTTATTGATTTGTATGACATGATATCACCTTTAGAATTATAGTTACCAACAGATTTAAGATGACATGTTTCTCTTTCTTTTTTAGCTGTGTATTTTATTAATTCCACTTATGAATACATTTAAGAGATGTAGGGAAAATGAACAATGTTTTACTGGAAAAGCCAACGAATGCTTGAAGGCAACAAATGCTACTTGTACAAATGATTTTTAAGTATTAGTGGTTTCTTGGTATATAATACAATTGATGAAAGATAAAAATACTCTTACCCCTACTATCCAACAATTTTGATCTTCGTTTTTATTTTCATTGCATTCGTAAACTTCTACGATACTATAGATTTTATTTATTTTGTTATATGTATTGTGTATTGTCTGTCCCCACCTAGTAAAATTTGAGCTCCTTCCGGACAGAAATATTGTTAACTGATACATCCTGATCATCTAAAATCATACTGGGCACAAAGTAGGCATTTAGAAAGTGTTTGTTGAAAAAATGAATGCATGCCTAACTACAAAAAATTTAAAAATACTTAACATGTGTGTTTCTTTGTCAACTTTCCAGTTTTAAACTTATCTCTAAATCTTCTATAGTCAGTCACGCCCTGGTAGCTTAACCTGGACACTTTTGAATAAGTTGAATTGCTAACTATAAACTTTAAGATACGTTATAACTCTATTAATGGTGACTGAGGCTGAAAGCAACATAGGAAATTTCCCTTGGGTTGGTTGAGATCTAATCAATAGTAGCAGTGTAATTGTGTCACTATCTTAAAGATTTCGTAAAGCTTAAGAAATGTTAATGTTGACATCTGTCAATTTTCTATGGAAATGCTAAGGAAGAACCAGATAACTAATATTAACCTTGAGCCTTTCAGGAAAATAATCAAGAACTAATTCTGAAAATTTGCATCATAGTAGTTGAACACAGATTTTCAACCACTGTAGAAATTCAGTCATTGAGTGTTCAGAGGGTTAGTTAAATAACAGGGTAGAAGGGAAGTTTGTAAAATGAAGCTTTCTTTTTGCCTTCTAAAGATTAGTGGTTTGAAATTACTTTCTCTTTCTTAGATATGGAACTGACTTTAATTTTCTCAGTTCCAATCCTAATTTCTAATTTTTTATTTAATAATTCATATTCTCAACCATGAGTACTTCCTTCCATATGTTGAAAAAAAGAAAAATAATGGTTTCTAGAATGGAACATAAAAGGACCATAGGATTATTTATCGGCAAGTGGAGATGTCATTTGAAATAAAATATGGGGCAGTTCATCATGAAGCATCTGAACCAATACACTTACTCCCAGTGACTTTGAGAGAAGCCACCTACTACACTCCTCAGGAAGGACATGAGATGTCCTTAGACTACACAATCATACTGGCTTCATTTGATTATTTGAAAAATCTTTGCTCCTAGAAAGGAGATAAAAATAAAGTATGGTTCTTTCCTCATGGCAATAAAACAAGCAGCTGAGAAGCAAAGTGTTTAGACAAGTGCCATTAATTATATTATTAATAAACCCAAGAGCAGAATTAACTGGATTCAACAAAAAATAAAGAATTGAATGTGGTAAAAAGAATTTATGTGTGCTGACATGCCCACTTTTCTTTTTGCCCATGTGTCAGCAATGATAAAGAAAATAAATGAGCAAGGGAAGAAAGAAATATCTTTGATACAGTTGAAGTCTGACCAATTTGGAAGGAGTTTTAGAAATGGGATGAAGAGAATAAGGGTGTGCTAGCAGTCCTGCCTTTGTTGCTAGCATCTTCTATTCCATGATTGTACTTTAACTCATGTGATCCTAAATATAACCCTGTGAAATCAGCATAATTATCATCTGCATTTTCTTTCTGAGAATGTGATGTTCTGAGAGGTAAGAAATTGAATTGAGCTCATTTAGTTAGTACATAGGACCCAAGTCCAAATTTTCTGATTGTTAATTCCATGCGTTTTCCAATATATTATGCAACAACTCCTAATTCAAACACCTAGGGGTAAAACTATCCTCCTAGATTCCCTAGAAGAATATCCCTGATAACCATGATTCTGGACCTAATGTGCTCACAGATTTCATTATCATTTTTGCCCTAAGAGGGTTGCTTGTTGCTTGGTATCTGAGAAGATTGTTTTGCTGATGTGAGCTTAAACATGGACCTATATTTAAGGATTTCAGAGCTTAATATTTTAGCGGGAGAACAAGCAACAGAGAGGATCTTTGGGATGAAGTATTAAACACTGTAGATGAACCAGGTACAGGACACATTAGCTAATACCTCACTGGAGCACATACATATGGTAAATGAAATACTAATAATCTGTAGGCATAATTACAGTGTGATTTTTTTTTAATATTAACCTATAATCTCTAGGGTTTTGACAAGATAAAATCCTTATCTCTGAGTAACCAGAGAAGTTATTTTCTACATAATCTTAATCCTGAGCTGTCCTAGTCAGCCTCTAATCTCTTTTGGCTCCATAATCCACAGTGGCCTGGGTGTTTTTCTGTATTGGTATTCATAGGCTCCTCTTATTGACAAGACCTGGGCATACCAGGTATTGCCTTACAAAATGCCTCAGATAGTACTCCTACGTGACTGACTGTTGCTTCTGTGATTTTAGGCAGCGAAAAGGATTTTGTTCCTTGAGCAAAATACTTTTGCCATTACCTGAAACTCAAAACTGACCTGACATATATGAAGCCTTATGTTAAAAAGGTTACCACAAAATTTTTTATCCAAAGAAGTCTCTTTGAGGGAACACTATTAATAGCTATACCAGGACAATATGTATAAAAAGTGATTGTCTCAAGCAAAGCTGGACCTACGACCACCCTCTCAGTAAAGCATTCTTAATTGAGTGAATAAATATAATGCCTTTCACTCTCTGTTAACGTTCTGTCTGTGACGGAAGTTGAGGGAATTGAAGTTAGTCCTGCTTTGGGAGCCTGAGCACAGATGGTTCATCCAGACGCTCATGAGTTTAATTATTTTGTATCTTCCTACAGGTAGGCAACAAGGACAAGATCAAAATATTGTGGTTGCCAACTTTCTACAGTTACATGAAAGGGAATTCTAGTGCCTACGTAGAGCAGAAATTTAAGAGGTCATATTTTGAAACACTTTCCATCATTGGAATCTGTGTAAGCATTCCTCTTGTCTTTGAAGAAAAGGCTGATAGTATTTTGTTACAAAACGCATCACAGGATCTGTCCTCCAGATAAGCTCTGGCGTCTTTGTAAAGGATATTTTTTCTAAGCTTGTATATTCTTTTGTAGTATGTGTAATTCCATGATAAAAGGCAAAAGGTCAACAACGAATGTGAAGCTCCATTCTCATGATCTATTCAGATATGAAAATCTTTAGACTAGACATCCACAATGATCTTTGATCACCTCTGATTGGAAGCTGTGATGGAATCGTATTTTTATGCAAATAAAAAGACATTAACTTTGGGAAAGATATGTAATGAATTCCTTCTAGGGTTCCAGGAAGTCTGCTGAATTCAAATGCATTTCAGATGCTATAAATGATACTAATGTGAGGGAAGATGGAGTATGTTCAGGAGAACTGCTCTAAAATTCTTATCAACTTGCGGTAAACCATCACTACAACTCTTCATCATTTGCAAAATATCAACCTTTCTGAATTTCTGCATCTGTTTGAAAAATCAAACATTTCTTTAAAGCAAAAGTTTCACCAAAGATAAATATACAATCTTCTTGTGGGACAAAGCGTCTGATTTCATTTAGCTCTCGTTGTCTTTTAACATGAGGTTGCCCTTTAGGTCCTTTTTTTTTTTTTTTTTAACTATGTTATACTCGTGTTGTATTAACAGATTCAATCTATATAAATACATATGAATGGGAATATTTTTGGCTACCAGATTCACAGTTTTTAAAGCACTAGGTGTATTGAGAATCTTGTCTCTTTTAAACGTTAAAATCCAAATGATAAGTTGACTATTAAGCAGTTTTATATTTGATATCAGTATCAAGTTATTAAGAAAGGGCATAGTCTAATGTACTTTGAGGGCAGGCTGGTTTCTTACTAATATACATTTGAGAGTTGACCCATGTTGGCTCTGTATATATGAGGGTTTAATCATCAGAGGCTACTGTGTTGTTAAACACATAACTTTCATCACATTCTTGAAGATTTTAGTGATGTGGCAAATACAATTTATGAGTATTCAAGTTCAATCGAAATTGAGCCTACAGTTGTATACAATTCATACCATACTGAAACAATAGAACAATACACTAGAAATGGGATATATAGAGAGCAGTCAGAAAATTAGAAAATATTACAATACTTTAAATGAAGGAAGAACATTTATAAAATAATTTAGAAATAGTTTTGCCTGGGAGGTGGGTGGGGAGTAAATAGGGATCCTATTAACAAATATTTTGGTAGTGGACTGGATTGGATTTGATAAGGATCTGTGCTAGGAGGAGGGAGAAGGTGAGAATGACTCCACATTTTTCAGCTTGAGTGAGTGAGGGGATGATTATGCCATGAAAAAGACACAGGAAAGGAGAAGGAAGGTTCATGGTATAGAGTAATAAGTTTCGCACAGTGATGAAAGTCAAATCCCATTATTCCGGAAATAGCATTTTAGACTGTGATTTAAAAGTAGAATACCAAGGAAACAAAGGATATGGTGCGGAAGAAATATTCCAAATACAAAGACCCTTAGAGAGAATAAGCTCTGAGAATGAGTGCCTGCAGAAAGGAGGTTCTCCTTGTTCCCCACAGAACATGAATACAGAATTATGCTTAAAATGGCCCCAAAGTTAAGGTGAACATTTACAATAGATGTGCATTTTTCAACTGGAGTAACTTGATGACAAATTGGATGCTTTAAAACATTTTTTATGTCATATGGCAATTATACACACGTAAAATGATTAGTTCTTTTTGGTCCTGTTTAGCAGTGATAAGGAGGAATTCATTTTTTGTCACTTTGCGGGATGTTTACATAACTCTCTCTGACTGACTATAACAATAGATTTTTTTCCCTAGGTGTAGTAATAACAAGGTAAAAATGTTGATAATTATAATAGGTAACACTTACTGAGAATTTACTAACTCCTGAGCATTTTGCTAGTTAGGATGCCTCATTTCATTTGATCCTCAAAATACACATAGACTTTATTGATATGCCTTTTGTTAAGACAAGAAAAAAGAAACTCAGGGAGGTTAAATAAATTGCCTAAAGTTGACATAGCTAGTAGATGGGGAAGCTGAGATTTAATTTCAGAAAACCTGACTCTAGAACTGGTAATCTTAGTTATTATGCTCTTTATAACAGTTGTTTCACATGATGGGAATTTATGTTTGGACTAATGTAATTTCTCCTATTTATGCACTATCACATATATAAGTAAACATTTTATAAAGTAGACAATATTCATTCTTAGGAAGTCAAAAGCCATGAATCACATTTTGGAAGACATGCTATAATATAAAAAGTCACCATTTATAATTTGATTTAATGATTTAGAGAAGAAACAGGTGATTTTTTAAAGTATAGAAACAGGGTATTAACATTTCTATTGAATTATTTATATATCTTGGCTTATGCCAGGAAAGAGAAACTGATGTGATCCATTTTTACAATTTTATATATATTCACATGTAATACACAAAACAGAAATCAGCTGCTGCATATTAAAAAGGTAAATGCAATGGCCAACTGTGATAGGTCTGACTGCCATATTGCATAAATTGGCCAACAAATTGCATACTGTTTCTCCTTTTCTGATTTTTACAGTGAAAGTCTTATAAGGGCAATTGAAAATCCAATAAATTGCATTTGCATTATTGTGTATTACTCTGTGGAATAATAGGTCAACACCAAAGACAGCACAGTGTCAACCAGTGTTGTGGTGAAGGTCAGTTTTGAGGCCCTCCCAGAGGCTCAGCAGAAGTTCAGTACTCAAAGCCCTAGGATTGTAGTGAGCCCAGATTATAAATTACATCCATTTAATCTTTGTTTCCATGATTCTCTAAAGCTGCTTATGTGAACAGTGGATAACTCATACCTCCTTGTTTATGACAACTATTATATTAAGGGTGGAGTGACTCTGAATTTAATCTATCGTTGACATTTCTGTAAAAAATAACCTTGTCATCTTCCCTCTAGGAACTTTCCCATATATCCTTGGGTTGCCTCAGTCTAAACCCTCAAACTTCATCAGCTTCTTTTTTCTTTTGACAAGACACACCGCACACACACACACTCACATACTCTTATATAGCCTCAAATGTGTTTTTATTATTCCTGGATTTCTTTTTTTTATGCAGGAAGGTCAAAGAAAAGCATAGTGTATTGACCCTGACTTTAAAGTGGAGATTTGTGTACCATCATAACAGAGAAAATTAAAAATTAGATTGTTGATTTCTTTCTCACATCTTCTCTGGAGAAAGCACTATTGGGGTACAGAGGCACTTTTAGCATAATCTTTGATCTTTACAAACTCAGAATGTGGTGTTGCAGGAGGCTGAGTATAACTCTACCTCTGTTTAAACTGGAGGGAAGTAACTTTTATTTTGCAAATGTACCACTATTTGGCATATTTATCATTATTTTAGTGAACAGGATTAGAGTGAAGCTGTATCATAATGATCTGCCACATCCAGGATGGTAATTCCAGGTATCTTACCATTATCTTTGGAAAAGCAAAGTATAGCTGCATTACTGAGGAACATTTTCATCCAGTGAAATTCTTGTAGTCTGACTGTTCTTTCTCATGTAGTAGAAAATTTCCTTTTTAAGCAGTTATGTGCTTTTTCCTGGTAGATATTCAAGATGATGTCCATATATTTTGCGTCAAATGCAAGTCTTCATCTTAATAAGGCAAATTTTTTAATGAATGAAAAATTAGTGATCAGGTATGCTTTTAGGGAAGATTATGACTTCTATTTCTTAAAGTAGCAATGAGCATATGTTTGTATTCAGAATGCTCATGATCTTCCAATATGGGCATCTTTCCTATTACTTTTCTTGGAATGTAAAATATAATTTTGCACTAGAGCTCTTGAAAGCTAGATGAAACTTAAATTTTTTAATTTTAGGCTAAGCTGTTTAGCAAAAAGATTAGAAATAAGTAGTTTATATCTGTCTTTCATGATAGTCTAGAGATAAGTGATCCAGAGCTGAAGGGCTGGTGGGTGGCTTTGCAATCTCAACATAAGACTTTAGTGGTGGCACCATTGTTGCCATTTCCTTGCCAGTAGGAAGAAGGCAAAAGGAGGCATAGACAGAGTGAATTAAGGACTGGAACTTATGTCTGTTACTTTCACTTATATGCTATTGTTTTACATTTAGTCACACCACCACACTTTGCTGCAAGAGAGGTTGAAAAATGTAATTCATAGGTGGATGGCCATGGCCCATTGAAGTTCTAGGGGCTCTATTATTCTGAGGAAGAAGGGGTGACAGAAGACTTCACCATGGTCTACCTCTCTTGTCATTTAAACACCCCTATTGATCTCTCTCCCCTGCATAAAATATACACCCTTCTTCAAGAGAGACAGCAATAAATCCAATCCAGTTACTTCACCCAGCTCATAGTCTAGAATCTTGGGGGTGATACCTGACCTCTCCATTAGGCCTTGTTGCAGCTCTTTGAAGTTCACCAAACTATAAACTAAAAGGCCAAGTTTCTTCCTACCTGTTCCCAATACCTGATGTACAATGGGGAGCAGCAATAGAATAATTAAAACTTCCACATTCAAGAGGGAAGTGTGGAAATCTCTAGCAGTTATTGGTCCTGAGGATTTCTCAAATCCTACTAGATAGAAATTGTGAGGCTTCCCTGCCCTGGTAGGAGGATGAGTTCCTTGGTGGGCCCATCTTGCCAGCCCTGTTCCTGGAGTCACTCAATCCCTTTGTTATTGGCTCTGCCTCTGGGATGTTCTTTTATCCTCCTTGGGCACATTGAAAGAAGGTGTCAGGGATTGTGCTCTCTTTGACATTGCTCAGCATTGGTGGCATTGCACAGCTTCTTGCTGGTGCAGAATTATCTGATTGTTATTCTAATGATGAAATGAAAAGTTTGTTTGGGTCTGGTATTACTAGCTGAATAATTGTCCCCTGAAGATATCAGGTCCTAATTTTTGGATCTGTGAATGCTACCTTCTGTGGAAAAAAGTCTTTGCAGATGTAATTGAGGATCTTGACGTGGAGATTGTCCTGGATTATTTGAGTGGATTCTAAATCCAATCCCAAATATACTTCTAAGAGAAGTAGAGGGAAGTGACACACAGAAGAGGAGAATGGATGTGAAGATGGTGGCAGAAATGGAAGCCATGCAACCAACAGCCAAGGAAAGCCAAGGATTGTCAGTAACTGTCAGAAGCTGGGAAAAAGGCATGGACTAGATTCTCTCTGCAAGGCTCCAGGGAAACTAGCCCTGCAGGCACCTTGACTTTGGACTTTTGATCTGCACAACCAGGAAAGAATACGTTTCTGTTTTTTTAAGTCACCAAGTTTGTGGTAATTTGTTACAGCTGTCACAGGAAACTAATATACCTGGCTTAGAATTTCTTTGGCAACACAGTTGCTTCAGAAACTTAGTAAGCTTCGGGCCTATTTGTTCTCAGCAATTCTATGTGAAAATAGCCACACACAAAAATCTCTTCTGGTCATGGTTCTTAAACCTGTCAGATCTCCTCATTTGTTTACCAGATTCTGTACTCAGTCTGTCATTCTCTCTTTTAATTTAGTGTTATTCTAAAGTCATCTTAAAGGACAAATTTAACCTTATTGTTGCAGCTGGGCCAGCTCCCAGTCACATTCTTATTTCTAGCTATTTTCTGGGGTACAAAAGCACTTGGTTTTTCCAATCTGTAAAATCCCAAATTTCTGGTTTCTCATTTAACTGATTACGGTCTACAGGTTGAGAACCTCTTCTAGCAGATTTTCCCCTAGTTTCTTCTTGCCAACTGGAAAGTTCTTGCTTGAGCTCAAATTTCTCATATATCATTAAAACAACAGTAGCAGCTATCACATCACAACCTTCTGACTTTTCCAAACCAAAATTACACAGCTGTAGACTCAGTACATTTGTAATCTACTTTCCATGTCAGCCCATAATATAACAAGGTCAACAGCTTCCCAGCTTCATTATCTATATCTGGCTGACTGCTACCTGATTCCACATTATATGTACATGCAGATACACATATACATATGCACATGCCATTATATGTGATGTTTGTGTTGCACAAATTTCCTATTCTCAGTGCTAATAGGTATGCTTATTATGTTATAAACTGCTATACACAGGGACCTCCAAAAACAGTGGTGCAAGTAAGACAAAAGTTTACTTCTCTCATATAATAATTTAGAGGTGAGTGGTCTAGAACTAGTGGGGCATCTCTACCATTTTCAGCATCCACAGCTTCTTAGGTTCTTCTAGTCATTTGTCATCCTGATTAGTGGAGAAGGTTGGGGGAAGACCATGCCTAGGACTAGTGTTTTTAAGAAGATGACCTGGGAAGTATAAGCATCATTTCCACTTACATCTCATTGGCCCATACGCATCCCCTAACAGCAACAAGCCACCTGAAAAATGGCTGTAGCTGGGAAACCACATGCCCACATACATCTTGGGGTTTCTGTTACTAAAAGGAACAATGACAACTTGTGAACAGTAATCAGCCTCTGTTGCTCATTCTGCAGCCTAAATAGAGAAAAGGGCAGAAAAACTGTGCAAAAAATTTAAAACCCTCAAAAGTAGATATTTTCTTTGGAAGAAAAATTTTGAAACTTGATTTTTCCAATTATTTCTTAAATTCTCTATGTCAATTCTTTCTACAGGCATAGTATCCAAAAGATTACAGAACCTTTCTGACTATAACTTTGTTTTGAATGAATCACTGGGAGCCTTGTCATCCCTGTAAAGGCATTGCTCTGTCACAAGCAATTTGCTCCAATAAAAATTATCATTAGCGTGGGTCTGTAATGTCTGTATTCTATATTAGTCAGGATTCTTCAGAGAGAAATGGAACCAATAGAATGGATATATGCATATTTCTTATAAGAAATTGGCCCACATGGTTATAGAGGCTGAGAAGTACCAACATCTGCAGCTGGTAAACTAGAGGACTAGGAGAGCCAATGAGGTATGTCATAGTTTCAAAAGCTCACAGTCTCGATATCCAAGAAGAACAGATGTTTCAGTTCAAGCATGAAGTCAAGAAAAGACCAAAATCTCAGGTCACCAGTAAAGTAGGCAGGCAGGTGGATATATATGTGTACTGGATATGTAAACAGTCACCACTTAGCAGTGAACAGTAGTATGAGCCTCACATTTATATAATGCTTTAAACCTTTCAGAATATCTTTTGTTCATTATCTCATTAGAATTTTACAAGATAGGAAGAATTTGGTCTTTACGTGAGATTTAAATTTTTGCAAAGTAACTAGTCCACACAGATAACATATGTTTGCTTTAGGCATATTCATCACTTAATTTGTGTTCCATTAGTAAACAACCTTGCTTTTCCAATTGTGTATCAAGATGTGTTTTTATCCTTAAACATGTAAAATTTTTATCTATAGAGAGAAGAGTTATAATAATAGAAATGTAAATACTTCTGAAAATGGAAAGCCCTGAACAAAAGGGTAATTTAAATGTATGTTATCTTATTCTAAAACTCAGCTCTATCTATAAGGAGGTGTATATTTTCATCTATAATTGTGTCTTGCCTTTCCCTAACTTCTTATATGAAATGATTTCAAATTTACCGGTAGGTTGCAAACATAATGTAGAGAATTCCTATATACCATTTACCCAGACTTACAAAGTTTGCTGCATTTCTCACTCATATTCTCTCTCTCTCTACATATATTATATATATGCATATAACACATAAATACATATTACTTTTTTCAAAAAATATATTGCATTCATTATACTTCTTTATCTCTTAATGTTCCAGTATGTTTCCTAAAAACAAGAATATTTTCTTATGTAACCATTTATGGCTATCAAATTCAGAAACATTGATACAGTAATCTGCTGCTCATATTCCAGTTCTAATACTTGTTCTAATAATGGCCTTCTTAGTATATTTTCATCTCCAATACATGGTCCAGTTCAGGATTACACATTGCATTCTATCTCCTTTCATCTAAAAGAGTTCTCAACTATTTTTTAAAAACTTTTGTGACATTTTTAAACAATCTGGTAACTTTAAAGAATGTTCCTTCATTTGTGTTTGTCTGATGTTTACTTCTGATTAGATTGAGTTTATGTGTTCTTGCCCAGAATACCACAGAGTGATAGTGTGTTCATTTCAGAGTGGCAGTTGTGAAGGAACACCATGTCCTTCTGCCCTTCACTGAGGACGTTAATTTGATCACCTGATCAAGATTTGTCTATCTTCTTCAAACCACAGCATTACTTCTCTTCCCATTGCAAATTAATAAGCAATGTGTGGGCATATTGTACCATGTCTTTTTAAGAGGAGCTGAGTTAAGGGAATATCCATTGTGGGTGTCATGCCTAGGCTTTCAGCACTTAGCCCTGGGTTGACCGAAAGGCCTGGCAAGAAACATGTCTGTGTAATATACAGGATTTCCCTAGGTTGTAAAAATTTAGGTCCTTCATCACTGTTGATGCCTTTGTCCAGATTATATGATATAAATTATGAAAATTATGAAATTATTGTTCTTACCAATTTTAGCCCTCTGTATTTGCATTAAGAATGATTTATAAATTGAGTTTTCATAGCTTGTAAACTCGTTTCATTTATGGTTATTATAAGAAAATTGGCCACTCCTATTTGTTGGGATCAGTCACATTTTGTAGGCTTCCATAGAGTTTATCTGAGTGGAAACAGCCATGTTCGAATGAGAAACTCTGGGTTCCAATTCAATCTAATTATCTTACATTTACACAGTTATAGACCTGTGGTCTATATCCCAATTATTTTGGAGTTAAGAATAATATGTCTTTAGGCCTGTGCTGTCCAATATGGTAATCACTAGCCACATGTGGCTATTGAGCCATTGAAATGTGCCTAGTCTGAATTGAGGTGCACTTTAAGTGTAAAATATACTCTGAATTTTGAAGACTTAATATCAAAACAATAATTTAAAATGTCTTAATAATTTTTATGTTGGGTATATGTTGAAATATAGTATTGTGGATTTATCAGGTTAAATTAAATATATTAGAACTAGTTTCACATGTTTCTCTTCTTTCTAAAAATGTGGCTACTAGGAAATTTAAAAGATACATATGTAGTTCACATTATCTTTTTGTTAAACAATCTGCTTTAGGCTTTTAATCTTGCTGAATGAATAACAAGTTTTACATTTCTATAGATAAGGAAAATACAATTCAACACATTACGTTTAATCTCTGTAGTAAGAATGTGTGTATTACATGAATTATTGTATTTTACATAGATAAAAGATAAGCCTTCATGTTTTATCTACAACCAGTAGTCTGGTATTTCAAGAGGTAACATGTTAATAAGGAGAAATGGTATTGTTATGCCTCTTTCTTAGCCTTATACATTTGTTTGTGCAGAAATATTTACAAGTAATTGTCGTTAGTTGAGACTGTTGCTAAACTGTATTCCTGACTGGATCAGTAAAAAAATACAGATATTGTGTAGACTTGCTATATAATGGATTCTCTTTCATGATATATATGTATAATAGTCATAAACATGACTGTAATCATTATTGGAAGACAGTGAAAAGTGTGATGAAACTCATTTTGGAGTGAATTTCAAATGATCATTGATAAGTTTAACAAAAATCTTGTTTTAATTCTGATACAATTTTCAAAGGAAATGTGCAAAATGGACAATGTAAAAGAAATGTGCCAAATGAAATGGAATTAAGTAGTCACTTAAATTAGGGATTCTCTCACTTTTGATTTGAGACCAGTAACTGTCAAACAAGTTTTTGAAATGAAAAGTGAAATCTAAAGAGTCAAGACCCATCTGTGTGCTGTATTCAGCAGACACATCTCATATGCAAAGACACAAAGACTGAAAGTAAAGGAATGGAAAAATATTTACCAAGCAAATGGAAAGCAAAAAAGAAAAAAAAAAAAAAAATAGCAGGGGTAGCAATCCTAGTCTCTTATAAAACAGACTTTAAACCAACAAAGATCAAAAGAGACAAAGAAGGGCATTACATAATGGTAAGGGAATAAATGCAACAAGAAGAGCTAACTATCCTAAATATATATGCACCCAATACAGGAGCACCCAGATTCATAAAGCAAATTCTTAGAGACCTACAAAGACACTTAGACTCCCACACAACAATAGTGAAAGACTTTAACACTCCACTGTCAAAACCCAAGAAGAAAACCTAGGCAATACCATTCAGGACATAGACGTGGGCAAAGACTTCATGACTAAAACACCAAAAGCAATGACAACAAAAGCCAAAATAGATAAATGGTATATAGCTAACCTAAAGAAATTCTGTACAGCAAAAGAAACTATCATCAGAGTGAACAGGCAACCTATAGAATGGGAGAAAATTTTCGCATTCTACCCATCTGCTAATATCCAGAATCTAGAAAGAACTTAAATTGACAAGAAAAAAAACAAACAACCCCATCGAAAAATGGGCAAATGATTTGAACAGACTCTTCTCAAAAGGAGACATTTCTGCAGCCTAAAAACATATGAAAAAAAGCTCATCATTACAGATCATTAGAGAAGTGCAAATCAAAACCAAAATGAGAGACCATCTCACGCCAGTTAGAATGACAATTATCAAAAAGTCAGAACACAACAGATGCTGGAGAAGATGTGGAGAAATAGGAACACTTTTATACACTGTTGGTGGGAGTGTAAATTTAGGTCAATCATTGTTGAAGACAGTGTGGCGATTTCTCAATGATCTAGAAATAGAAATACCATTTGACCCAGCAATCCCATTACTGGATATATACCCAAAGGATTATAAATAATTCTTTTATAAAGACACATGTACATGTATGTTTATTGTAGCACTATTCACAATAGCAAAGACTAGGAACTAACCCAAATACCCATCAATAATAGAATGGTTAAAGAAAATGTGGCACATATACACCATGGAACACTATGCAGCCATAAAAAAGGATGAGTTCATGTCCTTTGCAGAAACATGGATGAAGCTAGAAACTATCATTCTCAGCAAACTAACACAAGAACAGAAAACCAAACGCTTCATGTTCTCACCCGTAAGTGGGAGTTGAACAATGAGAACACACGGACACAGGGAGGGGAACATCACACACTGGGACCTGTTGGGAGGTGGAGGGATAGCATTAGGAGAAATACCTAATGTAGATGATTGGGTGATGAATGCAGCAAGCCATCATGACACATTATACCTATATAACAAACCTGTGTGATCTGCACATGTACCCTGGAACTTAAAGTATAATAATAAAAAGACAATTTTTTTAAAAAAAAGACATAAAAAAAGTAAAGCAGCAGCAGCAGCAATTATCTGTGATCAATAGCATATCCAAAAACAAAGGATATTATTTTAGAATAAAGGACACTCTTAAACTGAATTAAATCAGCTTTATTAAAAACCTGCCATATTGGCTTTATTTTTATTTTACTATAGACTGTTGAAAAAGATAATGGATTATATCATTTTCCAGAATGAAATTGAGCCAATAATTAAAATAGTGACTGATTTAATGTGAGGTTTTAAAGTCTTATTATTTTATTTTTGAGAACTGTTTTACCCTTATACCTTAAAACTTGCAAGTAGATTAAATATTTCAAAGTTATTTTATATTTTATAATTATTCTTTTTTATTGATATATAAATTTTGATATTTCTTATCAAACCTGTATTTTTATTATTTCTTCACTGACTTTTAAAATATTCATTAGAAGCACTAAAATGTACATTATTCTCCATGGTGGCTTATAGTTTAAAAAATAGAATATTTTATATTAAACAGTTCTCATATGTTTGAATTTTTGTTATGATTCTCTATTCAGAGTAGCCACAATGCTTTATATTAATTTTACTCAGAAAAATATATTAAATTGCAATAATATATGACCACAGTTAAAATTATATTTGGTAAAGCAAATAAAAAAAGGAAACAACAGAGTCATTATTTTTTCAGAGAGAAAAATAATCAAATTGAATATTTTCTTGGATAATAAGTTGAAACCTTAGGATTTTTCATGTATGTAATTCATAAATTATTATACCGGTTTTAACATTGTTAAGATGTTGGCCATTGGTTCATCACAGACTTACTATACCATGACTATAAAATGATTTTCAAAAGAAAACAAAAGTTAATACCTTACAGGGTCTGTACATTTCTGTGTTTTTAGTAGATACAGGGTTTTGCCATGTTGCCCAGGCTGGTCTTGAACTCCTGGCTCCAGTGATCTGTCTGCGTTGGCCTCCCAGAGTGCTGGGACTACAGGGATGAGCCACCATACCTGGACTAATTTCTAGATAGCTAGATGATAAATTTTCTGTCTACATAACTTATTGTTGAACAAACAGTCAGTGGGAAAAACAATTTAAAATGACTTATCTTCCATTACTTTTAGATAAATTAGTTTAAAAACAATTTTCTTTTATCTAGAATTAGATTTTGCTTCATATAACAGAAAAACAAAACAAATTAGAAAAAATAAAAGAAATACCAGTGGCCTTTGTGTTGATTTAGTCTATGAAAAATTTATTCTGTAATCTGAATATTATTACTCTAGGGCTACTTGTGAGAGCTCCATGAGATCATTAGGGACTGTGAGACCCTGCTATCTTTCCCCGTCTCACTTTGCAATGTGCTATCTTCAACGACAGCGGCTAGAGCTCCTCCCATCACTCTCACATTCCAGGAAACAGGAAGAAAGAGGGAAAGAGGAAGAGAAAAAAAAATCAAGAACCAGCCATCAAATAAGCTCCTCTTTAAGAATCTTCATGGAAGTTCTACATAAAACTTATTTACATAGCATTGGACAGATCTTAGTCAATAACCACATCTAACTTCAAGAGAGGCTGGGAAATATTTATTTTTTAACGTGGTCGCAGTACCATCTTGAAAGAAATCAGGGTTCTGTTATTAAAGAAAAAGGAGAGAGTGCCTACTATATAGGCAACCAGCAATCTTTGCTACATATATTATAATGTATGTGGCACATATATTTCTGGTTATTAAAGTAATATAAGTAATAAAAGATACTTCTGTTGAGCCAAAACATTTGCAAGTACCAACATTTGATCATTTTAAACTCATAGATATGGCAGTTAGGTATGTTTCAGCCCATTCAAATGGTTTCTGGCAAGTTGCATAACCAAGTTCACAAAACTCTCTGATTATAAAACATCTAAAATAGTAGAAGAAACGTTTTAAAAACAAAAAAATAAACAACTTTTACATAATTTCATGGTTCTATTGGAAAATACTGTATGGGCAGAAAATAAATGAGAATATGCTTTTTTGAGATAAAGGAGCTCCAAAATTGCTATATCTTCTCTTCTAAGGGGGACTTAGAACTTCTTTATCTGAGTGGCATAGGCAGTTGGGTTGGGGATGTGTGGACCAAGACTTGGCCCTGCATGGGAAGCTGGAAGGGAGACTACCCATATGAAGCCACACTTCATACCCACTTCTTGTGCCTCATGGGCCTCCTTGCTGCTCTAGGAACAGGCAAGTGAAATTTTTACCTTAGGGCCTTTGCATTTTCAGTTAATTCAAAGTTAATTCAACCTGTAATGCTCTTCCCCAGATAGCTGCCTAGTTCATTCTAGTATCTTGTTTAAGTTTTTTTTTTTTTTTTTTTGAGACGGAGTTTCGCTCTTGCTACCCAGGCTGGAGTGCAATGGCGCGATCTCAGCTCACGGCAACCTCCGCCTCCTGGGCTGAGGCAATTCTCCTGCCTCAGCCTCCTGAGTAGCTGGGATTACAGGCACGCGCCACCACGCCCAGCAAATTTTTTGTATTTTTAGTAGAGACGGGGTTTCACCATGTTGACCAGGATGGTCTCGATCTCTTGACCTTGTGATCCACCCGCCTCGGTCTTAAGTTTTGATCAATACTACAGTATTAGTTAGGGTTCTCTAGAGGGACAGAACTAATAGCACATATATATATATGTGCTCACATATATATATATTATATGTGAGAGTTTATTAAGGAGTATTAAACTCACATCATCACAAGGTCCCACAATAAGCTGTCTGAAAGGAGAAAGAAAGCCAGTCCAAGTCCCAAAGCTGAAGAACTTGAAGTCTGATGTTCAAGGGCAGGAAGAATTCAGCATGGGCAAAAGGTGTACGCTGGGAGTCTAAGCTAATCTAGTCTTTTCACGTTCTTCTTCCTGGTTTTATCCTAGCCTGCTAGCAGCTGATTAGATTATGCCCACCCAGATTAAGAGTGGGTCTGCTTTTCCCAGCCCACTGACTTAAATGTTAATCTCCTTTGGCAGCACCCTCACAGACACACCCATCCTTCAGTCGAATCAAGTTGACACTCAGTATTAATCATCATAACTACCTTCTCAATGAAAATTGCCTAGACTACTCTAAATTGCAAGCCCTACCATACTCCATACACTCCTTATTCCCCTTTGCTGCTTTGTTTTTAATTCCTATATCTCCTAACATGTATCATACAACTTACTTATTTTACGTCTGTTGTTTGTTTCCCAGTCTTCCTCCCATCCCCAATAGAATATAAGTGCTGGGAGGAAATTCTTATCTGGTTCATCAATGATCCCAAGTGTCTAGGACATGGCTGACAGTGCATTAGGATCTCAGTATATTTGTTGAATGAACACTCAAGGAGAGTTATGAGATATGAGCTATGTCCTCTAAGATCTGAAAGCTGTGTTTGTCCTTGTGTTGTTAGCTTGCCCTAACAGTCTCAGGGAGATGCTGACACGGCTGTATGCTGGCAAGAGGAAGTATGTTGCCAGGACCATAATACAAATATCTGGTCAATTCAAAAAGCAAGTAGGATGACTGATTTTATTTTTACCCATGTAAGTAACTTTGACTCCACAAATCTAATGATGATATTGGTGAAGCCTTAGATTGGATTTAGGATTCTTTATACCTTGAATAATTGTACTTATTGTAATGGACAATAGCACTATGTTCACATTATCTACTGACTTTATGCCAGGGTCAGGAAGCAATAAAGTGGTAACATCTGTTGCATTTTGAGTTTTAAACCAGTTTATTCTTAAGCGGACAATAATGCATTAATAATTTTTTTCTTTGTGACATTAAAAACAAAACTAAAACTAAACTACCCTGACAAACTTCTTAGTAATCTTCTAAGCTGCTCTTAAATTTACATGTGCTAGGGGAGGAGCAACAGATAATTTTATAGTTGTTCTCTGTTACTACCCAAACATTCAGAATTTCACGGGAAATAATATTAAAAAAACATAATCTGGGAATAGCATTATTACCCTATCAGACGATAAGAAATGACAGCCATATATTCAATTCCTGCAACTTATGCTAGGCTTCCAGCACCGGAAGTGTGTCCTACTTTTTAGTAAGTGTGCTGATAAAAGACTGTGTGGCCCCACCTATCCACCTAATTCCAGCTCTAATCTAAAATATTAAATGTTCTTCAGTAGTTTTTTAAATATGCTTCTGGAAACTTTCTTCGGTTATATTCAGGGAGGAGATTAGATGGGGAAAATAAAGTAAGTTTTTCTGGCTACCATTTTGTAGTCAATCAACTTGCCTTCCAAATCTTCAAAATATTGAACATCTGTGAGAGATTTCATTTGAATACAGTTTATTACATTTAAAAATTGACCTGAGGAGTTTTTTTAAAAAATCAAGGAATACTGAGATCACATGGTACTTGACTAGTCTGTTTCCTACCTTTATAACTGAATGCAGTAGTACAATCTACTAGAGAAGCAAGGGATCTCTTTAAATTACTACTTGGTAGATACGTGATTTTTCTTTTTCTTAAAGGATACAACTATATGATATCAACATTTTAATACTTTCATCAAGTCTAGATAGATGAATAAACCTTTCATAAATGGAAGTATATTTTACTTGTTTTTCTGGCTTTGGAGATTAGCAAGGTCTAAACAAAATAACTAATGTTACAAGTTAATTGGCATATTTCTTTTCCTTAGTGAATAAACCAGTAATTCTTTGCAATACCTTAAATTTTCATGAATGCAAATTGTGTGTTAAATATGTGATGAAAGATACTTTAATTATAGCATCAAAATCTTGCATACTTGTATTTTACATACACAGGCTTCTATTTGTTTTGATATAGTGAAAATTCACAAAGAAATTGGTGTTCAGATTATGATCTAAGCACATTTCTAAGCATTTGTTAAATCCTGAGTGATACATTGGATAACATAGTGAAAATTGACTGCAATTTCTCATCTCTAATGATGGTTAATAGTTCAGAAAACAAGCTCAGAATTCACACTCTCACAATGGGGATGTGCCACTGTCAAGTCACTTAGATATAATTATGATTTTGTAACCATAATGACTAAGTGTGTGTAATTAACAAAACTGAACTTTGAGGGAGAGGAAAATGTTGTAAAAATGTATTTGAGTGCTAAAAACAGGAAATGTGTTGTCAGTTTATTCTTTTTGAAATTAAATATTTAAAGTATACAACATGATATTTTGATATATAGTCATGTACTTCATAATGATATTTTGATTAATTATGGTAGTCCCATAAAATTATTAAACCATATTTTTATGGCAACTTTTCTAGGTTTAGATACTTACCATTGTGTTACAGTTACCTATGTTATTCAGTACAGTAACATACTGGACAGGTTTGTAGCCTAGGAGCAATGCCTAAGTTCATAGTAGGCTGTACCATCTAGGTTTTTTTAAGTGCACTCTGTGATGTTTGCCCAACAATGAAATTGTCTAACAATGCTTTTCTCAGAATGTATCCCTGCCATTAAGCACCACATGACCATGCTTACACATGGTAAAATGTTTACTATAGTCAAGCAAGTAAACATATCCATCATCTTGCATACTTATCCTTTCTTGTAATAACAGCGCCTAAAATGGACTCAGTTAGCAAATGTCAAGTATATAACTATAGTCCTTATGTTTTGCCTTGTATCTTTAGACTTATTCATCCTACATATCTGCAACTTTGTACCTTTTGACCTGTCTTTTCATTTCCTCCCTCTTCTTCCCATCCCATCCTCAGTAGCCACACTTTTATTGAAAGACAACATAATATATATGCCTTCCGCTTTTCTAAAAAACAAAATCAAATAAACAAACAAAAACCCTAGTAAAACGCCCAATGAGAATATAGCGAATGTACCTTTGTTGTGGTTGAACTTCTGTCCTTTAACCACTTCTGTAATGGTTAAACTTTCTTTCCTTGAAATGTAATTTGTATTAAAATATTTTATAGAGTTTCAGTGAGGTACTAAGAATGTGTTTAGCTTCAGATTTTCCATGTTAAAAAAGATGCCATTTTGTGTCTAATTTTTGCACACTGGCCTTTGAACCCATTTCAGATGTGAACGCAAGGAAGGGAGAAAGTAAAATTCAGGAAAACCCTAAAGTATGGTACTCTAGACTTGACCCAAGGCTAATAAAATTTAATGTGACTTACTCCTCCAGGGCAAACAGAACTATCAGATTTTAAAGGGCTTGGTTTGGTAATGTTGTTTATAGTTTAGTTACTAAATTTGGTTGTTGCTGAAGTTTAGTGTTGCTCTCACTTCCACTCACTTGTTTTTTACTAATAATTTTTACTTATGCTTTTGACTTCTCATTATAAACAAATATATCTGTGTTTCTAGCATGGCCCTTTAGGAAACAAAATTCTAAATCTCATTACGTTTTGCTCATTCTAACTTCTTGGAAAATCCCATAGAAGATGTTTAAAACATATTCAGTGAATCTTTGTGTGTTTAAAAACAATTTCCTACTTAGACCAGGTTCCTTCTGTTTTTGTCCCAAAAAGACAAGATATTAACCTCTTCTTAGATTACTTTGCTTTACAAAATATTTAAATACTTGTGCTATTTAAAATTAATTAACAGACGAGACACCTATTTATCCATTAGTAGTAACTTTCCACTTGAAGAGGCAAGAGACTTCCTTATGCGCCTCCCTTTTGCACAGTTGAGCATTTAGAAGGATACATACTGTAATATGTACGTTATCACCTTTACCAACTCAGAATTTTCCACCTTCTCTTCTTAGAAGTTCTTGTTCTTAGGTTTTGCTAATATAACGTAATGGGCAACTTATCCTTATATCTGATATCAGTACTCCTTTTGGAGAGAAAAAGGTCTCTGAGAACCCCATTCCTTGAGAAGCTTGAGGCAAAAGGTTATATGATGAAGCCTGAACGTCAGCAGGAGACCATGCCAATGTGCCAGGAGGTGGGGAGAATAATCAAACACTGGTTCAAAACAGCAGAGCTAAAGGGTTACAGAGTATGAGCTACCCTGCTCTCTTGTTGATCTAGGGTCTTTGTTTTCAGTGGATGGTAGTTGCTGAGGGAAGAAAACCTCTTTATATCTCTTTTAGGGAATCCCCGATTCATAAAGCAAACTCAGATTATACCATGTGTTGTAGTCAGAATAGTTTTATCTAAACTATCTCTATGCAGCCCATAATTTTTGTAAGTTTTTTTCAGATTTTGACATGACAATGTCAGTTTTCTGTTTCTGGTATTGTAAATATTTTTATCTTCTTTTGAAAAATTCTGTATTATCCAGAGAAAAACTGGGGAAGGCTGAAGTGGAGACTGGAGACTACACAATTTATTAACACAAGATTTTATGAGTCTATTTCAATAAAATTGATGTCTGTGTTTATATGTAGATATATATTACATTATTCAAATGATATTTTTCTTAAACATCTCTGCATGTATACACACATATGCATACACATATACAAAAATAAGGAAAATATTGCTGGAAGGTTAGATATCCAAATATAAACCACTGTTTTACTGGGTGTGGCCTTAGAATAAAATCTTTTATTCTCTGTTTATTATAATTATGTCGTGTTTCTTGGAAACCGAGGTGTTAACAGGAAACTCTTCTCTTAAAAACTAGATAAGATTGCTTAGAGCCTTTCACTACACACAAGCTACTTTTCCAAAGGGGTGAAGAGTTTATATTTCCATGCTTACATCTGACTCTAAACCCTTCTTTCCCTAGAATTCACTTAATTCAGGGATTGTATTACACTTGCTTGCTGCTTGTATGCCTCTGTGTGGAATCTCAAATGTAAACCTTGAGTTCTAGCTCAATTTTCATAAAAAGCTATTTTTACCGGCAACTGTATTCAGCCAACTATACTGGCAACCTGGGATAGTGATGAAGAGCGCTTTATCATGCAACAATGCAAGCGATTTCAAATTATATTGGAACATCTTTTGTATTTTGATCCTCTATAATGTGGGATTTTTCATCAGCTGCTCTACCTCTCCTAGATCCTGGCCTCACTATCTTGACTGCTTCTCTCCTTTACCCTTCTCATGTCTCCTGTCTACCTTCCTTTGTCCCTGGATAGCATAGGTAACTCCAAACTCTTCATCTTCTTCTGTAGAGCAATGCAATTCTTCCTAGCTCCTACTCCCAAATTCATTATAATGTTCAGAACAGAAGAACCCCTTTGGAAAGAATCAGAAATTTTAGTTAAAAATAGCACTTTTCTCCATTATACTTTCTTAATAAGAAGAATAATGATGAAGTTGGTTTTATTCGTTTCTACCAGGCTCTCTCTTTCTCCAAAAGGTGGATAACAGCATATAAAGTGAGAAAGCAGGCTTTTAATTTGTTCCATATTTTCATTTTCAATTTGTATTACACAATGTAAGGACATGAGCTTTTTAGAAATGTGGGGGTCACAGGAGCAGCCTGCCTGAAGGCATACCGGTCAGAAAGCTGTGATGGCCACCCCTGGTAGAGTGAGATTGTTATCTGGATGAAAATGTGGAAAAATCATGGATAAAATGAAAATGTATACTTTTTCTTTTGTCCTGATAGTTGAAATTTTAGACATTTTCACAAGGTTGAACTTCTTTTAGAAGTAAGGAAGCAAATCATGGATTGCTGCCAGGTTTGGTCACATACTTTGTAATTTTACAAGTGCAAACATATTTTAACCTGTTCTTGCTATTTAATCTTCTCTGGATGTATGACCTGGATCTGGTTCAAAAATGAATTAGATGGGTAAGAACGGAAGTTATTCCTTATCAGAATTTATTTTAAAATGTGATTATAGGTGAGATTTCTGCTGTAAGCTAACCTTGATTTCAGATGGTATGTACAACTTTTGTTTCCAAGAACTATTCTTTATATAACTTGCTGTCTCCAATGTGATCTACTAACGTGGTAGAAGAATTTGTGTGACTGATAATTGTGCACCTTTACTTGCCACTGTTAGGACACTGAACTGGGGGAATACTCTGGGCTTTTGACCTAAGAATTCGAGGTTTTGTGTTATTTCTAAGAGATCATTGATATATCCTTCAGCTTGTATTTTCCTGGAAGCAACTGATAAAACCTGTAACACATTATCATCTTTCTCTTTCCCTAGTGCAACGTATTCCCCATTTGGTGTTAGAGTGGTATTAAAAATTCAGTGCCCTAGGCCTCACCCTACTGAATTAGACTCTGTAGGAGAAAGCCCTACTGTTATGTAGAAGATAACACATTCTGATTCTGTATGGACTTGAGGGGGAGTTTCCGAGATGTGTAACAAGGTATAGATTTTTAAATGCACAGTTACAATCATTTCTTTATCAGTTCTTTCCCCATTCTTCTACCCTCTTCTTCCTATCAGGATACTGAGTTGGAGATGGGGAGAGAGGACAGGTAAGGACAAGAGAGGATCCCTCATGTGGTCACTCAATTATGATCCGGTTTTTGAATCCCCTTGGTATGGCGAGAATTCATATACCGGCTCTTTTTTGAGAAGCACAGGCAGAGATTTGTATTTGCTCTATTCATAATATGAATCTTTGAGAGAATTTCTTAGGGAAAGAAAAGCTTAGGTTTCTGTCACTTAGCAAATAACCAGCTTGGGGATAAAAGATTAGTATCTTTTTCTGATAAATACCCACAATTTCTGTGGTTGTTTGGCTTGAGTTTGGAGGTAGGTAGGGAAGGTAGGGAATCCTGAAACTCCTCGTTAGAATGTGTGGGTATAACATTCTTTATTTTCAGATTTGGACTTTAGCTATGAAACTATAGCAAAGATTTAATAACATTATTGTTTACAAAGTAGTTCTTTTCTTATTGGTTTCAGAGTTATTTTGTATATTAATATGGTACCAACATTTTTCAAATATTTTTCAGGACCTGTTGAGAAAATCACTTTTAAATATGAAAAATTATTCTAGGTCAAAGTTTGTAATTTAAATACTTATTGATTCTAGGTCAAAGTTTCTAATAATATCTAATTTTAGCCATATCTGTCATCTCCATTAATAGACCCATAATAATTATCGTAATTATTGATGTTCCTGGTTTGTTATTTTTTACATGTTAAGATTGACATGCAAGTGTTTTAAATAATATATGACGTCTATATTTAATAGTGAAATAGGCCTCGGTTTTTTTTTTCTTGAACTATATTTTGATGTTTCATATCAGGGCTATGCTAGTTTCACAAATAATATTTTTGGCTTTAAATATCCTGTATTCTGGAAAAATTTATAAAGCCCTGGAGTTTTGTCCCAACTCTAGTTTATGATTGTGGTGCATCTCAGGAGGATTATGAAGCCTATGGTATGGGAAGGTCAGTCTGGTTAAGGCTGGGTCAAGATAGCCTGAGTATAAGTGGTGAGCTATTTTTTTCCTTGACACCAAGGATATTCCAATCTTTTCAGTCATTACTATACCCTGAATACTTTCTTTTCAGCTGCCACAAGTCACTCAGTGAGGATCATAAGGAAGCAGGTGCTCCTTTTGGATGAAAACAAAGTGTGCCTTTTCCATCCCAGGAAGAAAGATAAAAGAGTTCAAACTTTCCTTTGACACATGATGCTGAAAAACTTTGAAAGATCATTTTATCTTTACCATGTCGCTATGGTAACCTGGCCTTCTGTAGCTAATCGCATACTTCCTTTATTCGTTCTTGCCGAGTAGGATGAATTACACCAATGTTCAACATTTCCAACAACAAAAGTGAGGGACCCAGAAATATGGACTGACAATTCTGTGTATTTGGAAATTTGCATTTAAGAATAATTATTGACTGTATACAGGAGACAGGAACTGTGAATTCGAGAGTCCTCAGAAATAAAACAAACATTTTCTTTTCATCTTTATTGATGTTTTTGTTCTCTTGCATCATTTGGCTTTTGGTTTAAATGATGAGGGCAATGTTATAAGTTTTTTTTTTCCTTTTGAAGACGCCCAGCCAAGAGACAAAAGCATGAGTGAATGGCTTGGCATAGGAGGGGATTGTTGCAGCAAATCATAGAGAAATTTGAGTGTTCCTTTGATAAGACATGGAAGTAAATTAAGATGAGGCTATAATTTAAAATTCTATGTAAGTTATGCCCTACTTCCAATGGTTTTATCATAAGTGAGCCCCCTTTGGGCTGACATAATTTTTTAAATTCGTAGCACTGATGGATATAAAAATTTTATTTTTTTATGAGAATGTAACATTTGTCTAACTTTAGTAAAAACAAGAAGAGATGAGAACCCTAGAAAAATGCTATCTGTAAGTCTGACCATAGCTACAGAATAATTATGAAACCATTATGTTTTGGGAGTTGTAGTCAGTCAACCTGAACCACATTTGGCAAAGGTCTGTAATGCCAACCACTCAATTATTACAGCATACCAAGCTAACATTAACTGTGCCACAAATTCTGATAAAAATGGCTATCAGTTTTCTTTGAATGTAGAAGGCTTTATTTTATTTATTTTAAATTTAGAGTAGTGAACTAGCCTTGGGTAATTAATTTTGAATTTTAGATAAACAAGTTATAGTGATACAATCATTCTTATAGGTAGAATAGCTGGAGATTCATGACTATTCCCAGGCAGTGATACTGCTTCATACTATAAACTGGACAGATAGTAAGCGAGGGTAATGTGTTTAGGTAGAAGAGATGGGGTAGTATCTGAATGGAAAAACCAATATCTCTCAGCTTATTACATTAATAATTATTAATATGTCTCTAATGTTTTAAATCTGTCATCTCATCATGATAGCTTTGGGAGGTAGATAGAATTGACTTAATTTTATAAATAAGTTAAATTCAGGCTCATAAAAATAATTTATTCAATGTCAGAAAGTTAAAAACTTTGCTAAAGAGGAATTCAAATATAAGTCTGTTGGTCTTTAAAATTGCTTTTCACAAATGATGAAGTGCAATTAATTTTGGAGAGAATGTTTATGAAAAAACCATAGTGGTCACTTTATTTTTTTTAAGCCTTGAACTTTAAGGAGAATGCAACTAAGGACAGTTAATGCCTCGAGCTTCCTTTGTGGCCTTCTCTACCTCTCTGTAGCTCCACCAAAGAACAAAACAGTGTGATCTGGATTGTCATCATAGTCAGTCCACTGACGGAGCACAGCTTTCAGAAAGAGGAGCTTTTAGAAAGGGTAGAAGTATGGCCTCTGTGAACATGGTTTATACACTTCCCCACCTCTTCTTTCCAAGCCCTTAAGTAGAAGGGGTTCTAAGAGTGCTTTCCTACCTAATTAATAAAAGTAGCACGCCATCCCTATTTACTTATCATTATTCTATTAATGTGTCTTCCCTGGTTCCTCCCAGAGAAGACTGTGTAATTTAGGGGGCAGACTTTAAGTCCTTTGGTCATAATACCACCTAGAAGCACCCCAGGCTCATCCCCGCTTATAATGGAATGAAAAGTGAAATATTCAACAAAAATATCAGTGTGATAGTTTGTAGACCTGTGGCCGAAATCATAGAAGACAAAAATATGAAAGGAATACAGATGTGAAGGAAAGTAACAGAAACCTGTGTGGGGGTGAGCATTTTACCTATACAAATTAAACAATAAAAATATACAGAGGTTAAAAAGAGTTGTTTGTGGAAGTAACTACTTAATCCTGGAGATATGTAGAAAGTCAAACAAATCTCTGGTAAATGTACAGCTGAAGCCCCTATTAATATAGCCACTACAAGCAATTTAGGTAGAATCATTTTAGAAGCTGCTCTCCCTTGGAAACTTTGTCCAGTCTTAAATGCTTAATAACCACTAAGCAATGATACAGTTTGACTGAATTTTTGACCCAGGAATCTTAGGCTGGCTAACATGGCAATTTGCACCTCCCTAAACTTTCTGCAAAAAATATGATACAATCTTAGAAAAATAAGAAAATAAATACAGAAGGGAAAAAACCAAAACACAAAAATCAAAAAAAAAATAAAAGCAAACGCACAATGTAAATATTTTTGTTTTCAATTCTGAATAATTATTATGTTTGTTATGTAAAATGTTTGTAATATTTAACAAAATACAATATTTAAATGTATATATAATGTTTAATTTGTTAGATTTATAAGGATCATGCTTAAGAAAGCATTTATTGGATAGGTGAAGTGCTTACAAATTAGATATATTCGATGTATAAATCCAGTTTAAAATACGGAACCAAATTTTAAGTTAAATTAAGGGCAGATTTCTGAAGAGACTTTAATTTGCTCAACTTCAGTTAACAAAACACTCATAGAAACAAGGAGCCAGGCTGGCTGGGGCTGAATGTGAGAGCTGTTACTTATTGACTCTGTGATCTTGTACAAGCTTCCTAACCACCTCCTGACTCAGTTTGCTAATTTGTAAAATGCAGATAACAATCATAACAACTTCATTTGTTGAGAGGACTGACAGAGTTAATACATGAAAACAGTTGAGAGCACAGCTTCAAGTATAGTAAGGCTTATAAACATACTTGTTATTGTTAATAGCAAAAATGTTTGTTCTTACCCTCTCCTTACCTTTAGCTTTTCACCTGCCTCTGTGTTCTCCAGCCCCTAGCCCCACTCACATCAAGATAGGTCCATTCTCTTATGGTTTGATGAGGCCACTCCTTTGACTTTATAATGTTTATAGCGTCTTTAAATGTTGTCTACATTAAAGACTTCTGTGGTTGAAAGAACACAGTCCTAATCCCAAAAATAATTCTGACTTGTGAATATCATTTGTGTTTCTTAAACTCTACTGGAATATATATATATATATATATATATATATATATATATATATATATTACATATTTGTGTGTGTGTGTGTGTGTGTGTGTGAATATCCCCAAAATAATACTTATTAATTTACCATTTTCTCCTAAATCCACTTCCTTCACATTCCTTAGCCTGCTCCCACACCTTTCTTGTCTGACACTTTCCCCAGCCTGAAACGGATTCTGGTCCCTTTTCCTTTCCTTATTTTTGTACCTCACTTTTTGGTAAATGCTCAAAGGACTGCTCTGGCAGAATAGAGATCTTCTCAGAGCATAAGAAGGATAAGAACTTCAAAGGGGAAGTGAAAGTGCCTAATGTGTATTTGTTGAATATTTATGTGTGGTTTTTTGCTTTACTTATTATTAATGTTTGTGTTTTTGTAAAAATTTTTTGAATAAGTTTGGTTCATGAGAGTAGCACTGGCCAAAGTAATATTACTTGACCTGACGAATTTATTTGGGGGAAATAGCATTTTTAAAGTAATATATAAACCCAAGTAAAGTACATTCATACCTCAAGGGTACAACTCGGAAAATTCTTTTTGTAGTTGAGAGTGCTAACGTTTGTTCTGTATATCATGTATTTGGATTGTATATAAATTTAACTTATTTCTTCTGTCCTTGACCAAGGTAGACATTATCATTCCCATTTTGCAGCTTGGGAACTGAGCCTCAGAGAGGTTTATTGATTAGCCAGAGATCATGGGACTGTAAGTAATAGAACAGGTCTCTGATGTAGGCTCAAAGTTCTAAAGCCTGCAGATCTTCTTCATATCCTACAGCCTCTGGGGTATACGTGAGGCCCGTGGAGCCTTTACCACACCTTGATGAGCTCTTAGTTTGAGACCTTTCCATGTATACTAGTTTACTATCAGTTTATAAATTACTTATTGGGTTAAACTGTGGAAACTGCCATCCTATACAGCTTTCCTTCTTTTTTTGTTTTCTGCACTGACTGTTTCACATTTCTCTTCTTTCCTAGGTAATATATGAGAATACTTAAGAATTTCTATATTACCAAACTCCATTTTCATATAAGGTTATTGAAATTTAGCATATTTGTTTCCAAAGAGTTTTTTTGTGTAGAAATTGTAGAAAACATATTTTTAGCGAAAACACCAGTGAATATTGAGAAAGTTGTTAGTTATAAGCACAGGTCTGGGAATGCCATTATGCAAATTTAATGGGAATTTTATATTTTATGCTTACAAGATTACATGTATGAAGGTATTCCAGGTATGCACGGTCATTAAAGAGAAAAATCCTAAGAAATAAAGAAAAGAATACTCCTTCTTTTGGTTTGTACTGCTAAACATTATCTATTCATGATGAATTAAAATAGGTTAGAAAAGCTTTTCATTTAGGAATTGGAGTTTATAAAACTCTACTGAAACAAGTTTCAACACTCACAGAAAAATAACCACCTAATTGACCATACAACTGAAATAAGTCAGTTTGATTCCAGAGGCTGACAATAGTTGGAAATGAATGGCAACAAAATTAAGTGTCCAGAGCTCTTTTTCTTTTGTTGGTTGCAAGGGTGGGAGAAAGCAGGCCTTGAAGGTCACTGTGGGTACGCTGAATTGGGAGTCACGGTGTGCAGCTTATACAGTGACAGATCAAATGGCAGGCAGAGGAACAGTGTGTATGAAAACGTAATTCTTAAGACTAGAATAAGGAAAAAAAGGAATATTAAATCACTTCAATAAGGTTTATTACAGAAAATTATTCTTAAAAAGATAAGTAGTATCCAGACAGTGATGGGAAATTAGAAAAAGTAAGCGTACATACACTTATTGTTAAAAAGAACCATAGATTTTGACATTTGAGAACTGACGTCCTTAAAATAATTGTATTGGCTTCTGGAAAATATTTATTTGAAGCATTAGATGGTATAGATTTTTCTATTTTCTTTTCTAAGCTCTTTCCAGTTACAAATAAATTGTGCCGCTGAAATTGATTGGATTGTTTCATTGGTTAAAATGACAGGACAAGAATGTATTATAATGTTAAATTCCACTATATTGAGCCATGTATCTTTAGTTGTGTTGAAAAGAGAAGAAATGTTAAGGGTATTACATAAAACTAGGAATTACAGGATCTTTAGAAATAGAATCTGATGTCCCATTATAGAAAATAATTTGAATATTTTACATGGGATAGATATAGAGGTCACCAAATGTTTCCATATTCTACTTTTCTAGATAAATTCTTAAAGGCAGAACACCCTAGGGGCCCTTTAATACAGAGAACCCAAAGAAGTTCAGTTTGTGAATTTAAATGGCTTTTCCCAAGTAATGTGGAATTCTGTATTCAATAGACTTATGGGCTTTATTTCCCATAAGTCTAAAAGTTGCACATTGGTGGAATGTCAGCTCCTTTTGAAGAGTCAGTAAAGCCTCTCTGTGTGGCCCATGTGATGGCAAATCTGAGTCAGATTAAGAAGTGAAATCAATGGTCATAGGGAACTTATCACATTTGAGGCAAGGGAGGTATCAAGAATTACTCTAATTTCTAATTTACATAATTGTATATTTGCTGATAACATTTGCAGTTATAAAGACCACTGCAACGATAAAGGAGATGAGGGTTAAACATGAGGAAAAGTAAAAATTTAGCTTTGGACTTGCTATATTTTCAGTGTCTGTCAGTCGCTGGAATAGAGCTGTTAAATAATTTCTAATCCTTCATGAATTGTGATGGTCACTGGGAATAAAATACAAATACTATCTTCAAGAAATTTATATGGCATTAATAAAATAATTGGCAGAATTTTTGCCCATATGTTTTGTGGGCTTATAAGTAAAGCTATATGCTTCTAGGCCAAATATAATATGGTATTTTAAAAAGTCAGTTATTTTCCATTTTTGCTGTTATACTTTGCTTATTGATTTGTCTAACATTTTGATAAGTGAGTAAACAAAAATTTTGAAGGATTATCTTTATTTTTTAAGCTACCTATCTAGAAAAATAAAATCCTGTTTTCTTAGATATGAGTTATTTGAGGTTGGTGAACACCTCAAATATAGTTAGGCTTTCACAATATGGTTATCAATGTCTATGGCTAGGAGTTATGTAAATAGGAGACAGAATAATTGTGATCCAGTTTTATAAGAACTGGTATACTGCACTTACCTTTACTATTATTATTAAATGCAATCAGTACCATTCACAATCTCTAAGACTCTGATTTATAGATATCCATATTCAGATATTCATTTTCAAAATTCATTAATCAATGATATTTCAACTACCTTTTTAGAATTAGGTTACTGTTAGGATGTAAAAATGCCCTACATTTGTACAAACCTGTGTGTGTATGTGTTCCAAAATGTGTTGGTTTTAATTAAATCTTGTCTTTAACAATTGCCTAAGAAAGTAATCCCAATTTTGTTGTTTTTCAGGTAAGGATCATGCAGCTCAGAGTCACCTCTTATAATTTCTTAATGGTGGAGTCTGGATGAGTGAGTCATCTCTGCACACTTAGTTCAGTTCTTCTACTTTTCCAAATGGATGGACCACAGGGTATGGGGCAATTTTTAAAGTAAGAAATATAATATGGATTTTTACAAACTTACTAGAATAGTGATGCATTGGGTTAGTTAGATCTTCCACTTAGTTTATAAATGCCAAAAATTGTAAGCGAAGTTGCTATGGTTGTAAAGAAACAATAAAATAGGATAGAATAGGTCATTTAGTTGTTATAGTGGAAACAAATGTGATAAGTTTCTTGATTCTGAAATATTATGATAAAAGGTATCATAAAAATAATTAGGTAAAGTTAGCCCTTTATTTAGAAAATCAATGCTTCCTATAGTTCTAGCTGTTTAAGGTTTGTTTTGGTAAGTAGGTATTATTATTTTTGTATAAAAACATAAAAATTATTCTGCTGCTTTATGTCTATGTCATGTAAATATATATGAGAGGGGACAAGCAACTTCATCCTAAAAAGTCCTAATCCTTACAAGCCAGGCATAACTCATAAGACACATCTCTTTTTAAGCTACAGACATCCTTCAGTTTTGAATATTTTTTATGTTACTCTGATTTATTTAAAAACAGAATGTAGGTGAAAATGTCAGATTTCAAGGTAACTCACAAAACTGCTTAAGTAATGCACCTGTATAATCACATAAGGCTTATTTGCATTTTAAATAGATGAAAAGCCTTACTTCTCAGTTAAAGATCCATATGTGGGGTACAAGGACTCCCATCACCTGACCTTTTTATTTTTAAATAAAATGTTATGATTTTGATGATTGTTACCAAATGCTGTATGCGTGTGTTTACCCAGAGGTTATAACAGCAACAATATATGATACATCTATCATGCAAAATAGTGCTTAATCATTTTAGTTTGATGGATAAGAAAATTATGCCTTTGAACTGTGAATTGCAAAATCTCTTGGGTGTAAACAATTTGACATGAATGTGACATTTGAAAATGAAATTGCATCAATAATGTGGAGACTCTCCCAGGTTTCATTGGAATTGCCAATAGAGCTTTGGAAAAGAGCTTGGACGGGCTGTGTACCGGCTTCAGTAACTGTGCTGCTCCTTATCTGGCACAGTGTCAAATAACTTTCACGAAGATTTAAAGCCTTAGAGATAAGTGTGCAATTGAAAATGCATTCCTATTATGCATTTAAAGCAACATGATACTACCTGTTCTCTAAGCTGAATTGTAAATAGCTGGAGCTATTGGGAACTAATTTCCTGGGGTTTAATGAGAATTTTCTTGATTATTCTTATTATAGTTCATTGTAATATTCCATTTTAAAATATGAATTTGAAATTATTTTAAGTTATTTTGCAGTGAGATTACTAGTAAGTAATTACAAAGTGATTTCCATACCACAAGCTTATTTCTATGTTGCTGGTTTTTCTTACCGACAAGAGTCATTGCCTAGTAAGACTTAGAAGTATGAAAACACCTGGTTCTATTTGGCATGCCTATAATCAATTTACGACTTAAACCCAGAGATGAGTGATTTCATAAGCAATTGTCTTCTGTATGCTTAAACTATTTAACAAATGTTCCAAAATATATTGTTTCTAATCTGTTTTTTTCAAAAATTAGAGACAATCTGTAACATATCTTATAGACACAGTACCTTTTTCAGGATGAGGCTGAAGGAAGAACCTGGTTGAACCAACTGGTGGTCCTATCTGGTTAGTTATGTGGTTTGGGCAAGTTCCATAAACTCCCTGGGCCTTAGTTTCCTTATTTCTAAATTGGACATATTAATACTGCGTCACAGAGCTATTTTGTGGAGAAATAACAGCATACATGTGAAACTACTTTTACAAACTATGCAGTCTTTTTTTTTATTATACTTGAAGTTCTAGGGTACATGTGCAGAATGTGCAGGTTTGTTACATGGGTATACACGTGCCATGGTGGTTTGCTGCATCCATCCCCACTCCCCCTAGTCATCTACATTAGGCATTTCTCCTAATACTATCCCTCCCCAATACCCCCACCCCTGCTATTATTGTAGCACTGTTTACAATAACACAGACTTGGAATAAACTGTGACTTCTTATAGGAGAGTTGGATTACAAGGGTTTTTCTCCACTGAGTTGCCGCCTTATCATTTAGCAAGTCAGGAAATATTGCTGACTGTAAGGACTGGAGATGGGCAACGAAATGTGCTGCTGGCATCTAGTGAGTAGAGGTAAGATAAGCTGCCAAACATTGTACATTGTGCAGGACCGGCCCCTACAACAAAGAATTACCTGACTTCAAATATCAATAGTACTGTTATTAAGAAATCCTGGAATAAAATTTAAAACTTCAAACATTTATAGAACTTTAAGAAGATTACTCTCTCAATTTTTTCAAGTATCTTTTGGTGGCTATAAATACCGTATTTATTATTGAATGCATTCTTTAATTCCAAATATGCTTAAAAATAGTAGTACTCACTATAGCATTACAGCCTATGCATCTAAAATTTTGATAATACATTACTATACATGTACTTTTCTTGTTAAACTTTATATAAGAAGTATAATTGTGATTTATGAGTGCTATCCTAAATCTATGTTCAGTTTCCAAATTCATAGATATTTTAATAATTCTTTAAAAGATTTCTGATAGTTTTTAATGCTAGTTTATTCAGGCCCACAATCCATTCTGAGGCTGTCTTAGTGTTTCAGAGTTCAGCATCTTTTTGGACTTTAGATCGGTAATGTATTACCATTTTTATATAATATGTACATTATTTAACGCCCTACTAAGGTCTGGGGAAGAGCCCTGTAATCAACACCTTAATGTTTATTCAGTCCAATATGTACATAGGCACAGTAAGTGGGTTAAATAGCTCATATGAGTTTAGATCACGCTTTACCATTAAAAAAATTGGAGTCAGCTCAGGTTTTGTTGTCAAATGAAAAACATTTTCGATTTTCAGGACTTTGTAATCTTAGAAATGTAGATAAGGTACAGTGGACATCTATCTATCTATCTATCTATCTATCATTCATTTATCTTCCTTTACTAGACATAATGCTTTACATTTGTGAAGTCATGTCACATTATCAAAAGAGCAACTGAATATATAAATTTTTATTGTACCAAACAGATATCCACCCTCTTCTCAACCAATTCAGTAATTGTTGGAAAGGGCCTGTATATTTGAAACATGTACTGCCTTAATTAATGTTCTAAGTTATGCCAGACTATATAAATAAGTGTCCCAGTTAATGAGCAGTTGCATCCAATTTTAACAGTTACAAGGAAAATACATCCTGCAAAATGAAACACTCATGAAAAAAGGATACAATTTATAATATGAGATATTTACAGAACTATAATTGGATATACCCAGTCTGGGACTGAAAGTATTATTGATATCTAATAGTCAATACATATGTTCAGAATTTGACACAGTTTCAGGACAGTGTCACCATGACTGCTTAATTATGCATCCAACTCTTACTGTATTCCCTTATGAATGCTTAAAATTGAAGACTCACTTAAACAGGAAGGTGCTGGTACAAATACTTGGAAGCTTCATGACAGAATGTATTGGAAATACAAAAGAACACTTCTTGAAGACAGTGTCTTCTGCGGAAAGACTATGGATATGGAAAGTGTATAATTCTTATTGAGATTTATAGACAAGCAGCTTTCTCCCAAGACAGTTCTTCAGGCCTTTTCACGTTGAAGCATGTGAGCATGAAGTGTTTCGGAGCTGTGTTTCATTATGCTCTCACAAATGCTATAGGAGCTTTGGCACTGCCTCATGCATCTGGTTTGAGTCAAACCTCTGTTGTAGATTTCCCTGAAGTACACTTCCACTCTTGAAACCTTTAAGGACTTTGGTATCAGGAATCTGGTAGTAAATAACCCGACTATAATTCTACTATCAAATATTTAGAAATGCTGTATAAAATATTTTTAAAAATTTAATTTCAGACCTGGGAACCTAAAAAGTAAAGAACACTTCCAGTAGCAAAAACAAAGAAGGAAACTAATTCAGGAAGCACAGTTCTGAAACAGCAGCAAATGAGGAACCTAGAATGTTAAGACCTACGCGATAAGAAGAGACAAGGCTTACTGAAGCAGCAGGGAGTGTATTTGGAACTGAATTTCTTATTGAAAAGCTAATACCTTTGAGTAACTATACCTTCAGAAAATGATGTAATAGGAAAAATTGCTCATCAGCTAGGAAATATGACAAATTAAGTTTGTTTTTGACATTGAATAAAACAATAAGTAAACAAATAAATACTTCAGAAAAGTTTGCAATCAGAACTACCTTTATATGGGTTGGCTTCATAGTTATAAAATACGCAGTGTGTTAACCTTTAAATCAAGAAATTAGGATAAATGTTATCCTTGGGGTAACTGGCAGAAGAGATGCCAAATGTTTCTGTGGAAACAGGCAGCTAAAGCCCTGCTCAGTATAAGCTAATGATCCCAATTATCAAACATACAAGGAAAAAAAATCAACCAAGAATGGATTAGCATACATAACAAATACAGGATTTAGCCTCTTAAAATTTAGAGATATCAGATATAGACTATAACATAAATTTTTACAATTATCAAAGTGAGAAAGAAAAAAATTAGATATGTAAGGGTGAGATAAAAAATTACTAGGAAAAATTTGTTTCAATTCATATTTGGTTGCTAGAAATTTAAAGTAATGTCTCATGGATGAGTTTAAAGATCAAATTAGAGATAGATTAAGAAGGATTTCAACAAACCTGCACACGTATCCCTGAACTTGAAACTTAAAAAAAAAGAAATTTTTTGAAAAAGAGGAATTTCATGATTTAGAAGGCATATCCGGGGCAATCACCCAGATTGCAGCACTGAACAATGAAGAGATAATATATATGGTTCAGAAACACCAATCACTTAATGTTAAGATTGAGAATCTCTATCTAAATGGGTTCTAGAGGGAGAAAATTGAGGAAATAGGGAGCGACAGTACTGCAATAGAATATAACTGAGAATTTTCCAGAATTTTTCAGGAGCTTTCAGAGAAATGACTTCTCAAATTCAACAACCACAATGAATCCCAGAACAAGATCAATCAAAATAAATTCACGTTTGGAATATTTAATGAACTTGAGAACAATGAGGATAAAGAGAAATTTTTAAAGGCATCAGAAAGTAAAGGTAGAATACATGTAAAGGAGTGTTAGACAGTCACATGATTTTTGAAGAGCAATAACATAAACCATGAAATAGAATGATCTTCAAAATTATCAATCTAGAATTCTGTTCCCAGATAAACATTATGGTTGAATAAAACAATGAGAGTAATAAGCACTCATTTGGGGGATATAAGGTTAAGATGGAAATAGAGCAGTAATGAACAATAACTAGTAAGACATAAAAGAGGCGAGTCAATCATTTATTAAACCAGTATTCTGAGACAGGCACTTGCTCTAGGTCCAAGAGATACCACACTGAATAAAACAGCAATAGTCACTGCCTTCATGGAGATTTTATTCTAGAGGGAAGAAAGAGCTAGCTATCCAAACTAAATCACATACTATTTCTTTGGTGTTAAAGAAAATACAAAACAGAAGAAATAATGAACCTGAATTGAATGGATAACAATTTCAATTAGGGGATTAGAGCGGACATCATTGAGAGGGTGACATTGAGCAACAATCTGAAGAAGAGCAGAAAGCAAGTATCCAGGCAGAAGAAAGAGATAATGCAAAAGTCCCAAGGCAGGAACTAGCCCAGCATGTTTAAGGAAGAGCTGAATCAGAATAAATCAGAGAGCAGTGGGAGGTGAAGTCACAGGAATGAAGGCTAGAGTGTTGGGACTTTATGTCCTATGCCCTTGTCTATAGAAAATCCTTTTTAAAATGTTTTTTATATTTACAAAAAAAAAAAAACCTCATCAAAAAGTGGGCGAAGAATATGAACAAACATTTCCTAAAAGGAGACATTTATGCAGCCAAGAAACATGAAAATAAGCTCAACATCACTGATCATCAGAAATGCAAATCAAAATCACAATGAGGTGCTATCTCACGACAGTCAGAATGGCAATTATTAAAAAGTCAGGAGACGATTCTGGTGAGACTGTGGATAAATAGGAATAATTTTACACTGTTGGTGGGAATGTAAATTAGTTCTTCCATTGTGGAAAACAGTGTGGCGATTTCTCAAAGCTCTAAAACCAGAAATACCATTTGACCCAGCAATCACATTACTGCGTATATGCCCAAAGGAATATAAATCATTCTAACATAAAGACACATGCATATGTATGTTTATTGTGGCACTATACAATAGCAAAGACATGTAACCAACCCAAATGCCTGTCAGTGATAGAGTGGATAAAGAAAATGTGGTACATATACACCGTGGAATACTTTGCAGCCATTAAAAGGAATGAGATCATGTCCTTTGCAGGACATGGATGAAGCTGGAAGCCATCATCCTCAGCAAACTAACGCAGAAGCAGAAAACCAAACACTACATTTTCTCACTAAGAAGTGGGAGTTGAACATTGAGAACACAAGGACACAGTGAGGGGAACAACACACACTAGGGCCTGTTGGGGAATGGGTGTAAGGAGAGGGAACTTAGAAGATAAGGTCAATAGGTGCAGCAAACCACCATGGCACACATATACCTATGTAATAAGCTTGCAAGTTCTGCACATGTGTCTCATTTCGTTTTTTTTTTTTAAGAAGAAATAAAACATTTTTCAAAGATATATTGTTATCTTTTGGAGGACATAGCGTTTAACCACAAACCCCTGTAAACCATTGTTTCTCATGGAAGATGACATCCAATCTGGAGTATCTTAACTCCTTTCTTTACACATATGTTAAGGACTCTGTTGTTTGTCTCTTCTCTTTCTGTATATAAAGGTAGATTAATAAATTAGTAGCTTTAGTAAATTTCTCATGTTAAAATAAAAATATGTAAAAGTGATTTTTTTCCCCAAGACAATACCTTATGTAGACCTGGACAGTATAAAAAGACAATTTATTAGTGAAACTTTATTAATCTAAATGTAAAATTTCTGTGTTAATCTTACTAGTAGTGAAACTTTGTTAATCTACTTGTAAAATTTCTATATGAAACATTTGGCAACTCAATTTTCAAATCATCAGGTTGTCTTATTCTAAGAATTCAATGGTAACTAATTAAATCTATAAATAGATTAAAGAAGATATAGAGGGAGCAAAAGCTCTCAAAAAGATTCAAGATCATTTATGATAAAATCTTTTGCCAAAAATGTGAATACATCTAATGAACAGTATATAGGAAAAACACACAGGAGGGAACTTCATTCTCAAGCACTGCCTTCTCACACATACCTCCCTCACTGATAGTAGCAGAAATAAATAATTTCCTTGCTTAAAATGTATTGTTGTTTTCTTGGTGTGCAAGTGAAATTTTACTACCAACATTTAACTGATAATAAACATTTTTATTATTTAACTGAGAGGAAAGCCCAGTTGAGTGCCCTGGCTTCTTCATGTACTGGTTTCAGGCTACAACTCACTTTGCTGATGCCAAAGACTAATCTTCTTCCCCTAGAGTAGTTGTTAATTCTCCAGTTCATAGGTTTCAGGTACTGGCTTTGGTCACAGAGTCAACATACAGTTCATGACTGTAGCTTAGCCTTAGTTTTATTTTGCTCCTAGAGATTTTCTGTACTTTCTATTGAGTTTAAAAACACATTGAAAAGCATGTCAATTATAATTTATCTAACATCTGCATTTAGCTCTCCCTCTCTCTGTAGATATTTATTATTAAAGATTTTAGGAAACTTAACTCTCGGTGCTAATGGTTGCACATACTTTTTCCTGTTACTCGTTTGTCTTTTGGCAAGTAAATAAATAAATGATGTTATGGATGAACCTGGAAACCATCATTCTCAGCAAACTGACAGAAGAGCAAAAGATCAAACACCGCATGTTCTCACTCATAGGCGGGTATTGAACAATGAGAACACATGGACACAGGGAGGGGAGCACTACACACTGGGGTCAGTTGGGGGGAAATAGGGGAGGGACGGTGGGGGGTGGGGAGCTGGGGAGAGAGAGCATGGGGAGAAATGCCAGATGTAGGTGATGGGGAGGAAGGCAGCAAATCACACTGCCACGTGTGTACCTATGCAACAATTTTGCATGTTCTTCACATGTACCCCAAAACCTAAAATGCAATAAAATAAATAAATGGGGGGAAAAAATGAAAAAATAAATAAATAAATAAATAATGTTAAATAAAGTAATATATGGCTTAGCAATTACCACAGTGCCTAGCACAGAGTTGGTGCCAATAAGTATTTCCTTTGTTGGTCATTTTGTATATTACTCCCCAACTCCCATCCACAAAATGTCATGTGTCTGTGTGTATCTCATAATATCTAGTTAAAGATATTAATGCATAACAGAAGAAAAGACCCCATACATAAGAGAGAAAAAAATATACCTTACAACAAGCATAACAAGAAATAAGCATCATCTCTATGAATTATTTCTAAATCACTGTGTGGAAGAAACAAAAGGACTGCAAGATAGAAAGACTAATAGTGTGAAGAAAATATTTTTACCTCACAAATTGACAGCTCCCCATAGATAAATTAATTTATATATTTAATGGGATTTTAATGAATATGGTAATGGTATTTTTATATACCAGAAAAACTGATTTCTACAGTTTATGTGAAACAAATAAGCAAAAATAGCCAGGAGTGTGTGTGTATGTGTGTGTTTGGGGGGCATGTGCTAGGTGGTGTTACACGTTAAAGCACATGTTAAGTCTACGGTCATTAAAAAGAGACTGATATTAGTGCTTGAATAGACAGACAAGGAAATGTAATAGAAAATCCAGAAATATATATAAATGCTCATAGAAATTTAGTTTATGACAAAAAGGCATTTAATATAAGTTGTAAAAAAATGAATTGAATAAGTGACTTGGGAGAATGGCTAGACATCTTTAAAAAAATAGAAACGTCTCTTAAATTCAGAAAACGTTAAAATCATCAAAAAGCAACAGTTTTTAAAAAGCCATGAAAAACAAATTGAAGAAATCATGAAAAAAAATTTATAATCTGCAAGTAGGAAAGTCTTTTAAAACTATGACTCAAAAACACCTTCTTCAAAAATCAGAACATCTGGGAAAATATTTATAGTTCATAGTATAAGAAAAGGTAATTTCCTTAATATGTAAAACACTCTTACAAGCCAGTAAGAGAGGTCCAGCAAACCAATTGAAAAGTAGCTTCCCACTGGAAAGACAAAACAAATGACTCTTAAACATATGATTAACTCTTTAATATCATGCAAAAGAAAATGCAAATAAAAACTTTATTTATCATAGACCACCAAATTTGCCTAAGTTAAGGAATGATATGTATAACCTATAAAATCTATCTAGCATTTGTCACATGCACCTTTAAAGTTATTATTCTCAACCTTCAAATTATGTTTTATTACTCAATGTATGATGTGAAATCATACATTTCTTCTGTTTTTTTTTCTGCTATACTTGTCATACATTTTGCTTTTAAATATGTCACCAACCCCATAATATATTTGTAATAGTTTTCTATTACTGCCATAACAAACTAATACAATCTTAGTGGCTTGCACAATATAAATTTATTATCTTATAGTTTAGATGAGAAGTCTGTTATGGGGCTCACTGGGCTAAAATCAAGGTGTCAGTGGGCTGCATTTCTTTCTGGAGACTCTGTGGGGAATCTGTTTCTTACGTCTTGGGCTTTTGACATATTCAGTTCCTTGAGATTGTTGAATTAGTCTCTACGCTCTCGTTGGCTGTAACTGAAGGTCATTCCAAGCATCTAGAGCATGCTGTACTTCTTGGTTCCCAATACATGGCACATCCATTCCTCATGTCAAATCTTTCTGATCATTCTTCCATCTTTGTATATTTCCCTGTAACCACAGATGGGAGAGGTTTTCTGCTTTTGAAGATTCATGTGCTCATATTGGACCCACCCAGATAATCCAAGATAATCTCTCCATCTCAAGACCTGTAACCTTAATCACTTCTGCCAAGTCCCTTTGATTGTGCAGTGTAATGTATTCACAGGTTATGGAAATGAAGATGTGGACAACTTTGAAGGACCATTATTCTGCTGCCTTCATTGTTGATATTTTTGCTTTAAATAGTCAATTATATTTAAAGAAAAGAAAAAAAATCTTTCATTTAATATTCACATATTTACCATTTTTGTAACTCTTCACTTCTCCTGCTTCATTGTATAGACTTGTATTTCCATCTATGATGCTCCTTCAGCCTGAAGAACTTTCTTTAAAATTTTTTTGAGAGCCTAGCTACTGATAACAAGATCAATCAGTCACTGTTTGACAAAAACATGCCTTTGTTTTGCATTTATTTTGGAAGCATATTTTCACTGGTTTTGGAACACTAGGTTTATGCATTTTTCTTTGAGCACCTTAAAGATGTTGTTTCTTAGCCTTTGGCTTGCATTGTTTTTGATTAGTCTGTAATAATTCCCATTTTTGCTTCCCTCTTTGTAATCTGTATTTTATCTCTGGCTTTTTAAAAGATGTTTTTCCCTGGGATGAAGCTGACTTGATTATGATGGATAAACTTTTTGATGTGCTATTAAATCCAATTTGCCGGTGTTTTATTGAAGATTTTTGCATCAATGTTCATCATGGATATTGGCCTGAAATTTTGTTTTTAAGTTGCATCTCTGCCAGGTTTTGGTATCAGGATAAATTGGTCTCATAAAATGAGTTAGGGAGGATTTCCTCTTTTTGTATTGTTTGGAATAGTTTCAGAAGAAATGGCACCAGCTCCTCTTTGTACCTCTGGTAGAATTCAGCTGTGAATCCATCTGGTTCTGGACTTGTGTTGTTTGGTAGGCTATTCATTGCTGCCTCAACTTCAGACCTTGTTATTGATCTATTCAGGAATTCAACTTCTTCCTGATTTAGTCTTTGGAGGGTGTAAGTGTCCAGAAATTTATCCATTTCTTCTAGATTTACTGGTTTATTTGCATAGAGGTGTTTGTAGTAATCTCTGATAGTATTTTGTATTTCTCTGGATTGTATTTCTCCCCTTTATCATTTGTTATTGCATCTATTTGAATCTTTTCTGTTTTCTTTTTTTATTAGTTTGGCTACTGGTCTATATTTTGTAGATCTTTTCAAAAAACCAGGTCCTGGATTTATTGATTTTTGAAGGGTTTTTGTGTCTCTATCTCCTTCATTTCTGCTTTGATCTTAGTTATTTCTTGCCTTCTCCTAGCTTTTGAATTTGTTTGATCTTGCTCCTCTTGTTCTTTTAATCATGACGTTAGGGTGTCAATTTTATATCTTTCCTTGCTTCTCTGGTGGGCATTTAGTGCTATAAATTTCCCTGTAGACACTGATTTAAATGTGTCCCAGAGATTCTGGCACATTGTGTCTTTGTTCTCATTGGTTTCAGGGATACAAGGCTGGTTCAACATTGTCAAATCTATAAATGTAATCCACCACATAAACAGAACCAAAGACAAAAATGCCATGATTATCTCAATAGATGCAGAGAAGGCCTTCGACAAAATTCAACAGCCCTTTATACTAAAATCTCAAAAAACTATCAATGGATTGTATCTCAAAATAATAAGAGCTATTTATAACAAACCCACAACCAATAACATACTGAATAGGCAAAAGCTGGAAGCATTCCCTTTGAAAACTGGCACAAGACAAGAATGCCCTCTGTCCCCTCTCCTATTAAACATAGTATTGGAAGTTCTGCCTAGGGCCATGAGGCAAGAGAAAGAAATAAAAAGTATTCGAATAGGAAGAGAGGACATCAAATTGTCCCTTTTAGCAGATGACATGATTGTATATTTAGAAAACCCCATCAACTCAGCCCAAAATCTCCTTAAGCTGATAAGCAACTTCAGCAAAGTCTCAGGATACAAAATCAATGTGCAAAAATCGAAAACATTCCTATACGCCAATAATAGACAAACAGAGAGCGAAATCCTGAGCGAACTCCCATTCATAATTGCTACAAAGAAAATAAAATACCTAGGAATAAAATTAACAAGGGATGTGTAGGACCTCTTCAAGGAGAACTACAAAGCACTGCTCAAAGAAATAAGAGAGGACACAAACAGATGGGAAAACATTCCATGCACTTGTTTAGGAAGAATCAATATCATGAAAATGGCCATACTGCCCAAAGTAATTCATGCATTTAATGCTATCCCCATTAAGCTACCAATGACTTTCTTAATTGGAAAAAAAAAACAACCCTTAAACTTCATATAAAAACAAAAAAGAGCCTGCATAGCCAAGAAAATCCTAAGCAAAAAAACCCCCACAAAGCTGGAGGTGTCATGCTACCTGACCTCAAACTATAGGCTACTACAAGGCTACTATAATCAAAACAGCATGGCACTGGTACCAAACAGAGATACAGACCAATAGAACAGGACAGAGGCTACAGAAGGAATGCCACAAAACTAGATCCATTTGATCTTTGACAAACCTGACAAAAACAAGCAATGGGGAATAGATTCCCTATTTTCCCTATTTAATAAATAGTGTTGGGAAAACTGGCTAGCCATATACAGAAAGCTGAAACTAGATCCCTTCCTTACATCTTATACAAAAATTAACTCTAGATGGATTAAAGATTTAAACAGGAGGCATAATATCATAAAAACCCTAAAAGAAAACCTAGGCAATACCATCCAGGACATAGGCATGGGCAAGGACTTCATGACTAAAACACCAAAAGCAATGGAAACAAAAGCCAAAATGCACAAATGAGATCTAATTAAACTTAACAGCTTCTGCACAACAAAAGAAACTATCAATAGAGTGAACTGGCAACCAATATAATGGGAAAAAATTTTTTGCAATCTACCCATCTGACAAAGGGCTAATATCCAGAATCTACAAAGAACTAAAACAGATTTACAAGAAAAATAAAATAAAAAAAAACATTCAAAAGTGGTCTAAGGACATGAACAGACACTTTTCAAAAGAAGATATTTGTGAGGCCAACCAACATATGAAAAAATGCTCATTATCACTGATCATTAGAGAAATGCAAATCAAAACCACATTGAGATACCATCCCACGCCAGTTAGAATGGTGATCATTAAAAATCTGGAGACAATAGATGCTGGAGAGGATGTGGAGAAATAGGAACACTTTAACACATTGGTGGGAGTGTAAATTACTTCAACCATTGTGGAAGACAGTGTGGTCATTCCTCAAGGACCTAGAAATAGAAATTCCATTTGACTCAGCAATCCCATTACTGGGCATATATCCAAAGGATTATAAATCATTCTATTATAAAGACACATGCACAGGTATGTTCATTGTGGCACTGTTCACAATAGCAAAGACCTGGAACCAACCCAAACGCCCATCGATGATAGACTGGACAAGGAAAATGTGGCACATATACACCACGGAATACTATGCAGTCACAAAAAACGATGAGTTGGTGTCCTTTGTAGGGACATGGATGAATCTGGAAACCATAATTTTCAGCAAACTGACACAAGAACAGAAAATCAAACATTACATGGTCTCACTCATAGGCCAGTGTTTAACAATAAGAACACATGGACACAGGGAGGGGAGCATCACACACTGGGGTCTGTTGAGGGGGAATAGGGGAGGGACAGCAGGAGGTAGGGAGGTTGGGGAGAGATAGCATGGGGAGATTTGCCAGATGGGGGGATGGAGGCAGTAAACCACATTGCAACGTATGTACCTATGCAACAATCCTGCATATTTTGCACATGTACTCCAGAACCCAAATTTCTTCCTAGACTTCAATTATCACATTTTAGATGTTTGATGTTTTTCTATATGTTACAGAGACTTTGTACATTTATTAGCCTTATTTCCCTTCCTTGGCTTAGTTTAGGTAGTTTATTGCTATGTCTTCAGGTTCACTATTTATTAATCTTTTGTTTTATAATATCCAATATTCTATTGGGCCCATATGGTAAAATTTCTAATTCAGATATTGAGTTTAACTTTTCTATATCTGCTATTTAGCTATTTTTAAAAATATTCCATTTTTTCTTATGATAATGTTTTAGCATAATTCTAGAAAATATTTATAATAGATAATTTAAATTATTTTATAATTAAATTTATCATTTTTTTCTTTATTATTTATATTTCTCTTTTGCTGGATGTCTAATAATTATTGATTAAATGCTGGGCATTTTCCACATTCCGTTGCTGATTATGTAAATTTTGTTGCCTTCTTGTCAGTTGTGCATTTCATTTTGGCTAGCAGTTAAATTATTTTCAGCTCAATTCTCTCCTTTCAAGATTTCTTTTTAAAGTTTTTAATGAAAGACTCTAAAGTAGCCTGTACTCTAGTGCTAGTTAAGCCCTACTAGTAATGTATGACTTTTTTGGGATTTCTACTGGATAACCTGAATCTTTAGTGAGATCTCATTGCTCTGGCTTGTTTAAATCAGTCAGATACATATTGATCCTGTTTTAATTCTAGGAATTGATGTCTTATATCTCCATAATAATGTAATTTCCCTGGTAATTGTCTTTTGCTAAGACTCATGGAGCTTTATTCATATGTAGCTGTATATTTGACCAAAGTCTGAAATAGATCCAATTTCAGTCACCACAGTATTTCTAAACTCTTTTCTCTATTTCCTCTATTCAGCAAAGCTGCTGTACATTCCCACTTCTTACACTGCAGCCCAAAAAGTGAGTCTAGGAAAAAAATATCAAAAAACAAAAAGCATGGTGATTGTTGGGCTTATCTTTTTCATTTCAGGAAACATAGTCCTTCACTGTCTGTTTTCCAATCTAGTTTTGTAGTTGTTGAGAGTAATTCTGCTCTAATTGGACTAGCTGTTAGGAGGACAAGTTTGCTACCAATTATTTCATTGTGGCTGAGTGCAGAAATATGAATCACTAATTTTAAAAACGTTCTTATAAAAATTTTTTTCTTTAATATATGCCAGAAATAAAAGGCATGAATATAAATTAGATACCTTTCTAGGGTTTAAGATGAATTTGAAAACAAAGTACCATATATACATAGTTTAATTTACAAATTATTTAGTAAACCCATTGGGTTAATTAACTAAAAATTAGTAAGTAGCTTTTCTGAATTTTGCCATTTTCATTCAATCTCTAAAGTTGTGTGTAGACACAGCCTTGGACAGGGGCATCAAATTTCAAGTATTCTAGCAGAACTGCATCATCTTCTTCTCTTGACTTTGTTCATAATATTAACATAAAATGCTTTGTATAAGACTCATTATTTGCCTTGTTTGCCACAGGTTATTTTAACTGTAAGCCTTTAAGTTTTAAACTCTTGTATATAATGTATCAAGTCTAAGCTGCTGAGAGCAAGATATAAACTTATACTTACATAAAGTTGGTACCAATATGCATTATCTAAAGCTAGGAATTGCAGCACAATATAAGGCAGATTTTTAAAAGTTGGGTGTTTAATCTGAGTTGTTTGAAAGAATAAGTAGAAAAAATATTGGAGAATTCAATATTTTTTAAAAAGATAATTCAATCACTTTTTTTTGGTAAGTAAGTTGATAGCACCAAGGAACATGAAGGACATGTCTTACTTGAAGTAGAATAAAACACTTATAAAGAAGTATGTATTTTCTCTAAGAAAAGAACGTATCCTGACAGTGTACAGAAAAGTTTGTCTCATCTAGTGTGGATGATGCTTACAAAGAGAATACTGTCGATTTCCAGGTTTAACTGTCCCACTATCTCACAATTGAAAACAACACACAAAAAAGTAAGAAGCCATTGATTTGATTGGTTTGGGAAGGCCTTGACATTTCCTTCATTCTGAACAATGTGTTCCAGTGGTTTTCTTACTGTAGAGACACTTTCTGATCTGTAATTGTCATCACTATGAGTTCTTTATGATTAATCGTCTTGCTAATTCTAAATTCATGGAATTTATTAAACAAACCAATCTACAGTGAGGCGTTTTCAGAAGACTTTTTCATATCAACCTTCATAAGGCACATTTAAAAAATGATTTAGTGCCAGTTGAAAATCATCATCTATGCAGAAATTATTTTGTATTTGTATAGCTTAGTACACTCTATTATAAGACGAATGCTATTTATAAGGTTTGGTTAATTTCCATGTGATAGCTAACACTTTTGTTTACAGACTCATAATAAGGACTTGCATGACAAATGGATCTATTTGCTATGAAATATACTACAGTTTACTCCAAATGATGCCTTCCCATACTCAGCTTCTTCATGCTAGTTATGCTTTGAAGTTTTCAAATCTACTTAAGAATATGAGGGTTTGTGTGGACATCTTTAGTTCTTTAAATTTGGTCTCTCAATTTCCTAATTATTTTTGTCCTTGTGATTTCTGGAGTCATTAATTTTAAAGTAGTGAAGTGCAAAGAATGTATTATGATTCTCAATTCTTAAAGATTGTTTACAAAATATTTTCATTTTTCAGTTGTAAATCTGATTTGACAACTTTCCCCTAGTTCCTGCGGCACAGATGAGCTTTAAGAGTCTTCTGAACATTTCCTAGTTAAAGAAATAAGTAGAAGCTTATGAGTAACTCCCATAATGAAGTGTAATCTTTGATTCTTCTCCCCTCACAACATTTTCCTGTTCTCTGAAGTGATTATTCATGTAACGGACTGTTTTCATTTATAGACACTGGAGCCATTATTCAGACTAATGACAGTGGGTGCTAAAGACTTACAGATGGATAAATGTGATAAATCCAGCTATTCTGAGTTGGTGCTCTTGCTGGTATCATTAGTATGTCAGTCACACTTAAGTACCACTGAAGTCACTCTTCCTGCAAGGATGTTGAAAATGGATGACGTGAAGCCCTTTTTGAGGGTATTCGCTGTAACAAAATCTCATAAGCTGTGTCATTTTTATCACACAGTGCCATAATCATAATTGCTAATCTCTGTTACTGCCTAAAGTTCAACTGATTTTATCTGTAAGACTAGTAGGATGCTTCTGGATGCCACTTTTTTGACTACGTAACAGTGTTAAGCACTTTGGACCTTAATTCTTAAAGGACTAGGGGTTGCAAATTCAAAGAAAGGTGGCCCCATGAAAATATTAGTGAGCATCTCAAAACCTCAAGGACTATAAAATAACAATTATGCTTGGAAAACTCTCTATGGGAAATATGGCAGTTTACTTTGTTCCGAGATTCTCACGTTCTTGTTGTGGTATTATGATCTTCTGTGTGTGAAACTCAAGATGAAGTAGACCTTCATCTTCTATTGAAAACCTGACCTTCAGTTTCCTGTGATCCTTTGGCTAAAAGAGATAAAAGTGCCTTTCATTCCTGTAAGCTTGTCTAACAGGCATTGGCAACCTTTTCAACTCTCTGTCAAGCTAGGTAGGGCATGCTGGTATAGGATATGTCCCTGCTGAGTAACCTTTACCTGTGACCTGACATTTTGAGTGTCTCTTGTTCCATCTGCTGAGGTCCTTCCCTATTTTCACAGTAGAGGTAGAATATAATAGAAGAAAATGGAGAATAAACATAGATAGGAAGATGTACTAAGAGTGGATGGGTCAGGTGGCAGCTGGTACCAGACTAGGAAACCTTGCTTTTACCTGCTGCATTTTCACTGGAATTTACAAATCTGGCGTTTGGAGTTCTTCCTTATATTTATATTGTTTTGTATTTTTTTCTCAATCTATTATTCTGTAACAGTGTTAATCTCCTAGTTTATTTCCTAGATAACGTCATTTTATGGTACTATAAAAGAGGTGTTACTCCATCATTAATTTTATTTTTGAAACACAAATATTTTTTCTGTCATTTCATCAGTTGAAATTAATATTTTTTCTATTGCTTGCCCTAGAGAATAAGTTTAAACTCTATAGTTGGAACATGAGCTCTTTTATAATCAGGCCTGAATTTACCTCCCTGCCTTCCTGTGGCATCTTCCATCATACTCTAGCCTCCAGCTACAGCAAGCCAGAAGCCCGCCTGCTTTAGAGTTAAGTTCATGCGCCATAAATCAGAGCCAAAGTTGCTTTGCAGCATCACACACTGTCAGCTGCTCTTTATTTTTACACTTTCTTTAGGTCCCCTGACTTCCATGCCATACCTCTGTCTGTAATTTCCTTCACTTAATATTTTTACTTTTGGTCACTCAGTTGTTTCAGGTTCCAGTGGTCTTTTCTACGTGCTTCATTGGACTATATAGGACTTTGTGGTTCTCATCCTATTTCCTTGACTGTTTACTCTAACATACATGGCTTCAGTCTCTAGCATTTTAATATCCATGCCATCTTCTTCCCTTGTTTCTTAGTTGCAGTTCTAGCAACATCATCTGACAGTCATGATATATCAATGCTATTTGTCAGCATACAAAACTAACTGCAGAAAGAGAGGCCACAGAAAAAATACATTTATTTTACAGAATGCATTCAGCCCAGGATTGGTCGATAACAGCTCATTGGCTGAGAGCTGTTGCATGATATTATGCTAACTCTTATTGACTGAGGGTGTAAAGCAGTTTGGTGGGAGCACCCATTGGAAAAAATGTTGGAGAGTGCTCTGAGAATGTAAAAAGCACATGTAACAACAGCATGTAGATGCACAAGCATGTATGTGATATCTTCTATGCCTTTTCATAGGGAATATGCAGGGACAAACAGTTTTGTAAGGAATTGGCACTCAGGAGAGCATCACAAAACAGGATATCTGTGTACTATAGAGTCCCCCAGTGTGCTTTTTTCTTTCATATTTCCATGTTTTTCCCCAAGTTGTTTCTTTTGCCTGGAACACACCTTCTAGTCATCCTTTTGAATGTGGTGACCATATATTAATTTTTTGATAGATGTCTGAAACATCATCTCTCTGGGAGGTTTTCTTGTTTTCCATCCCTACCCCTGCAGTTTGTCCTACTTGCTTTTATTTTTCTGTATATCTCTGAACTACCTTTATTATAAAAATTAGCCTAATGATTAGACTTCCAGTCCGTGTGAGTGTGATTGTCAAGAATGTGCTTCTGTTCCTAAGTTGTCGTCTGTTTGTTAAAAAGCTTCTGAAAGCTAAGTGAGAAGGATTGACCTATCTGAACACCCCTTCAAGGAGCTTCTTTTGATCTCCAAATGATTAAGACTTAGTTATTTCTTGGTTCAACTCCAACCTCAAAATGAGTTTTTCTGGAAGGCGATTCAGGGTCTTCTGTTAGGCAAGATAGATTCCAAATTGCATGGAAATACAGGGAGATTTCCCTGAGGCTAGGAGTAAGGGACAAGGGAGTGCATTTTAGAGAGATTGAGAATCCTCAGGAGCCTTAGACATGACCTCCATAGATTTGGACAGATATCCAGCTTTGGAATCAACTTGAACTAGAGGCAAACCACGAGGGAAAGAGTGAGGTGATGAAAGCTTCTCATGATCCTCAAAATATGATGATCGGAGCCTAAAACTGTTCTTTGTGACAAATTTGCACTTAATGTATTATTTTACATATTTATCCATTTGGACCCCAAAAATAACCAAAGTGTTTCTAACTTTGGATAGGTTTCTTACACCTGGGACTATTCTAAGTAGATTAACTTATAGTTTGATCCTGCTGGAAGACAATTATAGTAGATGGAGTTTTATTACAAGATTTATCACAGGAGTGTTTTTCTTAGGTTACAGTCATATGGGAAGAGGAATGACTATCTCTGAAGGCAAGAAAACTGACATCACAAATAGATGCTTTAAGACTAGAAAATGTCCTTTTATTAGTATACATGGATGAAACATATTACCCAATCACAATCTTCCCATTTCGGGTTTGTTTTTCTGAAGGAAAGTGGAAGGGAATTATATCTGATGAGTGTCTCCATGAGTCAGGCATTCTTCCCAAAGTTTTCCATGCTATATTTTATCTAATTCTTGTGACAGTGTTCCATTTTGGCAGATGAAGAAGTTGAGGCTCAGAGATGTTACATAATTTATTCGAGGTCACACAAGCTAATAAGGGGTAGCCCATGTTTTAAAACTAGGAGTCTCAGTTTTCAAAACACTATATCATATTATCATTCGATAAAAATAACAAAAAGATGTTTTAATAATATTTTACTTATGATAGTGATTCCCTCTGGTAATCTTAAAGCCATCTTTATAATAAGTAATCATTATAAACACAAGTGTTTATAGCATAAAAATGTTAACAAAAATTGTTTGAGTCATTTTAAAGAATGTTTGCACTCTGCGTGGTTCTGGCTCACTTTTCAAATGCAAGACAGACTGATGACTTTGAAAGCGGTTAAATTTTAGATGCTTATCTATAGCAAACTTTAAAAACTTCTCAGTGAGATTTTCCTATCAAGGAGGTAACTGTGCACATGGATACATTTCATTTAGGCCTATAGTGCTTGCTATGTATTTTTCTTTCATTCATCAGAAAAATGTGTTTTAGAAAAAGCACAGTTCTGAATGCTAGATTTCAAGAGGCAAAATTCAGTATTTTAGGAGTTGAAAAGACCAGGTTTTGAACATTAAAGTTTACTAGGCTGTGATAATTTTTTTTTTATGTTTGATGAAATTTAACCTTTAGCAGAATGCCGTAGCAGCTCTAAATTGTCTAAATTCCCTGACACGCAGACTTACACAAAAATCCCAGATTTTATCTCAATAATTAAAATAGTTATTCAGGTAAATTAAACAAGTGCTTCAGGAAGCAAGCATATCTGACACCATCCATTCTACGTTATAATAATATGATTTCTGGAGATTTTTAACATTTAACAAGGGACCTGCAAATGCCTGTGACAGAGGACAATTTTTCTACCGTAAAAATTATAAAAGATAAAATTATGCTAACTTTTCTAAATGTGGCAAATATTTTAGTTGCATCTTCAAATGTAAACACAGAATCATGGTTCCCCTGAAATATACATTGCTTTTTACAGATCCTATTGTATAATGTGTTATGTGAACAAATGCAGTCATTTGCTCCTATTTCTGGGAAGCCTCTCTGTAGAAAATTAAAGGCAAATGTAGCTTTGTTTTAGGTGCCAAGATTTTCAAGATTGTTAAGAGGATTTATAATTCTTAAAGCTTTGTTTTTTCTTTATTTTATACCTTGCATTTGAAATGATGCCTATAGAGCCAAGTGCTGTTCTTAAAGGTTTACAGGAATAAACTCATTTAATTCTCCCTGTAATCTTTTGAGATAGGCACTACAATTATCTTCATTTTACAATTAGAGAAACTAAGGCACAGCAGTGGGATAATCTGCCCCAGGTAACATGGCTCATATGTGAGGAGCCAGGATTTGAACCCCTGTGGTCATCCCTGTCGCTCCCCTAGAGGATGTGAAATTTCTTTTCTTCTGACTCTGTGATGGGTTGCTGAGATCATGACTACTACATGTGATTTGAGGGACCACTCCAATCTGGCATGGCATTGCTTGTCCCGCAGAGTTATTGAGCACAGACTTGTCAGAGGATCTGGATTAACACAGCGGAAAAAGGAAGGCTTCCTAGAATAATCTTATTGGAAGAAACTTATTGGTGGAAGACATTATACAAAATAGGACCAAACATGCAATGAATTTAGAGAGAAAAGACCTGTGAGAGAAAATAGGGAGGAAGCTGGTTGAGATTAAGGGAGCTGTCAGCCATGGGAGGCTGACCTTGAATAAAAGAGAAGGGAAGGAAGGAAGAAGGATTGGATGGAAGTGTATTGAACTGTAGAGCAGTTCTAAGAAGAGTTTAGCAAGGCCAGTGGGGAGTCATTAAGGCAAAGTCATCCTTTGGAGGAATCCTACATCTCCTGGGAATGGATCTCCTTTAATATCCCTGCCACACTCAATCACTGGCTGGGAGCACCCCATACGATCCCTGATGTGAGAGCAACCCAGTCACTGGCTGAGAGCAGTGGCATTGGTGCTAACATGGTGATGAATTTCAGAGCACGGTAGCTGAGGATGTTGCTCAATTATACTCCCTGCCTACAGAATCTGCGAGACTCATTCTCATGGCTGCCATGTCCCCCAACACTCCCACTCCACCCCTAGAATAATTCCCAGTTTGAGGTTAGTTGCTCTCATCTGAACTCTTTCCCATGAATTCTGTATCATGGTATTAACATCAGGTCTGCCTCTGAAATCTGAGGAGCCTCGTGCAAGAAAAGAGAGTGGCCCACACATCCTATTGTTAGCTGACAAATGCACATTCATAATAACCTGGAAAACTTGATTCAAATGTAGAATTTTCAGACATCCCAAGTTTTCAGGCAGAACTTGATGGCACAGGGAAAGAGCTATCTTTATTCCTATCCCACTCCTTTTGCCATCTCCAGCTATGTGCCTCACCTCAAGGGGCCTCCCAGGCATGCCTGTGAACACTGCAGTCCACATATCCATGCCCATTCATAGTATCTTCTCTTCTGCCTGCATCTAAGGCATAGACACTGCTCACTACAGCATGATATGCCTGATAATTTATTTAACTGTATCCTTCACTAGATTATAATGCCTATGAGAGCCGTGCTCAGACTCCTCACCTACAGAAACTGTGAGATAGTAAATATGTTATTTTAAACTGCTAAAAACAGTTTAAAGTTTGTGGTAGTATTTTTATGCAGCAGTGTATTACTAATACAGGCAGAAACTGTGTTAATTTGTTGATGTAGCACTTAGTGTGCAAATATATTTCCTAAATAAATGAATGAATTTATCCATTGTTTGTTTCGTATTCACTCAGCATAAAGAGTTATTTTAAGAGCATGCAACACGAGCTAAAGGCAAGAGGAAAAATCCCATTAAAGCAAGAGGTACAGGAGATTAACCATGGAGCTACTGCTAGGAGCAAGTAGCAAAATATGGATGCTGCATTTTCCAGGAGTGGAAAAAGATCGAAGGCAATGAGGTATTTATTTGTAGAACATGAGTAAGTTTGAATGTCTTGCCTGCCACTGCATTCTTCCTATTAGCCAAGTGTAAAATGCAGAAAAAGAGAAACAGGATAAATTAAAAACCAACTAGACAAAAGGCTCTAGTTCCAGTGAGTTAACGCCGAATGTCTTCAGCTGTAGAAACTAGGAAAAGTGAACCTCCTAATATACTCCTGGGGTTGTGGGACTGGCTTTGTGTGGCTGATCCTTGGTACCTATTCACCTGGAGAACCTTTGCTATTGATACTTGAGAAAAATGACCAGCCCTAAAGCTAGAAGGCCTCAGCTCTGAAGTCAGGACATTATTCCCTTCAAGAGGTTGACAGGCCAAATGAAATAACTGCTGCATAATATATTTAGATGATTAAGAATTTCCTAAAGGTTGACCTGAGTGCCTTGCGTTTTTATCTTTGACTTTGTTCCTAGTCTGAGACATTCTCAAGCAATTATAAGAAAATGCCATGGTTTTATAGCCCAATTTATGTACTGATCTCTCACAATTTAAGATGTTCTATTGAAACCTTCACAGTGGCAGCTGGGTCAACAATCTAAACTCTGAATAACTGAAGTCAGTGTTCTCATAGGAAAGAGAAATGAAAATATACTTTCATCAATGAAAGCAGAGAGAAAGGAAACCCATTGCTTTCTAATGGTGTGCTTGCTTTTTTGTAAATCGCTGAAAATAGCCTAGATATATCTGAAAATGGGGCCTTGACTCCCATTTTGAGTTCAAACTTGGTACTCATGGTATCAATTTCAGGGCATTTATTGTGTCAGCTTTATGAAGGAGAATGATACCTACTATGCCTTAAATGATAGTAATGTTCCACTTATTCAGAGGTGAAATTTCTGACAACCTCTGCCCTTGGAAACACTTCTAAGCCCAAGCTTAGAAGTAAGAAAAAAAACAGCCTCTTAGGCTGACATAGCGGTTACAAAGGCACACACTTAACTTCTAGGGCCAGGACTTTACTGACTTTCCTTTAACACACAATTTTTAGCAAGCGCAGTTATATGGTTATCCAGCTCATAACAGTCAAGAAACTAGAAACAAGAGGCAGAGAAGAATCTGCTGGAGGTACCTTCAAAATAGCAGTGATGGTTGACAGTCTGATGGGAAAGGCAGAAACTATAAAACTAAAAGGCATTTACTTACAACCCAGACCAATAAGGCACCTATATTATTCAGAAAATGCACAATTATGTTCAGCATCCCCTGTTTAGGAGGTAAATAAGTCATGTGTAGAAGTGTAATACTGTGATATTAAGCTGTGTATTTTTCCAATTCCTTCTAACACTTCACTTCTCCTTATCATCGAAACAGCAGAGAAAGTTATCTATATTGCTCTGCTTTGCAGGGCTGAGATGGTACAGAAAGAAAAGAGTAAATTCTAGGCTTTTGAGCTCTTGTGCATACTTTTGTATATCTATCGCAGAGATAAAAGTCTTAAAAGCTACAGCTTTCAATTGAAGGAGCCAGAAACTCAGGTCAGAAAATTAGATTTCGTGAATTCCAGAAGCTTGCCTTTAAATAGTAAGGCCTGAAACCTGGGAGATTCAGAGCATAGAATTTGGACCTTACCCTGAGAGTGGGAAGAATACCTGATGAGATAAATGCTATTTCCTGATCAGAGAGGGCAAGAGAATCAGAGGAGGTTGTGACTGGAGCTAGATACTGCCTGGGTCTTTGAGAAAGGCCCAGTGCCCCCTCCTACTTTGATAAGGGGCAGGGGTAATGATTAAAATCTCTGATTGGTCTAGAGGGTCTGAAAGCAGCGTCTTTTGCTCCAGGGTATAATAAAGGAACACTGAGAGACTCTTAGGTAAGCCACGTGTCCAATGAGACATGAGGATAATCAGGAGCAGTAGGTCAGTGGTCCTCCCAGGTCCTAAGTTCCTCAGGGTTCTCCAATGTAGTGGGGGAATTCATTAAAAAGAGTTCTGTGACCCTTCCCTTCAGAATCACTCCTCTGAAGTGGATGAGATGAGCCCACACACCCGATACACCTCCTCCCATTAGAACGCCAGTGGATAGTGGATAGCCCTGGCTGACACAGGCAAGGGCCAGCAGCAGTGAGGATGACATAAAGGGCAAGAGGATAAGTGAGGTGCTATGCATATTAATTAGCTTGATAGAATCTGTCCACAACATACATGTGGATCAAAACATCACTTTGTGCCCTATAAGTGTATGCAATTATTATTTGTCAGTTAAAAATAAAAATTTTAAAAAGAAAAGGTGTTCAGTACACATGGTGACACATGCCTCTCCTCTGCATGCTCCTCTTCCTCTGGAACCCATCAGACATTTGGTGAGAAGAAAAGGAGGAATGCGAAGGGAGAGAGTTCTAATGGACCAAGGACTTACTCACAAGAGATGGAACTTTGGAGAGATTAGGTTGCCTTAATTGGCAAAGGTGAAGAACAATGGCTCATGTGGTAACATAAATTTAGTTATAGGAAATAAAGAGCATTGTAATTTTTGCACATCCAAGTATGTAGTCTAAAAACGTAAAAAGTGTCTCATTTAAAATAGTTAAAATGAAAAAGAAAAGTTTGAGCATGCACATGAAAAGACTTCAGTTAACAAGGGCTCACTTTTGTAGAACATCTCATCTCACAGTGCCACTAACAGTGACAAGGAAAAAAATACAAATCCTCCGTGTATGATATAATAACAGCATGTGCCTTTTTACAGCAGCCCACTCCTCCTTTTCTGTGGCAAAGCCCCAAGTACATAGCCCTTAAAGAATTTTTAGAGAACAGAAAAGCTTCCAGATGACAGAAGCCTGAAGCACAATGCTGTATGTGCTAGGAGTAGTAAGAATACTGATTGTGTCCTAGAAAGGAGGCAAGTTGTCACCCATTTTCCCCCGAGGTTACAAGGATATGCATCTCAGTTTATCGATTCCCGACGCATGCATATTCTAGCAAGGGAATGCATTTTCTTGGTTACGCATAGTCCCAACCCTCTTCTGTTCAGTAGCTGTTTTCATACATGATTAACACCCAGATAGCATTTTCCACATTAACCTTGTGATGTCTGATAGGGAGGACAGAGATGGATACTGCCTTGCTGAAATGTGTACACATAATCCATAATGAATAACTGCAGCTCCTTGGTGACCATGACGGGCCATCATAAGTAAAGTGAGGTCCAAGTTGAGAAAGGTGCTGAGTCCTAAAGAGCAATATTTCATGATTTGGCTAAGCATGCAATTTAAAACACCAGCAAAGATCCCCTTGTGTGGCCCGGCACAGGCCTCTGATGGCTGTACCCATTCTGATTTTGTTCCTAAGGAGACTCAGCCATCGCTGTCCTTAATATCCCTTTCCCCTGGGCATTGATTTGGTTACGCTGAAGACTGTCTGCAGAGAATTCCCTTTTCTAGTTGTTCTCTGTTGTGGCATGTGGATCCTGCTCAGGTATCTTTGTGACCTTTTATAGTCTACATGTTCCAACAGAACCGTGGAGGCAGGAAGGTTTGGGACCAAGGTTCTATAGCAGTATCTGTGGGGGGTTTCAAATGGATGTGTTGTAGAGGCTTGCAGTAATTCTGGTGTCTCCCAGTATTGGAAGATTAATCATCTTTCAAAAGCTAATCCTGAATGGGGGACACACATTTATTATTTTCTTAAAACAGATATAAATAGGATTACAATTAATTTCTTGAATTGGTGTGACTTTTCCTCTAACCATGCATCAATATATGGTGCCTTGTGGGCAGTTGGATGTGCTTGTACTTTTACTAAATATTGCCAATGATATTTTCCTGGAGTAGATTTTAAGGCTTATGAATAAGTGATAGTATTGCCTTTGCTGACATGTGCACACTTTCATGCATTCTGAACACTTATATGGAGACCTTCATACATTACTATCTGTTGAGAGTTGAAGTCTTCCCTGAGGAAGGTGGTTTGTGGATGACAAACATCTAATATAGCCCCGAGTTTCCCAGTTTTCTGCTATGTCCATAATGGATTCAAATATGAATCAGAGCAGGAATCAAGTATGCTGTTATTAGTATTAATATGTTTATATAGCATTGTCTTGTTTCAATGTTTCAAGAATGGTCCAGTACTAGTTCTTATCCACTATTCACTACAAGTATATTGTGTTATCTTACACAATGTCAAGTAAACTGTTTCTCATTGAGCACTTAAATGTATGAATCACATTTGATTCTTGTGAAAATATAGACTGATATTTTAGGTCTTGGGGAAAGTCTGAGATTCTGCATTTCTAGCAAGTTCCCAGGTGACATTGATGTTTCAGGGTCCACACTTTAGTAGTAAGGCTAAAGCAGACATTATGGTAAGAGAAGGACTGAGAAAACTAAACGTTCCATCTGTTTACATGCAGTATTCTTGCCTTATCTCTGGTAGGGGTTTAGTTTTTATTCCTCTCATCCTCTTCCTATAAAGTTGCTGTTATCTTTATTGCATGGTACTTTATTGCATTCTGTAGTACGTAATAGAAGTAGCTCCAATTTCAGCCCTCATTAATACCATAGTAAGGTAATAGGGTCCACATAAACTCCTTATATCGGTATACAAATCTTTGCCTAGGCAAAGTTGGCCTGCCTTGGGATATTTTTGCCCTAATTCTTTTCTTCAACTGATCTGCCCATTGACAATAGGCCTCCTAAAATCTTTGCCTAGCTTAGTAAACAATTGCAAGTAAAACTTTCCACTCCTCAAGAGCATAGGAAATAAAAGAATTAGCACATTCAGTTCATCAAGGACTTGTTGACTACCATCTTTATACCAAACTCCATAAGTACCAGGGCTGAAAAGATAAATGAAGTATAAGAGATATGACCATATACTTATAACCCTTCAAATTCATATTGTTTATATTGATAAATGATGCATATATTTACCCAAATCTTAATAGAAGTTAACATCTGGCAATAATTTATGTGTGATATTCTATAGAACAACAACTGTAGGAGTGACATTCCTACAAAGATTAGTCCTCAGCCCTATTGTGTTTCTTCTGAATTTCAAATTCAATAATTTACCTCAGTTCATGAGTTAACCCAGATTTTTTCCTCTCCAAGTAAAGTTAACCTGTTCCCTTTCTCTAAAACTAGATTTAAATTTCTTGGCAATTACCTAGTATGTGTACATGAGTTTATGTATAGTTTGATATGTACATTTGGGGAATATTATAACACCACAGGCATACATGGAATCAAATAAACCACAATATTAAGAAAATGAGAGAGAGGAAAAGTTGTACAAAGTTTGAAATTAACTCATTTGTTTTCTATAAATTAGTCCTTCATGATATACTTGGTAAATTTACCAATATTTTCTAATAATATCTACAATATTGATTGCTTCTTTGAAGAAAAACTTACTTATATTGGTAAAACTGATGTGTTCTTTTCAAAGAAGACGTTCTAAATCAAATTCCATTTAAGTAGAATATTCTTAATTACTTCCATAGGCAAACCTCTGCTAGATGCTTCTTTATAGAGGAGAAAACAGTTTCTCTGCCCCAAAAGAGCAAAATTCAGTGATAAAATTAAGACAAAATGGAACAGATAAGAGCATTTAACAATGTGTTATGGGGTTCCAAAGACATGGATGTAGCCAACACTGGGATTAGAATGGTTGATCTGGTAAATTGCATAAAATTCTAATCGGGAGTTTAGGTAAAGAGAGATAAGAAATGATGAGATTTTGAATCAGGTTGGTGAGAGAGAAAATAGAGGTAGGAAAAGTGAAACAAATTCCTGAGGAAGAATCTTACAAGTCTTAGAAATGTACTGAATGTGAGGACAGGAGAAAATATGATTCCATGATTTTATGTTAAGAATGCTTGGATGAATGTTGTTGTAATTAACAGAGTTTAAAAAATCAAAAAGAAGAACCAGTTAGTGAAGAGTGTAGAAAGATAATTTAAGGCAGAATTTAAGGTTTTTTGGGATTGGGCAGAGAAGAGTAGCACATAGCAGGTGTCAAGCAGGTAGATTTTAGAGTTCCTGAGGGAAGTACCTCCAGTGCCACAAACGTAGACTTGGGTGTTGTCTGAATCTAAGGTAAGAGTTGAAGCTGTTGTAGAGTGGGAGATCCTTAGAGGAAAAAACGAGATCACTCTGAGCAAATACTTACATGCAGTTTATTAAAGGAGAGAAGTTTTATTCAGAAGATAAAAATTATTTTCAAGAAAAAAGGGATAGGTAGTGTCAAATTTCAGGATATGGATACATTTTGCTCAGTATGTTGATAGTATCATTGGAGTTTTCTCAGGCTCTTCCTGGTGCTATTAAAAACTACCATAGATTGGGTAACTTATACATAATAGAAGTTTATTTCTTATAGTTCTAGAGGCTGAGAAATCCAAGATCAACGTGCTGGCTGATTCGGTATCTGGTGAGAGCTCACTCTCTGCTTCCTGTATAGTGCCTGTGGCTGAGCCCTCACATGGCAGAAGAGATGGAAGAGAAAGGGAGCTTCCTGAAGCCTCTTTGATAAGGGAATTAATCACTTCCCAAAAGACTTCTTGGTACCAACCTAACAGGTATCAAGTTTCAACATGCATTTTGGAGGGATGCCAACATTCAAACCATAACAATCCACCCCTGGCTCCCTGAAAATGTATGTTCTTCTCATATGTAGAATCCATTCCATCCATCTCAATAGCCCCAAAAGTCTTAACTTGTTCCAGGATAAACTTTAAGATCTAAGTCTAAAATGTTATCTAAGTATTATCTAAATCCAAAATACAGTGCTGGGATAAGGATAGGTAGGCATTTCATTACAAAAGAAAGAATAAAGAATAAAGGGGTAATCTGTCCTACTTAAGTCCAAAAACTGACAAGGTAAGCAACACTAAATATTGAGCCTTCAGAATAATTTTTGACTCTGTGTCCCAGCTTCAAAACACACTGGGATGAGGATTGAGCCCTCAAAGCCCCAGGGGAAACTGCCCCCATGGCTTTGCTGGGTGCAGCCCATATAGCAGTTCTTATGCATTGGAGTTGCATGCCTGCATGTTCCAATAGAACCATGGAGGCAGAAAGGTTTGGGACCAAGGTTCTATAGCGATATCTGTGGGGGATTTCAAATGGATGTGTTATAGAGGCTTGCAGTACTTCTGGTGTCTCCCAGTACTGGAAGATTAATCATCTTTCAAAAGCTAATCCTGAATGGACACACATTTATTATTTTCTTAAAACAGATATAAATAGGACTACAATTAATTTCTTGAATTGGTGTGATTTTTCCTCTAATCATGCATCAATATATGGTGCCTCGTGGGCAGTTGGATGTGCTTGTACTTTTACTAAATATTGCCAGTGATATTTTCCTGGAGTAGATTTTAAGGCTTATAAATAATCAATAGTATTGCCTTTGCTGGCATGTGTGCTCTTTCATGCATTTTGAACACTTACATGGAGATCTTCATACATTACTATCTGTTGAGAGTTGAAGTCTTCCCTAAGGAAGGTGGTTCCAGGCTGAAGTCTCAGGGGCAGCCCTGTTCCCATTGCTCCACTAGGCATTGCTCTAGTAGGGGCTCTCTGTGGTGGCCCTGACCCCACAGCTTTGCTAGATATTGCCTTGTTGGAGACTTCTCACTATAGCCTTGTCCCTGTGGCAATTCTCTCCTGGGCCTCGAGATACTCTTGAGCATCCTTTGAAATCAAGGTGGTTGTAGCCATGCCCCCATGCTGTTTCACCCTGTGTGCCTGCAGAGATAGCACTACTTGGCCACTGCCATGGTTTACTGCCTGTGCCCTTTGGAGGGGTGGCATGAGTCACATGTTGGCCCACTTGGTTCACACCTGGAGAAGCTCTGGAATGCTCTGCTGGAATACAGAGAGTAGGGAATTCAGATGGCATAGGGCAGTAAGTGCTAAGGTCACACAGGTGCCTAATGCCCCTCTTTTGACATAGTTCTGTCTCCTGGGCCTCGATCCTCTGAGCCTCTGATGAAAAGATCAGGCACAATAATCTCTGAAATGCCTTTGGGATCATTCTTCTATTGTCTTGATGAATAGCATTTGGTTTCCCTTTAGACATATTAATCTCCTTATCAAACTTTTGCTTTTCATTCTTGACAACCATAGCCTGCTTCTTTTTTGCCTTTCTGGGTTTCAATCTCTAACACTGGAGTTTGAAGCCTCTAGCTCTAGAGGTGATAGGTGCTTTCCTTTTGATTATAAATTCCATATTTATTTTGTTTCTCTCTTCTCACATTTTGCTATTAAGCAGTCAGGAGAAGCCATGCCACACCCTCAACACTTGAGAAATTTTTTTCACCAATTGTTCATATGTTCTGCCTTCCACTAAGCACTCAGGGGTTGGATATGGTCTGCCTCTTGCTCCTTTTCCCATTTCCACATGCATCGGTGGTAATCCAAGTATTCGTTAAGCCCTGCTGCTGCCCATAAGAGACTTCCCTGCTCTGAAGATGGTTCAGTATTCCCATCTTAATCATGTTTAAATGTACAGTACAGTAGTTTTAACAAATACACAATAATGAACAAAAAGTCTCTAGACCATCTTGCATAACTGATACTCTATACCCATTGAAAAAGTCCCCTTTCCTCGCTCCTCCAAGCCCCTGGGAACCACCATTCTACTTTGCATTTTGACTATTTTAGATACCTCCCATAAGTGCAATTATACAATATTCACCTTTTTATGACTGGCTTACTTCACTTAACATAATGTCCTCAAGTTTCACTCATATTGCAGCTCACGACATAAGTTCCATTTTTAGAGCTGAATAATATTTTATTGTATGAATACTCTATATTTTATCTATCCACTTCATAACTATTATGAGTAATGCTACAAATATGTACATGGATGTGAAAATATATCTTTGAGATCCTGTTTTCAGTTCTTTTGAATATATGCCAAGAAGTAGGATTGCTGAATTGATTATATGATAATTCTATTTTTAATTTTTCAAGAAACCTTTAAATCACATGTTCCAGTGTGGAAATGTAAACTGGTACAGCTGCCATGAAAACTATATCTTTATCTTAATACTTGTTATTTTCTATTGTATTTTTATAATGATTTTATTGTGGCCATCCTAATTGATGTGGCAGCATTTCTTACTATGATTTCGTATTTTCCTGGTGATTAGTAACGTGGAACATCTTTTTTTCATATTCTTCTTGGCCATTTGTATAGCTTCTTTGGGGAAATATTTGTTCAGGTTTTTTTTTTTTTTTGGTCTATTTTAAAATTGGGTTATTTGTTTTGTTGTTAAGTTATTAGAATTCTTTATATATTCTGGAAAGTAACTCCTTATCAGATCCATTTGGCTATTCATTTGTTTCCTGTCACCTTCTTCCTTCTTATAAGATGGGACAGTGATATTTCAAACATTAAGATGGTAGTTGAACATTGATCAAGAAAGACAAACTACTGATGTTAAAATTGCTAGGTCCATAATCCTGATATTTTCTCAACATTTTGGCATCATATAGTTAATTTTCCTTTGTGAAAGTTGGTTTATCAGGAATAAATTGTTCTTTGAGATCCTTGGTAGGTTTTTATTCTGTTTATTTGTCGGGATGGGATAGCTGGCTGTGATGGCAGGTTCCTGTAGTCTCAGCTACTCAAGATGCTGAGGCGGGAGAATCGCTGGAGCCCCAGAGTACAAGCCTGCAGTGAGCCATGTTCATGACACTGCTCTCCAGCCTAGATGACTGAGCAAGACTCTGTCTAGAAAAAAAATAATAATAATAAAGATGAGACATATTTCTGCTGAGGGTATTATTTTCAGATAAGGATTGGGTCAGAACATTGTAAGTACTCTTTCTTTCAGCTATAATATCTTTTTGTTACTTTCTGTATACAGCAGCAAAATTCAATCAGAGGAAGAACTTTTTCCAAAGTCAATTAATGGGGAAAGGCAAATAGTTCAGAAACCACAGAGGAGTTGCCCATTGTCCCTCTATTGACTGGAGCTGGAAACAAAGCTGCTTAATGCAGTTTAAGAAGTTGTCATTGCAGGCAGGGTTTTGCTCAGTTTACTAAATGTATTGACTGTAGGATATAAATAAATCCCTTGCAAACAGATTTAAATGCTTTGCAATTACAAAAACAGCCATCCATTTTTCCTCTAATCTCGGAAGAGAGGGAGCTACCGCTGGTGCTGCTGTTTTCCTCAAGGAAAGCAGCATACACAGCAACACTTCTGGCTTCCCCTGTATCGTTTCCCTTTACAATAGCACCGCTTCAATTCACAACTTGATTGATAGGAATAGCAAGGACTACTGGCTCCCGTCAGTCACTGTTTCCCAATAAGAATAACTAAAAATTCAGAAGATAAGATAAAACCCTTTAATTATTGTTTCCCATGATCAAAGCAGGTCCAACATCTTGGTTTCCCATCCTGTTGCATGACAAGTACACAGCAAGATGTCTGTATAAGCAGATCATATCCAAGCACAAATAAGAGGGATTAGTTTAGGCTTGGATGTCCTGGCTAAAGCAATGCCGTTGTCAGGGTCAACTGTAAATCAAGATCATAGACTACACTTTTTATTAATTGGCCACTGGAAAAAAAGGTCAAATATCTCTTGACATCCTTTTAAAAAGTATATCTTTAATTGGGCCCAGTCTTTCCACATCTAAAGCTTTCTCATTCTTACCTGAGTCACAAAGATCCGATTGCTTCCATGTATTTTCCTTCTAATTCCCACACCATCTGGCTGCTATGATCTTTTCCATGTTGGTTGGCAAACTAAATATATGATTGGCAAACTAAAGATATGAGTGTTATTAAACTTCCACTATCTGCAGGGTGGCAGATAGTAAGTTCAGAGAAGGTTTAAATTATTTAGGTTAGTATATCATCCTTGAGCATAGTCACTCTAAAAGGTCCCTATTCAATAAGAAGAATAAATAATAATTTCATGAGAATAACTACCTAGAAATTTGAAGGTACCACATAAGGAAAAAGAGATGACAATTTTTCATTCCAGCGTTAGAGTGTATTAGACTGGCTGTTGAGATATGAAAGAAAATTATTTTACCAGAAACAAAAAGAAATGTGATAAAATATGATTTGAGGAAATACTTAGTACCTGTTAAAAACACTTTTCTAATGATGAAAACACTTTATGAAGAACAAATGAAAGCATGAGGCCTTCAGTAAAGTAAGAACAGACACATATGCATTGAAACTCTATTAAGATGAAGTGTGGTCTGGGTGTCTTATATCTGCCAACATTGCAATTTTTCTTAGCTCTCAGAATTCTGCTTGAATGCTCGTTAAACCAAACAACCTCTAAAAGTTAGTGGGACTGAAAGTGAATGGAAAATAACCCCTTACAGTACTACAGTTCATAGCCCTTAAAGACATTGGCCACTTGATTTCTAACTTAATCCCACTTTTAATTGCAGTTAGAAGAAATGTGCTTTGGATATTGTTTTTCTAACTTTTATTTCCAAATAAAAAGTTAAATTGTTTTATTTTTTTAACTTGTAACTTGTAAATAGTTATACATTCTCAGTAGGTCACAAATAAATATATAGGAAAGACCCACGCATCTTTCCCAGTCTTCTGCAAATGTTAACATCTTGCACAATTGTAGCCCAATAACAAAATCAAGAAACTGATGCTGGTACAATCTGTGGGGCTTTTTTAGATTTCATCAGGTAAATACTCATGGAGGCCATCACACTTAAGAAAATGATGGTAATTCTTTAGATGATCTGGATCTAGACCCTTGATTTTGAAGCCTCAAAATCAAATTACCTAAGATGGTAAAAAGCACAATTTGATATTTGCTGTCCTGAAAGAAAACGTGAGTGTAGTGATGTCATCATTCAAGTGGTCTAACTCCTGCCAAATCATTACTCAGAATAGACTGCCAGTAAGGCTTTCCTGATTTGACACGGAGTGGCTGCCAAACTCTATCCTTTTATTCTTTAGACTAAGTTTGTTTCAATTAAGAAGGAAAAAGGACAAGCAGTCTTTGATAGCTTTCATGGGAGAGTTTATATAGGATAGCATTAGTCACCCAGTGAAACTATTGTGGTTTTCATTATAAAAAATATGCTCAAGTTATCTTGCTGAACGGTATGATGTTATCTATTTTTATTTGCTTATAATTTGGTTTGGCTATTTGTGTTCTGACTGGAGGCTTCCGGTGACCTTGCACATGCTGCGTTTGTTCTCATTCCTATTAACATCATCAAGTGTGTTCAGCCTGGCACACAGTAGGAGAGCAGTAAATATTGTTGGACAGTGAATCACTCTTTTGTCTTCTCTGTTGCCATCAGATGCCTGATTTTCCTTTTTATCCTAAGTTGGGAGCAGCTGTGGAAGCTTTTCTTGCTCCCACCTTCAAGTACTGCACGGCTGAGACACAGAAGTGACTCCTTTAGAACAAATGAAAGAAAACAAATGTCTTCCTAATTCTTGTGATAGAAACAGCTTATTATCACCATTTTTTTTTTTTTTTGTCTATTTACTTGTTAACTTAGCTGACAAACCTCCTTTTGGCTTTCATTGATTCATTAATTCCTTTCAACTCTAATGCTAAATGTCTGTGAGACTTGGGTAAGTCACTTTACCCTGTTAGTGTTATTACTTATCTAAAAAGGAAGATTAGATAAAATATGTTGAACTTTTAATTTGATGGTTACCTTGTTAATTATAACACCTGAGAACAAAGATAAGTTCTAAAAATTTTATCACTAATTTAAAATTGTCTTTATTGCACGATTACTATATTTTAAAGTAAATCTGAACATATTCACACACATCAAGGTAATATATATGTATTGTAAAAGAGATAAATACGATTTCTTTTTGATACAAAGTCTCACTCTGTTGCCCAAGCTGGAGTGCAGTGGTGTGATCTCAGCTCACTGCAACCTCCACTGCCCAGGTTCAAGCTATTCTCCTGCCTCAGCCTCCTGAGTAGCTGGAACTACAGGCATGCACTACCATGCTCAGCTAATATTTTGGATTTTTAGTAGAGCTGGGGTTTAACTATGTTTCACCTATGTTGGCCTGGCTGGTCTTGAACTCTTGACCTCGTGATCCACTGCCATGGCCTCCTGAAGTGCTGAGATTACAGGTGTGAGCCACCATGACTGTCCACAAATTTTTAAATGTAGACAATGAAGTCCTCCACTTCTTTCTTCATCTCCTCATCCCATCCTATTGTTATACCTTCTAGAAATGAGCAAAATAACAGTATTGAGTAATTTTATATCATTCATCTAGCAATATATGCCTATACAAAATATATAACGTATCACTATTTATATACAAGAACAAAGTTATACATTATATGCTTTTTTGGTAGTTTTGCTTTTTTCAGTAAATAACATACAGTAAGAGTTTTTCCATGCCAATAACTCTTTTTATCATGAGTCTTAAATTCCATTGTATAGTTATTTAATTTTTTATTTAATCAATTTTCTAATAGTGCATATCTAGGTTTTTTCTAGTCTTTTACTGAATATAAGCCATGTGCTTTATAATTTTCAAATGCATGTATTGTATGAGCCTAGTAGGTTTAGTGTTAATATTGCTGAAGTTAGAGATTAAAATGTTGCTCCTTAAGAGAAGATTACTTCCTTCAACCTTCTCTGTCCACTCAACTGAATATTTTCATTTCTCTCCCTAATTCTACCTTCATGCTCATTTTTAATGATATCTCTGGCTCTTTCATTCTCCCTATCTTTCTAGTATCACCTGCTGCTATTCATTTAGACTGAGCAAGAGCCAGACATCCGTAAATTCCTAAAGGCCTAATACGGTAATAGAAAGTTGTATTATTTAGTTTACTCGGGTTTATTTATAGTTATTAATGTTTGTGTCTCTCTTATGAAGGTCCCTCAACATTTGTAAAAGTAAGACTGCAGCTTGAATTTCCTTTGCTGTTTTCTCCCAAAGCAAAGATTCTTAGTAATAATGGTCTGAAACAGTTATAGAATAACATAAACCAAGAAAAGTCTGAGAGTTGAATAAGCAACAGAATATAATCCTACCTGTTGCTCTCATCTTAATAATTTTTAGGTTTAAGCTATTGCTAAAAAATAATCTACTGGGGAGGATCCAAGATGGCCAAATAGGAACAGCTCCAGAGTACAGTTCCCAGCAAGAACAACGCAGAGGGTGAGTGCTTACCGCATTTCCAAACAAATTTCACTGCCCACAGACCAGGAGATTCCTGGGCCAAAAGTGCAAGTTTTCAGCACAGCGGTTTCAGCCTGTGACGGTTTCGTGCACAGAAACACACAAATCTGAGCAACCTTTTCAACTGGCACCAGGAATGTCTGGGAGACAGAGCTGCGCATTCAACTGAAAGGGAGAGGGCAGAGACAGGGAGCCAGGTGATCTGGCTCAGTGGGTACCACCCCCACAAAACAAGCAAACTGAAATGCCCTGAATTGAGAGTTTCACAGCAAGAGCAGCTGGACCCAGGATGGTCCAGCTCCATGAGGGGAAGGGCGACCACCACTACCAAGGCAGTTCACATAGCAGCTGGGCAGAGCCTGTGGCAGCTCAGCAATGCCTCTGCTGACAGACTATGACTAGACTACTCCATGTGGGGCAGGGGATCTATGAAAAAAGATAGCAGCATGTCAGGAACTTATAAATTAAGCCAACCTTCCTAGGACAGGGCACCTGGGAAAAGAGGTGGTTATGAGTTCCACTACAGCAGACTTAAAAGTAGCTGCCCAGCAGCTCTGCATGGAACAATGGAGCTCTCAGCATAGCACTTGAGCTCCTATGAGGTACAGACTGTCTCCTAAAGCAGCTCCCCAAACCCCTTATATCCAAAGAGACACCTCATACAGGAGAGCTCAGGTCAATATCTGGCAGGTACCCTTCTGGGACGAAGATAACAGAAGAAGAAACCAGCAGCAACCCTTACTGTTCTGCAGCCCCCACAGGTGACCCCCAGGCAAGCAGGGTCTAGAGTAGACCTGCAGGAGTCCTGCAGCAGAGGGGACTGACTGTTAGAAGGAAAACTAAGAAACAGAAAGAAATAACTTCATCATCAACAAAAAGGATGTCCACTCAGAGACCCCATCCGAAAGTCACCAACTACAGAGACCACAGGTAGATAAAGCCACTAAGATGGGAAGAAACCAGCACAAAAAGGATGAAAACACCAAAAACCAAAATGCCTCTCCTCCAAAGGATAACAGCTTCTCACCAGGTAGGGATCAAAGATGGATGGAGTATGAATCAGATAAATTGACAGAAACAGGCTTCAGAAGGTGAGTAATAACAAACTTCTCAGTGCTAAAAGAACATGTGCAAACCCAATACAAAGAAACTAAGAACCTAGAAAAAAGGTTAGATGAGATGCTAACTAGAATAAACAGCTTAGAGAAGAACATAAACAACTTGATGGAGCTGAAAAACACAGCACGAGAACTTCAAGAAGCATACACAAGTTTCAATAGCCGAATCAACCAAGAAGAAGAAAGGATATCAGAGATTGAAGATAAACTCAATGAAATAAAAAGAGAAGGCAAGAATAGAGAAAAAAGAGTGAAAATAAATGAACAAAGTCTCCAAGGAATATGGGATTATGTGAAAAGACCTAATCTACGTTTGACAGGTGTACCTGAATGTGACGGAGAGAATGAATCCAAGCTGGAAAACACTCTCCAGGATATTATCCAGAAGAACCTCCCAAACCTAGCAAGGCAGGCCAATATTCAAGTCTGGGAAATACAGAGAACACCACAAAGATAATCCTCAAGAAGAGCAACCCCAAGGCACATAATCATCAGATTCACCAGGGTTGAAATGAAGGAGAGAATGCTAACGGCAGCCAGAGAGAAAGGGTGGGTCACCCACAAAAAGAAGCCCATCAGACTCACAGTGGATCTCTCAGGAGAAACCCTACAATCGAGAATAGAGTGGGGACCAATATTCAACATCCTGAAAGAAAAGAACTTTCAACCTAGAATTTCATATCTAGCCAAAGTAGGCTTCATAAGTGAAGGAGAAATAAAATCTTTTGTGAACAAGCAATTGCTGAGAGATTTCATCACCACAAGGCCTGCCTTACAAGAGCTCCTGAAAGAAGCACTAAACATAGAAAGGAAAAACCAGTACCAGCTACTCCAAAAACGTACCAAATGGTAAAAAGCATCAACACGCTGAAGAAACTGTATCAACTAATGGACAAAACATCCAGCTAGCATCAAAATGGCAAGATGAAATTCACACATAACAATACTAACCTTAAATATAATTAGGCTAAATGCCCCAATCAAAAGACACAGACTGGCAAATTGGATAAAAAGTCAAAAGCCATCAGTGTGCTATATCCAGGAAACCCATCCCACATGCAAGGAAACAAATAGGCTCAAAATAAAGGGATGGAGGAAGATTAACCAAGCAAATAGAAAGCAACAGAAAAAAGCAGGGGTTGTAATCCTAGTCTCTGATAAAACAGAGTTTAAACCAACAAAGATCAAAAGAGACAAAGACGGGCATTACATAAGGATAAAAGGATCAATGCAACAAGAAGAGCTAATGATCCTAAATATATATGCACCCAATACAGGAGCACCAAACAAGTTGTTAACGGCCTACAAAGAGACTTACAGTCTGACACAATAATAGTGAGAAACTTTTACATTCCACTGTCAATACTAAACAGATCAACGAGACAGAAAATTAAGAAGGATATCTAGGAATTGAACTCATTTCTGGACCAAGCAAACCTAATAGACATCTGCGAAACTCTCCACCCCAAATCCACAGAGTATACATTCTTCTCAGCACCACATCACACCTACTCTAAAATAGACCACATAATTGGAAGTAAGTCACTCCTCAGCAAATGCAAAAGAATGGAAATCATGACAAATAGTCTCTCGGACCACAGTGTAATCAAATTGGAGCTCAAGATTAAGAAACTCACTCAGAACCACACAACTTCATGGAAACTGAACAACTAGATCTTGAATATTGACTGGATAAACAATGAAATGAAGGCAGAAATAAACATGTTCTTCAAAACCAAAAATGAATACAAAACGTACCAGAATCTCTGGGACATATTTAAAGCAGTGTTTAGAGGAACATTTGTAGCAATAAATGCCCACATGAGAAGCAAGGAAAGATCTAAAATCGACATTCTATTATCAAAATTGAAAGAGCTAGAGAGCAAGATCAAAAAAACTCAAAAGCTAGCAGAAGACAAGAAATAACTAAGATCAGAGCAGAACTGAAGGAGATAGAGACACACACAAAAAAAACCATCAAAAAATCAAATCCAGGAGCTGTTTTTTGAAAAGATCAACAGAATAGACAAATCTCTAGCCAGATTAATGAAAAAGAAAAGAGAGAATAACCAAATTGATGCAATAAAAAACGACAAAGGGGATATCACCACAGATTCCACAGAAATTCAAACCATCATCAGAGATTATTACAAACAACTCTATGCACATAAACTAATAAACCTGGAAGAAATGGATAAATTCCTGGACACTTGCCTCCTCCCAAGCCTAAACCAGGAAGAAGCCGAAACCCTGAACAGACCCATAACGAGGTCTGAAGTTGAGGCAGCAATTAAGAGCTTACCACCCAAAAAAAGCCCAGGTCCAGATGGGTTCACAGCCGAATTCTACCAGACATACAAAGAGGAGCTGGTACCATTCCTTCTGAAACTATTCCAAACAATACAAAAAGAGGGAATTCTTCCCAAATCATTTTATGAGACCAACATCATCCTGATTCCAAAACCCAGCAGAGACTCAACAAGAAAAGAAAACTTCAGGCCAATATCCATGATGAACATAGATGCAAAAATCTTCAATAAAATACTGACAAGCCGATTGCAACAGCACATCAAAAAGCTTATCCACCATGATCAAGTAGGCTTCATCCCGGGGATGCAAGGCTGGTTCAACATACGCAAGTCTATAAACGTAATTCACCACATAAACAGAACCAAAGACAAAAACCACATGATTATCTCAATTGATGCAGAGAAGACCTTTGACAAAATTGAACAGCCCTTTATGCCAAAAACCCTCAATAAGCTAGGTATTGATGGAACATATCTCAAAATAATAAAAGCTATTTATGACAAACCAACAGCCAATATCATACTGAATGGGCAAAAACTGGAAGCATTCCCTTGAAATGTGGCACCAGACAAGGATGCCCTCTCTCACCACTGCTATTCAATATAGTATTAGAAGTTCTAGCCAGAGCAATCAGGCAAGAAAAAGAAATAAAGGGCATTCAAATAGGAAAGGAGGAAGTCAAATTGTCTCTATTTGCAGACGACACGATTGTATATCTAGAAGACCCCATCGTCTCAGCCCCAAACCTCCTGAAACTGATAAGCAAGTTCAGCAAAGTCTCAGGATACAAAATCAATGTGGAAAAATCACATGCATTCCTATACACCAATAACAGACTTAAAGAGAGCCAAATCAAGAACAAACTTCCATTCACAATTGCCACAAAGAGAGTAAAATACCTAGGAATACAACTAACAAGGAACGTAAAGGACCTCTTCAAGGAGCACTACAAGCCACTGCTCAATGAAATAAGAGAGGACACAAACAGATGGAGAAACCTTCCATGTTCATGGTTAGCAAGAATCAATATCGTGAAAATGGCCATATTGCCCAAAGTAATTTATAGATTCAATGCTATCCCCATCCAGCTACCTATGACCCTCTTCACAGAACTGGTAAAAACCACCTTAAACTTCATATGGAACCAAAAGAAAGCCCACATAGCCAAGACAATCCTAAGCAAAAAACAAAGCTGGAGGCATCATGCTACCTGACTTCAAACTATACTACAAGGCTACAGCAATCAGAAGAGCATAGTACTGGTACCAAAACAGAGATATAGACCAATGGAACAGAACAGAGGCCTCAGAAGCAATGCTGCACGTCTACAACCATCTGATCTTTGATAAACTTGACAAAATTGAGCAATGAGGAGAGGATTCCCTATTTAATAAATGGTGTTGGGAAAACTGGCTAGCCATGTGCAGAAAGCAGAATCTGGACCCTTTCCTGACACCTTACACTAAAATTAACTCCAGATGGATTAAAGACTTAAACATAAGAACTAACACCATAAAAATCCTAGAAGAAAACCTAGGCAAATCCATTCAGGACACAGGCATAGGCAAGGACTTCATGACTGAAACACCAAAAGCACTGACAACAAAAGCCAAAATTGACAAATGGGATCTAATTAAACTCCAGGGCTCCTGTACAGCAAAAGAAACAGTCATTATAGTGAACCAGCAACCAACAGAACGGGAAAAATTTTTCACAATCTACCCATCTGACAAAGGGCTAATATCCAGATTCTACAAAGAACTAAAACAGATTTACAAGAAAAAAACAAGCCCATTCAAAAGTGGGCAAAGGACATGAACAGATACTTTTCAAAAGAAGACATATATGAGGCCAACAAACATGAAAAAATGCTCATCATCACTGGTCATTAGAGAAATGCAAATCAAAACCACATTGAGATACCATCTCACACCAGTTAGAATGGCAATCATTATAAAATCTGGAGACAACAGATGCTGGAGAGGAGGTAGAGAAATAGGAACACTTCTACACTGTTATTGGGAGTGTAAATTAGTTCCACCATTGTGGAAGACAGTGTGGCAATTCCTCAAGGACCTAGAAATAGAAATTCCATTTGACCCAGCAATCCCATTACTGGGTATATATCCAAACGATTATAAATTTTTCTATTATAAAGACACATGCAAACGTATGTTCACTGTGGCACTGTTTACAATAGCAAAGACCTGGAACCAACCCAAATGCCCAACGATGATAGACTGGTCAGGGAAAATGTGGCACATATACACCATGGAATACTATACAGCCATAAAAAAACGATGAGTTCATGTCCTTCATAGGGACATGGATGAATCTGGAAACCATCATTCTCAGCAAACCGACACAAGAGCAGAAAATCAAACACTGCATGTTCTCACTCATAGGAGGGTGTTTAACAATGAGAACACATGGACACAGGGAGGGAAGCATCACACACCGGGGTCTGTTGAGGGGGAATTGGGGAGGGACAGCGGAGGTAGGGAGGTTTGGGAGGTATAACTTGGGGAGAAATACCGGATACAGGTGACGGGAATGGAGGTAGCAAACCACATTGCCATGTATGTGTCTATTCAACAATCCTGTATGATCTGCACATGTACCCAAGAACCTAAAATGTAATAAAATATATATTTAAAAAAAAAAGAACAAAAGCTGTTGTAGGCAAGTAAACTGACTATTGTAAGGTTCATTTTCTTCATCTGTGAATGGAGATAATATAGTTTCTCTCTTAATTTCTTAGGATTAAAGTTAAAATGCTTAATACAGTAACTAAAATGTTGTCAGTGCTGAAAGAAACACTTTAATTGAGGAATAATTAAATAAATATTCAGAAATAAATGAGACACATACATTGCTATTAAGAAGCTCAAAAGTTAGTAGAGAGAATACCTACCTCTACATTAATATATTCATCTTTCTGTCTATATTGTTATAGAAGGAATTTAAACTACATTAGAGATCTAAATGAAGTTCTATTAAAGACAAAGGAAAAAGTGATAATTTTGTCTGAAAGTAATAATTTTGCCTGAAGGCAAAATTATTTCCTTTAGAGAGAAGGAAAAAAATTTCCTTTAGAGAGAAGGAAAAAAGGACTAGAGTGAGTTAAACAAAAGAAGAGAATGTGCATCAGACTTTGAAGGATAATTTGATTTATTAATAGGGAAATATAATGGCAAGAAAAATCATTCTGGATACATAAAGAACAAAGCCATGGAGGGTGAAAATACATGGCATTATTGGAAAGAAGCAAATACTTCAGTGAGAGTGACAAACGGTGCTGGAAAGTGGGTTGTAAAGTAAATGGTGGTGAGAAAATAAAGGTATTGAGTATGGAAAAGAAATTAAATAAAGAAAGGTAAAATTACCAGAAGGTTTTTTAATATTAGGGAAGACATTGGCATTCTTGCAGATTGAGAGCATAAACTCAATATAGAGGTAGAGGTTGAGTGAGAAGGTGTAAAATGTGAAATGGCATCCAGAGAATGTAGGAGAGCATAAAATTAAGAAATACAGCCTTGGAAAAAGGAGGGCCTTTTCTTTTACTGAGTTGCTAAGAAAGAAAGGAATTAAAGGCAGAGTTAAATTTAGAGGTGGAGGTGAGGAAAATTGGTAGTTGGCCAGTGCTGTCGTTTGAATGTGTCCCCCAGTGTTCACGTTTGGGAAATTTAATACCCAGTGCAAATGGGTTGGACGGTTGAGCCCAAGAAGGTGTTTAGGTCATGAAGCTGCATCCTCATAAGGATGATTATAAAAGGGCTTGAGCCTCCAAGTTTCTCTCTTGCCCTCTCTCCAGCATCTCTCACCATGTGATGCCTCTTACCATGTTATGACACAGCGAGAGGGCCCTCACTAGAGGCAGCTTCTCCATTTGGGACTTGCCAACTCTAGAACCTTGACCAAATAAACTTGTGTGGCATATGAATTATCCAGTCTGTAATGTTTTGTTACCAACAACACAAAACAGACTAAGACAGCCATAAAAATAGTTTTTATTGTTTTGATATACTATAAGGTGAAGCCTGTGGGTGGTCCTTTGAGGGCTTAAGATGATGAAGAGTTTAAAAGCTATTTGGGAAGTCAACCTAAAATGAGTGAATAGATTAAAACAGCATTGACAATTGACTTGAGATTATAAATCTCTTGCAGGTAAAGGTCATTTCTTAATCTTTTAGATAATCTTCAGTTAGTTTTGACATTTTTTAATAAAAACTACTCTTTGAGGAAATCACTCTTTTAACAAATGCTTATTCAGTACTTACTATATGCTAGACACTAAAATAATAACTGCTAATATTTATTGTGTGTTTACTATATACAAAGCACTTTATGGCTTTATTTAATCCTCCTAAAACTTTTGAGGTAAGTACATTTTCTTTTCATATTTCACATAAGGAGTCTTTGAAGTCATAGAAGTCAACATCAGAAAGGCTATGAATTAGGAAAATAGAATTTGAACCCAGGCAGTCCAACTTTAGAACCTGTGCTCTTAGCTTTGTGCTGTATTTCCTTACCCAGTAGACAGTGAACAAAACAAATGCCTCCTGTACTTTAGAGCTTATAGTTAGGTGCAAAAAGCACATAAAACATGCACATGAGTAAAATAATTACAAGTTCTCACAAATATGAGGAAGGAAATGCTAGGAATGGTAAGCTGGAGATAGTGGGCCAGGATGGGAGGGAGGCACAGGCAGGGAATCAGCTTTTGAGAGGATTGTCAAGGAAGCCTCTTCAAAGAGGGTTAATTTAAGGCGAAACCTATGGGTTGAGCCAGCCAAGAGAAAAGATGAGGCCAATATATGCTGGTAGAGGAAAGAGAGTATCTGGAAGACTTAGGGCAGGGAAGACCTTGATGTTTTTGAAGGCTTGGAAAAAGACTGGAACATAATGAGAGAAGAAATGAGAAGCATGCGATGAAGATGGAGAGATAGGTAGATGTCATATCAATTGAAGCCTGAGGGCCGTGGTAAGGAGCTAATATTCTATGTTGAGAAATAGTTGAAATTGAATCAGGAAATGACATCATTTTATTTACATTTCAAGTCAATATATCTTGCCGATTTCTGAAGAGAATAGTCAGGAATGCATTAAAGTAGCATCTGGAATACTGGCAGGGAGCTACCGTTGAGGACCAGGAGAAAAGTGTTGGTAATCTTGGCTAGGGTAATGACCAAGGAGATTGCAATAAGTGAAATGATTTCATATGCATTGTGAAGAATCAGTCTTACAGAGAAAGGGAGTAGGAAAAGATAGATCTCAGGATTATTTCTAGGGTTTTGGCATGAGCAACAGGAGACAGAGGGATAGAGGTACGATTTTCTAATGTGGGGAGGCTGTAGGTGTGATAAGCTTGAGAGACATAAATCAAGAGCTGGTTTGAGGTATGTTAAACTTGGGAACTCTGTTAAGCATTCAAGTGGAGATGTTATGTAGTCGTTTGGATATGCAAGTCTGGAACTTAGAGGTAATTCACACACTGCTGAATTTTCCATTCTACTGGTAAGTGGAAGTTGATAAATGGTTTTACAGCCGTAAACCAAATTTAATAAGATTTGGTATGTGGCTCCAAAGTCATCTAGTAAAGTATTTTTTTTCTTTAAATGATGGGTTCAGTGAGGAACCCACACTTGTTTTCATAACATTTCTTTGTGAATCAAATGAAATTCTACAACTATAATATTGCAGAATAATTTACTAAGCAAAAATGTGAGTAGGGGTTATGCCATGTGTATAAGGAAGACTGATTCACAGACTGGCTACTTCCTGGCAGGAATTTGAGGTCATGGCCAACACCCTTGCCACCTTTTGTATGCACCAACTCTGATTATGGGAAAGGATTTTCCACATACCATTTTGACAAATATACAGCATTTATTGAGTCTGTGTACGTGTTTATTGTCACTGATGTTCTCAAATTTAAAAGACCACTGATATTTTCTGTTTTGTTGCTTTCTATCAAAAAAAGAAAAAAAAACTGAGACTTAATAACATTATGCTTCTGCATATACAAAGCAATTAAGAACCACTGGGCAGGAAAAACCTGTACAGTCAGTAGTGTAACTGTCTTTCCATTCTTTGATTCTGTCTCCAATGCTCTTGTCATCAGACAGCTACAAATTCTTGAATGCCACTCATATTACAAAACTTCCATCTCTCAAAGGAGCCCATTCTCTCATGGGTAATCCCAGACTATTACAAAGTTCTTTAAGCGAGTCAAAATTTGTCTCCTTATAGCTCTTAGGCAGTCATCCTTTTTCTATCTCCTGGGGACATATGTCAAAGTCCACTTTCTTATTAGAAGACAGCTCTTCAGATGTTGCCTATGGTTCTTTTTTATTATTTTCCAAATATCCTCATTTCCTTAACATTCTTCACATGATGTGCTGTTAATCCCTTTACCATTTCCATTGGCTTCCTAAGGGCAGCATGTCTATACTACATAGTTAAGCATAATAATGCAAGAGTGGTTTCATCAGTAGAGAATAAGTTGAAATTATTAGTTTCTGTACTGTAGATGTTCCATTTCTATTAATTCATCCTAAAGCTGCATCAGTTCCTTTGACAAACATTATGTATTCGTTCAAACTTTTAAAAATCATAAAAATGTCAATAATAATGACAACAAAAACACTATTGATTCCATGTTGGTTATGTGCCAATTTGCTACGTCCTTTATATGCTGATTCTTAGGAATTTGAGTTTATAGTTGACCAAAACCTTATTTTTTTTCACATGGCTACAAGCCACATCTCTCCCAATCTATATTTAAATATAGAAGTTTTGGACCCAAGAGAAGGACTTTACATTTTTCCTCTTAAATGTAATTTTATTATATTTGACACATACTTTCAACCTAATTCTGTCTTAAATTCCTTTATTTATAGATTTGACAAGTTCTTCTCTATTTTAAATCATGCTATTAATACAAATTGAGCAAGACAAGGCCAAGGGTATAGTCACTTACCACATTATTTAAAGCTTTCTATGAGGTGGTTCTATCCTTAATAAGAAACATTTAATAACAAAGTAATTTAACTCTAGTTTTGTATACCCTCTCCACCTCGCAGCCAACTTGTTTGTTTCCTGGTCTTTCCTATCTCTGCAAATAGATTTACTATCCCACCTAGATGCTTAAGAAAACAACCTCGGAGTTATCTTCAGTTGCTACTTTTCTTTTATTTCCCATAAAGAAATCTACCAGCAAATCCTTCTAAACATATTGTGAATAGATTCACTTCTCTCTATCTCCAAGACCACTGTCCTGCTCCAGGCTCTGCAACTCCTCCCTCTCTAGCCCTGCTTCTCCTGCCTAGTGTAATCTATGCCACGCTGCAACCCATGCATGTCAGATTACGTCACTGCCCTGTAGAAATCCTCAAATACTTTCCCATCTCACATAGCATGAAATCCAAAGTTCTTACCATGATTTAAAGCCCTCCGTTGGCCTTTGACCTTATATCTCCCATGTTCCTTGGCCTTTCTCTTCCTTGAATAAGCCAAGCTTGTTCTATTTCAGATCTTCACACCTCTTGTTTTTCTCTCTCGGATGTTCTGTCCCCTGTTCCTCACAGAGCTGTCTTTTCCCAAGGTTTAAGTCTCAGATCAAGTATGAACATCAGAAAGACTGTTCTAGACTACCAGAATAGCCCACATATTTTGCCTATACACTCACTGCTTATCACATCACTTTGCTTACTTTGTTCATACCATACCACTTAACAGTTATCTGAAATATTTTTTGTCTGTTGTCTGAATTATCCAGTAGGGTACAAGGTATTCAGATGTTGCAATCTTGTCTGTTTTGTGCTTCACCTTATTCCTAGTGCCTATAGTAAACGACACATAAACTGTACTTAGTAAATATTTGTTAAAGGGATGACAAACTAATTTCAACAGTCAACTCACTTTTTTATCACCTTGTTCACAGGAATATAATGAGATGATCAAAATGTCTTATCTAAATTAATATATGCATTATTGACTCTATTTATAGATTTACCAGTTAGAAACTTTGCTAAGGCAGAAATTATTTTAATTGGATATGATTTTTCTTAATGAGCTCATTAGTCAAGTCATGAATGAAATTAAGGGGGTTAATGAACTTCCTGAGACTATATGTAAAATTTAGCTTGTGTGCATGTACATATTTTGGGAGATAGATACTCATCCTATATCTTAGTTATTCATTCCATATTTGGGGGCAAAGATTTGTGTGATTGAATCAGATTTCTGAAAGGGATTGTTTTTCATCATTCATGAAAGTTCACCAACGTCTGCATTCGTGGTACTGACACACTTTCTTTTCATAACTGGGTCCTGCCTGGAATTTAAGTTTGTACTAAGTACACCTTACCACTTTTGAAAATGAAAATCACACCAGCTACAGTATTCCAGCAACTTTCACTTTTTCTTCCCTAAAGATTACCTACAGTAGTTTGTCAAACTCAAGTGAAAGTTTGCCCAGTAACCTGAAATGTAATTCTCAGGTCAAGAGATTTGAACTTATTTATAGCCTATAGGTGCTCCCTTGCAACCCCTTTTCTCATCTAGAGCTTCAATTCCCAGGTAACTGGTGTTTGCTCTACTCATTTTTGTCTGAATATCTTTTCCCTTGACTGTGAGGACAAAAGCAAAACAGGAGTTGAGGAGTTCAGTTTCTTTTTGTCATCTACCAACAATACACCATCAGCTTCAAACAGCAGGTGCACACTTTCTTTCTGGATGGGTTTCTTTCTTTGAAGACACATATTGTAGATAGCACACTAAGAAGTGTTTGAGTGAGGCTACAAAAAAAGAGGGTAACAGAAGTGATACTGTTCTAGGCATATATGAAAAACCCCTGAGGTAAATGATTGATGATGGGTTGGTGTGTTTTTGACATAGGTCACAGACCTGGCACACAAACAAGATAAGGCGGTGTGTGGGGCCCCCAGCCACTTGGATACAAGCACATTCACATGATTGTCACCAGCAAATTACACCAATTATTACTACCTTCCAGGTTATAAACTGCCCAGCAAACTAAAAAATAAAACTGTAAGTGTTCAAGAAAACTGTTCATCTTTTCTCATTCTTGCTTTCTCTGCTTCTTGCGACGGTATATTCTTATTCTGTGCTTTCTAGGTGGTGTATTTGTTTTCAAGGACATATTCTTGCATTAATGGAGAAATATATGTATTTGATTATGTGATTTTTATTGCTTCTTGCCTGTTCTGCACTGTTTCTTCAATGCCTTAGAGAAGAATGTAGCCTTGATGGTGGAGAGTGGGTTAAAGTTTGGTGAGAAAGATTTAAATATTAGAAGGATGGGCAGGAGGAGGGATCTGAACCTACAGGGTGAGCTCCTGGTTGGTGAGACCTGGTGAAAATGGTGGCCTGGAAAAATCCAGGCATGTATGACAGTCTTTGTGTTTACTCTTCTACCTTGTTGTAGGGCGATTAGTAATCTTAGCCACTGGTAATGACGAAAAAAGCCTTTGATATCCATGAGAAGAACATGAGCCCACACATTTACCCAAGGTTCCTCAAACCAGGGACATAATGTGACAGGAGCATAACAGAGCAGTTCAGAGCTGGTCCTTCGCCTATACTGCTGACTCGGATCCAAAGCTGTTTACTAGTTGCCTCTCTGTAGTGAGGTGTGACTGACAGTTAATCCGCATGAATGGATCATACACAATGATTTTAAGTATCCTGCAAGACTGGGAGTAAGGGCTGAAAGGTAATTCCCCCTTTTTTTTTCTTCTAGATATCAGATGGACCTTTCCAGTGTTCTGTGATCCAACCACAGAGTGACACATTCTTCCTTATGTTAATTAAATACCACCAAATGGCATGCGAAATCAGTTTTCCCAATAATCAATGAGGTGTGGCCTGTTTGTTTATGCAAAACAGCTACTGCACAGGACTTTATGCTTTCTTCTGGGGTGTTGTAACATACCGCAGCCCCAGTGCATTGCTTCACCCCTTGTACTTCCCAACCACGTTGGCCCTTTGAGTCTTTCCCATCAGAGTTTCCCTTCTGTGATGAAAGTTTTTCACAAAATAAATCCAATTTCTATATATTCTTCCTAGAATACTTCTGCTAGGTTATCACAGAATCAATTATCTACATCTATGGAGACAAGTGTGCCACCGTGAGGAATATTTATTAACTTCTGTCATCCTTGGACAGAGTTAATGATGTTAAATACAGTTTAAAGTATAATACCTTAAACAAAAATAAATAAAACAGCGTCCCGACTTGCTGTAAGAAAGCAAACAGCCATGTAATCAACCAAATATACCAACCAACAAACAGAAGAAAGTGGGAAAGAGTGAAAGAAATTACAGAGAGAAACTGAAAGATCTGTTTATCCGTGATTCCTTTCTGTCCATGTTGGTTTTATAGGGGAGAGTTTGTGTGTTTGAGAGGATATTTGGAGCACAGTCAAATAAGCAGAAGCTTGTTTGATAGTTTGGTTACCCTGGGAACAAACAAGGCTATGGAAGTAGCATAGATAAAAATAAGAAAGACTAATACTACAGTAGTTTGTTGAAACTTTGTGGAATGCACTGGGTATACGGCCCTTTGGAAAGTAAGGAACATAGATAGGGCTCTTTTAGAGTCTGCAGTTTGTCTCATTTGATAATACAGCAATTCATATACACGTTCCACGTACCATACACACACACACACTCTCTCTCTCTCTCTCTCTCTCTCTCTCTCTCTCTCACTCATTTATTCTATTTCCCCTTTGGAGGCCCTGTGATTTTCATAAACACATTTTTACCCCATAAAGATCTTGAAATGTATTTTATAGGAGTCTGCAGTGGGAAACATTAACACGCTTCAGAATACGACTGAATTTGGCACCTGTAATAAATTTCCAGTGTCATTCTCTGAACCTGATAGACCTTGCTAGAATTTTAATAGCTTCTCCACATACCTGGAAATACAGCTTCAGTGTCTGTCACCTTTAGGAAATAATCATTCTGACATGTTTTATTCACTTACAACTCACTTGACACATTTTCAGTTACATTTAAATGTGAGCTTTATTTAGTCCCTCATTTCACATTGCAAAGGTTAGGTATTCATTACATATGTTGTTTCCAGAGATAGAAAGACCTAGATCAACAGAATTAGACCATAATATGCACATGGTATTGTTGTTCAATCTTCTATGTTCAAAATATATTTGCAATTAATTACAAATATCTTTAATGGGATTTCAGGCTAATGGAAATATCAATATTGAATGATCACTACTCATCTGTACTTTCTTTTCCAGAAAACAGTCATTTCTTTTGCTTAATAGGGAATATTTTATACTTGAAAACTTGCAGTTTGCTGATGGAAGGAAAGAACTGAGTCATTATTCAGATCTCATGTTTGAAATCTTCAATTTGAAGTATTTTCTTTTCCATTTTGATTTGAGAGGACTCAGAAAGATTTCATATTTTGTAAGCATTAGGTAATTCATTTCAAAGCTAGAAAGATTTGGCTATGTATTGAGGACACATGAGGGCCAAGAACTCAACTTTCCCCTTTTTATTGAAAAGGAATTTTGGACTTACGGAAACTCATAAAGAAACCGAAAGCTCAGGAATTGGCTAGCTTTTCGTTTAGTGATGGGTTTGCCATCACCAAACTCAAGTCTCCAGGATTAATGCGACTCCATGCTGCTGAACCCCTGGGATATGACTTGGCAGATGATTTCGATGATGTAGGGCTGATGTCTACTTGGTAGGTGGCTCTGTGGCCAGGGATTGTGGCTGACATTCAGTGTGGAGGTGGAGGCAAAGGATGATTTCAGCCTCCTCTAGGCAGAGCATGGTGAATTGAAGAGAGCTCAAAATAGGGGCTTATCCACTGCCAAGCCGTTTTCTGAATAGTGTGCAAATGTACCATTTCCTTGTGGTTTCACAGAGCCCTTTTCAGTAAAGGAAAGTGGGGGAGGGAGGAACACATTGAGGGTGGAGATACTTAATCTTATCAAATTGCTTTGCTGGGAATGCCAATCAGAGCACCAGCCTGTAGTTTGATGGGGAGATGCTCTCTAGAATGAATGTTTACACCATGAAAAGTTCTCCCATAAGTAAGGGAATGATTCTACCTCCCAGGCATGGTATAAGAAGGGAGCCTAAAGGAAGATTGTTCATTATAATGTTGCACTTGTTAAATTACATTTGTATTGGCCTTTGAATTTCTCAAAGTGCCTTAATTTTTTATAATCTCTTTTGTCCTCCAAAAGAGACCTGTGAAGTTCAGGCAGGCATTTATCTCAGAGGCAAATGAGGACACCAAAGTAGTCCTTGGAAAGCTTGTTTACACTACTTTACTGCTTTCCTGGAGGGACTGTGAAAAGAAAGAAATGAAATGTCCTCATAGTGAACACAGTAGGATCATATCATTTATGCATTTAATTCAGACCCTGGTTTTAGTTTCTTGCTTCCACCACTGCCCTCCCCACCACCTCACCCTTCTATTCCAACACATACACATGAAACAGCATGGAATATGGAATAATTCAAGGCCAAGCCACAGACTTTACACACAAAATTGAACTCAAAGTGGATCATTGACCTAAATGCAAAATGCAAAACAATAAAACTTACAGAACAAAATATAGGAGAAAATCTATGTGATCCTGGGTTTGGAGATGAATTCTTTAATATAATATCAGAAGCTTGATCTATGAAAGAAAAATTGGTAAGTTTTACATTATTAAAATTAAGACTTTGCTCTGTGAAAGATACTATCAAGAAAGTTAAAAGGCTGCTCACTGCCTGGGAGGAAATATTTTCAAATCACCCTTTCAATCAATGACTTGTACCCCAAAAAAAAAAAAAAAAAAACTCTTCTAAAAGTCAATAATAAGCAAACAACAACAACAAAAAAGTTAGCCAGAAATCCAAGCAACACCTCACCAAAGAAGATATGCAGATGGAAAATAAGCATGAGAAAGATGCTCAACCTGATTCTATATGTTAAAAGAACAATGAAGTACCACTACACATATATGAAAATGTTTGAAATCCAAAAAGCTTACCATGTTAATTGCTGGCTGACAAAGATGCAGAGCAACAAGAACTCTCATTCATGGCTGGTGGGAATGCCAGGTTAACATCAGCAGTGATGTCATGTTTACAGTATGCATGCTTTATACGATGTGGTGAGACTCACGCCTTACCTCTGTGGTTTTCTTTCTAAAACCCCGTGATTCTGATCTAATTATGACAAAACATCAGATAATACCAATTAGAGGACATTCAACTAAATACCTGATCAGTACTACTCAAAACTAGCAAGGTCATCATAAATAAAGAAATTCTAAGAAACTGTTACTAAGATTCTAAGTAACTAACTGTCAAAAAGAGCCTAAGGAGACTAAACAGTTAATTGTAATGTGGGATCCTATATGAGCTCCTGGAACAGAACAAGGATATTCAGTAAAAATTGAGAAAATATGCATCAATTAAAAACTTAATAATGATGTATCAATATTGCTTCATGAGTTGTAACAACTGAATCATACTAATAAAAATGTTTACAATGAGAAAAACTGGATGTGGGGTACATGCGAACTCTATACAATTGTGTTAGTCCGTTTTCACACTGCTATGAAGAACTGCCTGAGACTGGGTAATTCATAAAGAAAAGAGCTTTAACTGACTCACACTTCCATGAGGCTGGAGAGGCCTCAGGAAACTTATAATCATAGCGGAAGGTGAGGGGAAGCAAGGACCTTCTTCACATGGGGGCAGGAGAGAAAAGAGTGACCCAAGGAGGAACTTGCCAAACACCTATAAAACCATCAGATCGTTCATTGTCACAATAACAGCATGGGAAAAACCGCCCCCATGATCCAATCACCTCCCTCCCTCAACACTTGGGGATTAAAGGTCCCTCCCTTGATAATACTTGGGGATTATGAGAATTACAGTTCAAGACGAGATTTAGGTGGGGACACAGCAAAACCATATCAACAATCTTCACAACTTTTCTGTAAATCTAAAACTATTCTAAATTTTTAAAAAATAGAAACAAAGAAAACTTGAGATATCCTGAAATAAAAACCAACAGAATAAAACAAATCTTAAAGGAATAAGGGTATTTTGGAATTCTCTACCGATCCCCTATTGACTGCCAAACGTTGACAGTTGTAACAGCAGCAGAAGAGTTGAAATGATCAGAAGTCTGCATAGATGATTTTTATTTCTTCCAGAATTCTAGCTAATTGATTCTTAAACTTTGGCATGCATAATAATTATTATCCAGGGTTCTTGATCAAAATCTTGTACACTGTACTTTATACTTGAAATAAGGAAACTTCTAGTTAGATTTAGGTGATTTGGGCTATGTACACTGACTTTGTAATCTAACCCTAAACTAAAATTCTAATCTGCTGTAATTCATCTTGTTCAAGGGACTTTGGATCCTTTGGTGTGAGTCAGTGATAATGGTGTGTTATGAACAAAGGATTCTGATTGATCCAATTCTTGCACCTATTCAAAGAAAAAGACAGGACCAAGAAAAAAGAAAAGAAAAACCCTCAATCCTCGTACTCTTCTTTCAATGATAAATTTAAGTGTGTCCTCTGACTTCCTTTATTTCCACAGTAGGATAAAGCATTCTGTTCCTCCAAAGGCAGCAGATGTGACATTGTTAAAGGCATTGGTATCTGCTTCAAATCTCAAAGCATGATGTTCTTGTCTGAGAAGTCTAGGTGGGACCTCCAGGGACCATGGCTTCTGGTAGCTGAAAAGTATGTGACAATGAAGACTGGAAAAAGCCAAGTGGAGGGAGCCATGGTCCAGTCCTCATTTTCTTTATCTGTTTTCTTGGATTTCTGGAGGTGAGACTGAGTTTTTCTATAGCAAATATTATATAATTACTCCCTTCCTTTCATGAAACAAAATTATAGATAATAAAACATATGAACACTCAATTTTTGAATAGAAACAGAAGTGTAATTTAAAAGAAATTATAATATGAAAGTAATTTTAGTAAAATAATATACATTTCAATATATAAATGTATAGGCACAGTTATATAAGACAAACAAAACTCCACAAATTTTCAAAATGCCTCTAGGGTGGGGCAGTAAGTAATGCCCCACTGAGAACACTGAGGAACCCTATAGCCAATGGGAACTGTAAAGGAATTTTCAGGGCATCTCTTGAAGATTTGATGCCTCTCCTTCTGCGTCTGAGAATGTATATGACACATTTTGGAAATATTGATTGATGTCTACTTGTTTATCCAAAAGTTCAAGCTTGATCACATTTAATTAAATTACTGTACAAATCCCCAGGTTAGTCCTAGGTAATGTTAGTAATGGAAACTTTCTTTTTGTTCTTTTCTTTTATTTACTGGTGCTCATCCAAGGCCTGTCCTATGGAGTCAGTTTGATCTTTCCCTGAAGTTTCCTAAGCCTTCCCACCTCCATCAGAGGCAGCTGCCCTTTGGGTAATGTGTGAGGGCTGTGCTGGTTATCTGACTGGTTTATCTCAATCTAACTAGATGTCAGAACTGGAAAAGACATTCATTTAATTGTTCAATACACAATATTTTTAGGTCCTATTGGCAGGTGTTGTCTAGGTGTTGGAGCTGCAAAGATGAATGAAAGATGGTTTTTTACTTCAAAGTTATTTACAATCATGGCTTGCAGCAGAGTGAGAATAAATGCTTGGTACAGGTAAGCATGAAAGGCTTCTTATAGAAAGCAATGCTTGAGGAGAGTTTTGAAAGATAAGTAGGATTATAAAACTGAAAAAAAAGGAATGAGGCTTATCCCAGGTAGAGGAATAGCATGTGTCAAGGTACAAAGATCCGTGGCTGGAGCATAGAGTGTGTTCCAGAAGTGGCAGGAAGCCAGATGCAGGTGGCAGGGGACAATCAGAAAGGGAGCATGCACTGGGTTGGAAAGCACTTAGTTTAACCCACTCGTTTCTATAGACATTAATAGACTTATGTTCTGTAGACATTCTATGTCTATAGAAAGGAGTGGGTTAAACTAAGTGGCTTTACCTTAGTTTGGGCGAGGTAATTACAGTGTAATTCATGCTTAGATCTTAATATTTATTTGTATCTCACTTCTTTTCAAACAAGTTCTCAGGATGACTTGCAGAAAAGAATATTTGTATGTGTGTGTGTATATATATAATATGTATATATTTAATATACTTATTGTATATTATGTATACTATATATGTGTATATGAAGGAATAGAAAATAACTAAAAAAGACAAATTACATGAGCCAAAAAGTCATTGTATGTATTCACTCCACTGTCCTCTCAAAGAGATGGTTTGGATGAGAGAACCATAAAATTTACTTTGGATCTTCCACTGTTCCTTGAGAATTTTACCTGAGTATAGCAATTTCAGAGAAAATTCTGTGCTCAGTCAGAATTTTCCTGAAGCCTTCTGAGTTGTTACTGAAATGGCCCTGCTCCGGTGTGGTGTGGAACGCTGACGCCTCAGTACGTGGGTGTGTGAATCGAGCCAGCAGCCCAGAGCTGATTCCATCCTACAGGCTAAAAATAGCTGTAATGGTGCTGCTGTTTGTTTTGCCTGCAGCATTTCCTCACAGCTGCGGTTGTATACACCTCCAGATACAGGCGTGCACTGTGAAGAGCAGTGATGTTTTAGGATAAGTCCTTTGAATGCCTGGAATGTGGCAGTTCATTGAGGTTAATTATAATTCCCAGTGGGCATTTGTGTGGGTTTTCTGGGCTGCTGTGAGTAGTTGGAATGGGAAGAGTCTTCCTTCTCATTTTAGAAAGAAGAATATTCTACACTATCTAGTGCCAATGCCTTCAAAGGTTACCCAGGTCATACCTCAGAAAATGTGTTGCGGGAGTCTCTGATGAATGCTGCCCATTGTTTTAAATATCGTAGCCAAAGGCCACATATGCAAACTTGAATAACCTGAGGGCAGTAGCATATCCTGCATTTAAAAAACAGAAACATCAGGTATGTCTAAACTACACAGTCATTCTGATCTGAAATATGAATATTATAGATAAATTTACTGTCATCTTTTGAGTAATAAAAAGTGTTTTGGGGAAAAGAAATTGTTATAGTTAGGAAAGAGGCCATTAACTGAAAAGACTGAAAAAAAGCCTGTAGAGTGTGTGAAATATATGTGAAAACTGTGATTTTTTGATGATTTAGAATTGTTTCTGTTTCACATGCATTGCAGTTTTTGAACACTTGCGGGATGAAATGACTTGATCAATTATTATGATAATGACACACGAGTCAAATTATGAGTTTAATTATAATTACTATCTTTATAGAGAGTTAATTAATCATAAAAGAGTACATTATATAATCTTTCTGTTTAATGAAATTCATTATAGAGGCTCCCAAAGGCCTAAATATAGTTTTAAACAAATTAAACTTGTGACTGGGTTAAGGCTATTAATGCAAATGTGGTCTGGATTAGTCACTAAAAAGAACTGAATAAGGCATTAGGCCCCCAAAGTGTTAAAGCAACAGACTCTGATGACATATCTTTTTCCTCTGATAAGCAGAACACATAATTTAGTGATTTTCCGAGTCGCCTTGAAATGTAGTGATAAGGCTGAGACTGTAATTTAACTAGCACAGATGATCCAAACAGCCATACTCAACACCATCGCATGGAAAGAGCTACATTTGAAAGAGTCATTTACACGTATTGAAGAGGAATCTATTGAGGACGTAAGCTTTGCCCCACTATCAAACCCTCACATTCAGAGGACCAATAAATGAGAGTGATATCCATAGTACTCCAGGGGTATTGAGATAGAAAATGCTTGGAGAACAAAAGAAAGGGAAGATACAGGCCTATGTTCCTGACAGAACTAAACCCTGCTGGTCTATGCAGAGGAAATCCTGCGTTTTCAGAAGTTCCTAATCAGGATTTGTGCCATTCTATTCCTTTATATAGCAGAACAAATTAGCCCAGGCCCCAGGATTGAAATGAAATGAGTCACAGCTAAAAGAAATCAGGCCAGGGATGACGCAGAAACATAATGGATAGAGTCTAGAGAGAGACTATGGAAACCTGACTGTTCAGAAACAGATTTGAAAGCTGTGAAACCTGCACCCAGCATGTCGGAGCCTTCTTCCCTGATTTGCTCTGTGCTCTGTTCCCCTGGGGTTGGCCCTTTCACTGTTGCATTTTGGGACAGCTCCAGTCATAGGGCTTCTTATATGCATGTTCATATCTCTTCATGTATTTTTGTTTTATATTTTTTAAAATAAATAAATGATTTGGATTTTCTATTCTTTATCTGTTTTGAAGTGATGTTGTAGGCCTTCTTTTAGTAATAATTTCTAAGTAAACTTTATTCTGTTTATAAGAATACTTCACTGCAGAAAAATAGAAAATAAAGATTAATACAAAAAAGATAATAATAACTAACACCAACGTAGTGCTTACTATGCGCCAGGTACTAAGTGCTATCCATATACTAAATCATTTACTTTATAAAGTTCAAAATGGTTTTAAAAATAGTTTTTAATCTAGTTATCCATTTTTGTGGGGAGGAACAAAATAGGTATCCAGAAAATATTTAGTAAATGTTTAGATAAGATGAACATTTTGAGACGATTAGTGTGTATACTTCCAGAATTTTATTACAAGAATGGGATCATATTGAGAGAAGGGAGAATGAGGAGCTATTGTTTAATGATTATAGATTTTGCATTTGGGAGGTTGAAAAAGCTCTAGAAATGGACAGTTATGACGGTTGTACAACATTGTGATATACTTAATACCACTGAATTGAGCACTCAAAATGATTAAATGGTAAATTTTATGTATATATTATCAATGAAAATAGTCAAAATCTGAAAGATTTGAAGAGATTATTATAAGCCAAATTTGAGTGACCAATGGCCCATAACACAGCCCCAGGGGATCCTGAGTACATGTGCCCAAGGTGGTCGGGCTACAGCTTGGTTTTATGTATTTTAGGGAGACACAAGAGATCAATCAATACATGTAAGATACACATTGGTTTGGTCCAGAAAGGTAGGACAACTCAAAGCAGGGGGTTCTAAGTCACAGGTAGATTCAAAGACTGTCTGAGTGGCAATTAGTTGCAAACATTTACCTAAAGACCTGGAATCAATAAAAAGGAATGTCTGGGTTAAGATAAGGGGTTGTGGTGACCAAGGTTTTATCATGCAGATGAAGTCTCCAGGTAGCAGACTTCAGAGCTTTTAGCAGACCTTAAAGGTGCCATACTCTTAGTTAATTCTTTCCTAGATCATGGAAAAGAACTGAAAAGGAATGGAGATTCTCTACAGAATATAGATTTTCCCAAGAGGCACCTTTGCCAGGATCATTCCACAATATGTCAAAGAAATATATTTTGGGGTAAAATACTACAATTTCTTTCCAGGCCTGTTATCGCTCATGTGATGCTATACTAGAGTCAAACTAGGATTTGGTGTCTTATTGCTACAAAAAGTCTGCTTTGTCAGTCTTAAAATCTCTGTTTTGATGTTAATTCTGGTCAGCTGTGCCTGAATCCCAAAGGGAAGAAGGTGTAATGAGGCGTGTCTGACTCCTACTTCCCATTATGGCCTGAACTGGTTTTTTTTTTTTTTATGAGAATTGAAGTTATTTTTTTTAAATAATCAGCTTTATTGAAGTATAATTTAAATATAATACAATGAATATATTTTAATGAGCTTTGACAGAGATATACAGTTGTCTAACTACTGAAATAATTCAGAACAGTTCTGTCACTTCATTCTACCTTTATAGACAATCTGCAACCCAATTTCTTGCCTTTGGCAACCCCTGATTTGCTTTCTGTAACTATAGTTTTGCCTTTTATCAAATGTAATTTGTAGGGCATAAAAAAGAACATAGCTATTTGTGTCTGGCTGCTTTTACTTAGTGTAATGTTTTAGAAGATTTAGCCAGATTTCATGTCTCACTAATTCCTTTTTATTACTGAATAGTATTCCATGTATGGATGTAATCCAATTTGTTTAATCATTAAGCAGTGTGTATTTTGATAGTTTTCAGTGTTTTGGCTAGTATAAATAAAAATTAAAAAGTATTCAGGTACAAGTCTAGTACTGATAAATATTTTCATTTCTACTGGGTAAATACGTAGGAGTAAGATTGATAAATTGTATATAAATGATAAATTGTTTATAAATGAATGTTCAAAGTTATATAATAATGACAAACTGCTTCCCATAGAGGCTGTACCATTTTGCATTCCCATTAGAAATATGTAAGCAGGACAGTTGCTTCATATGCTTGCCAGTACTTGATTATCACCAGCCTTTAAAATTATAATCATTATAGTGAGTGTTTAGTGGTATTGAACTGTGTTTTCATTTATATTTCCCTAGTAACTGTAGAGGTTGAGTTTCTCTTCCTAGGTTTCTTGACCATTTATATATCTTTGTATACAAAGATTTGTATATCATATGTATATATATATAATCTATTTTTTATTTTTGGAATAGGCAAGATGGAAATTTTATCTATTTTTCCTTAAAATGGGTTAGTTTTATTCTGGTTACAAATACTTTAATATTTATTTTATAAATACATTCTTATAGGCATTACTTGTTTTTTGTTTTTAGTTTCTGAAGTGTCTTTTGAAGAGCAAGCATTTAACATTTTCAGTCATATATCAACTTTCTCTTTGATAACTCATGCATTTTGTATCCTAGTTTATTTATTTTTTTTTTAATTTTTTTTTTAGAGGAAGAACAAGAGAAAGAAAGAAAATAAAGAAAAAGAATAAAGGAAAGGAAGAAAGAGGAAGAGGACGAGGGAGAGAGAACAGGGGTGTTGCTTTATTGCCCAGGCTAGAATGCAGCCTAAAACTGGGTATGCCTGTAATTGTGTTTAATAATAGAGACATTAAAAAAAAAAAATGAGGGAAGAAAATAATTAACAAGCAGCCAACCAACATTTCATTTAAACCTGTAAATACATGTGATGTAGTACTGATAAGAGTGTATATTTTGTGTATTTAAAGTGGAGAGTTCTATGAATGTTGATTAAGTCTACTTGTTCCGGATCTGAGTTCAAGTCCTAAATGTCGATGTTAAATTTCTGTCTCATTGATCTGTCTAATATTAATGTTGAAGTCTCCCACTATTATTGTGTGGGAGTCCAAGTCTCTTTATAAGTCTTATATATCTGGGTATTTCTGTATTGGGTGCATATATGTTTAGGATCTTTAGCTCTTCTTGTTACATTGATCCTTTTATCTTTATGTAATACCCTTCTTTGCTTCTTTTGAACTTTGTTGCTTTGAAATCTATTTTATCAGCAAAAATTGCAACTCCTGTTTTCTGTTTATTTATTTTAGCTCTCCATTTGGTTGGTAAATTTTTCTCCATCCCTTTGTTTTGAGTCTTTGTGTATCCTTGCATGTGAGATGGATCTGGATGTAGCATACCAATGGGTCTTGGCTTTTTCTGCCTGTCTGTGTCTTTGGATTGGGGGATTTAGTCGATTTAAATTTAGAATTAATAACAATATATGTGTGTTTGATACTGTCATTTAATGTTAGCTGGCTGTTTTGCCCATTAGTTGATGCAATTTCTTAATTATGTTGATGTTCTTTATTTTTTGGTATTTTTTAGAAAGACTGATACTGGTTGTTCCTTTCTCTTTGTAGTGGTTCTTTCAGAAGCTCTTCTAAGGCAGGCCTGGTGGTGATGAAATCTCTGAGTGCTTGCTTGTTCACAAAAGATTTTATTTTTCCTTCGCTTATGAAGCTTAGTTTGGCTGGATGTAAAATTCTGGGTTGAAATTTCTTTTCTTTAAGGATGTTGAATATTGGCCCCCACTCTCTTCTGGCTTCTAGGGTTTCTGCTGAGAGATCTGCTGTGAGTCTGATGGGTTTCCCTTTATGGGTAACCTTTCTCTCTGGCTGCCCTCAGTATTTTCTCTTTCATTTCAACCCTGGTGAATCTGGCGATTATGTGCCTTGAGGTTGGTCTTCTTGAGGAATATTTTTGTGGTGTTCTCTGTATTTCCTGGAGTTGAATATTGTCCTGCCTTGCTAGGTTGGGAAAGTTTTCCTGAATAATATCCTGAAGCGTATTTTCCAGCTTGGATTGATTCTCTTCGTCACATTCAGGTACACCTATCAAATGTATATTAGGTCTTTTCACATAGTCCCATATTTCTTGGAGACTTTGTTCATTCTTTTTTATCTTTTTTTCTCTAATCTTGTCTTTTTGTTTTATTTCATGAAGTTGGTCTTCGACCTCTGATATCTTTTCTTCTGCTTGATCAATTCGGCTGTCAAAACTTGTGCATAGTTCGCGAAGTTCTCGTGTTGTATTTTTCAGCTCCAATAATTCACTTATATTCCTCTCTAGATTGTGTGTTATTGTTAACATTTCGTCAAACCTTTTTTCAAAGTTGTTAGTTTCTTTGCATTGGGTTAGAACAAGTTCTTTTAATTCGCAGAAGTTTCTTATCTTCCACTTTTTAAAGCCAGCTTCTGCTAATGGAACACAGTTTTTCTCCATCAGGTCTTGTTCTGTTGCTGATGAGGAACTGTGATCCCCTGTAGAGGGAGAGGCATTCTGATTTTGGGTATTCTCAGCCTTTTTAGGCTGGTTTCTTCCCTTCGTTATAAATTTATCAATCTGTGGTCTTTATACTTACCATCTTTATAGTTGGGTTTCTGAATGGATGTCCAACTTGTTGATTCCCGGCGCTAGAATCTGAGCAACCCACTGCGCCGGCCAGAACAGCGGCTTTAAAATTGATCATGCTTTTCTGACTCTGCACCAAGAACCGCCACACCAAGGCAGTGGCAAAACCACCTCACCGGCCTCAAGAGTTGTGCTGGTGACACGTGGGGCTCCTCCGCTGGGAATCTCCTGGTGCGTGAGCAACAAAAATTGATCTGAAAGTGTGGCGTCCTCTCGTTCTCTGCTCTTTCAGTGGGAGCTGCAATCCCAAGCTGCTAGTGATCAGCCATCTTGGATCTCTCTCAAGTTTACTCTCTCTCAAGTATCCTAGTTTAAAAAATTGTTTAATTAAGGATTACAAAGAATTTCTCTTAATTCTTTTCTAATATCAAATTAGAATTTCTTCAAAATATTTTCTATAATCACAACTTTTATGCTTAGATCTAAGAACCACATTAAATCTTTTTTATGTGAGGTAAGAAAGGGTTGATGTCTATTTTTAAAATATGAATATTTAGTTGTTCCAGTATCATTTGTAGTAAAAGTTATACTTATTGAATTACTTTGACACCTTTATAGAAAAATCATTTGACCATCTGTGTACAAATCTGTGAATTTTGTACTGTGTATCATTGATCTGCATGTCTGTACTTACACTGATGCCATAGTGTTTTCATTATTCTTGCTTTATAGTACACCTGGGAATCAGCCAATAAAAGCATTTTAGTTTTTATTCCCTTTTTAAATTTGTCTGGGTATTCTATATTCTTTGTATTTCTAAATGTATTTTAGAATCAGCTTATTTCTATAAGATAATTTTCTGGGATTTTGATTGAGATTATATAGAATATATGTCATATTAGAGAGAATTGACATTTTTAAAATGTCTTCCCAACCAAATATGAAATCTCCATTTATTTATTTGTTTATTTTTATTTTATTTCCATAGCTTTACGATAATGGCCTCTAGTTCCATCCAAGTCACTAAAAAAAAATTATTTCATTCTTTTTTATGGCTAATTAGTGCTCTATGATATATTACACACATACGCATATGCATAGGTATATGTATATACTACATTTTCTTTATCCACTCATCAGTTGAGGAGTGCTTAAGGTTGATTTCGTATCTTTATAATTGAGAACTGTGCTGTAATAAACATGTGTGCAGGTGTCTTTTGGATATAATGCCTTATTTTTAGGGGGTAGATATCCAGCAGAAGGATTGCAGGATTAAATGGTGGATCTACTTTTACTTACTTGAGAAATCTTCATAGTGTTTTCCATAGACATTGTATTAATTTACTTTCTAACCAGCAGTGTATAAGCATTTCCTTTTCACTGTGTCATGCCATACCTGTTGCCTTTTGACTTTTTAATAATGGCCATTCTTGCAGGAGTAAGATGGTATATAATTGTGGTTTTAATTTGCATTTCCCTGATGATTAGTGATGTTGAACCTATTTTCATATGTTTGTTGGCTATTTGTACATCTTCTTTTGAGAAGTGTCTGTTGATGTCCTTTGCACACTTTTTAATGGGATTATTTGTTTCTTTCTTCTTGATTTGTTTTAGTTCCTTGTAGATTCTGGATATTGGTACTTTGTTAGATATATAGTTAGCAAATATTTTCTCTATTTCTGTGGGTTGTCTTTTTACTCTTGATTATTTTGCTGTGCAAAAGCTTTTTATTTAAGTCAATCCCATTTATTCATTTTTGTTACTGTTACATTTGTTTATGGGGTCTTAGTCATAAATTCTTTGCCTAGGCCAATGTCAGAAGAGTTTTTCCAGGTTATTGTCTATAATTTTTATGATTTGAGGTATTAGTTTTAAGTTTTTAATCCATTTTTAGTTAATTTTTGTATGTGATGAGAGATAGGGATTCAGGTTTATTCTTCTACATGTGGGCTATCCATTTATTTCCCAGCATCATTTATTGAATGTGGTGTCCTTTCTTCAGAGTATGCTTTTGTCTGTTTTGTCAAAGATCAGTTTGTTGTATCTGTCTATTTGTCATGTTTGTCTTTTCTAATAGTGTAAAAAATGGCATAAGTGTTTTGTTAGGAATTGCACTGAATCCATAGATTGCTTTGGGTATTATGGTCATTTTTATGACACTGGTTCTTCGTATCCATGAGCATGGCATATGTTTCCATTTGTTTGTGTCATCTACAGTTTCTTTCATCGGTGTTTTGCAGTTCTCCTCATGGTGATCTTTCATGTCCTTGGTTAAGTATTTTTGCAGATATTTTACTTTATTTGCACCTATTGTAAATGGGTAGCATTCTTGATTTAGTTCTCAGGTTGGTTCTTATTGGTACACAGCAGTACTACGGATTCATACATAATGATTTTGTAACCTGAGACTTTATTGAATTCATTTATTAAATCTAGGATCTTGGAAGAATCTTTAGGGTTTTCTAGATATAAGATTATTTTATTGGCAAACAGATAGTTTGACTTCCTCTTTTCCAATTTGGAAAAAAACACTAATGTCATTTATATTTTTATGTCTTTCTCTTTCCTAATTGCTCTAAGACTTCCAGTACTATGTTAAATAGAAGTGGTGAAAGTGAGCATCCTTGTCTTGTTCCAGATCTTAGAGGGAATGCTTTTAACTTTTCCCCATTCGGTATGATGTTGGCTGTGGGTTTGTCATATATAGGTTTTTATTAGTTTAAGATATGTTCCTTTTATGCCTCTAGTTTGTTGATCTTTTTAATCATAAAGTGTTGCTGAATTTTATCAAATGCTTTTCCTGTATCTATTAAGACAGTCATACGGTTTTTGTTTTTAATTCTGTTTATGTGGTGAATCACGTTTATTGACTTGCTTCTTTTATTTCTCACAGTAGTATTTTGTAGGTTTCAGTTTTCAGGATTTACACTATAAAATTTATATCTATGTTATGTTTTAAGGTGTTCTGAAAATATTGTTATCTTAATTCAATTTCTAGTTGTTCATTATATGTGTATAGAGGTACCATTGATCTTCCATTATTGACATTGTTTCTTGCAAATTTGCTAAATCTACTTATTAATTCTATTACAATTAATTGCTCTTTTGTAGATTCCTAAAAATTCTATGCACAGATAATCATGCCATGCACAAATGAAGAAAAGCTAAGACCTCCAGTATATATTTTTGCCTTGTTCCTGATATTCAAGGGAAAGTATTTGGTATTTCACCATTACGTATAATATTAGCAGTAGGTTTTCTTTTAAACAGGTACCTTTATGAGCTTAAGTAATTCACTTTATATTCCTATGTGATGAAAACTTTTTAAATATGAACAGATGTTGAATTTTGTCAAAATCTTTTCTGCATTCATTGAGAAGGTTTTATGGTTTCTTTTTAGGTCTTTTTACATGTTGAGATAACTTGATTGGCTCTACATTTTAAAGCAACTTTGCATTCTTGGAATAAAACACACTGGGCTATGAGACATTATACTTCAAAAATATCACTGGACTCAACTGGTAAAAAATTTGTTAAGAATTTTTGTGTCTATGTTTATGAGGAATATTAGTCTATAGTTTTTGTTTTTGTTTTTGTTTTTACCTCACAATACCATCTGGTTTTGGCATCAGGATTTATCTTAACATTGCCCCATTAAATAGGTTAGGAAAAGATGCCTCTTATTTTATTTCCTGGAAGAGTTTCTGTGGAATTGGTATTATTTCTTTCCTAAGTGTTTAATAGAATTTACCTGTAAAACTGTCTATACCTGAAATTTTCTTTGTGGTAAAGATTTTAACAATGAATTTTACTTCCTTCCTAGATATACTGCTATTCAAGTTATGTATTTCTTCTTAACTTACTTTTATAATTTTGTTTTTAATTCTGTTTATGTGGTGAATCATATTTATCGACTTAAATCTTACAAGTTTTAAGAAACTTGTCTATTTTATCTAGGCTGTCAAATATATAGGCAATTGTTCATAATTTTCCCTTAGTCTTTAAATGTTTAATTCATAGTAATGCACATAGTGACATTCCCAATATTGGTAATTGGTGACTTTTTCCTTATTTTTTTGTCATCAGTCTGGTTAGACATTTTTCCATTTTCTTGACATCTCAAAAACCACCTTTTAGTTCTATTTATTTTTCTCTGTTTTCCGTTAATTATTTCATTAATTTTTGCTCTTTAAAATGTTATTTATCATTTATTTTTGTCATTGATTTTGTATGATCTAAGATGAAAGCTTAGATCATTTATTTGAAATCCCTTTCCTTTCTAAGATAAGCACTTAATGTCCTAAGCATCATTCTGGTTGAATTCCTCAATTCTTGAACATTCCGTATTCATTTTCATTAGATTAATGTCTTTTCCAATTTCCTTCAAGATTTCTTCTTTCACCCTTAACTATTTAGAAGCATACTGTGTAATTTTCATATAGTTGAGGATTTTACAGATACCCTTCCATTACTTATTTCTACTTTAATTACCTTGTTGTCAGATAGTTTACTGGCCTGATTTCAATCATATCAACTTTATTAAGACTTGTTTTATAAATGAATAAATCTATGTCAAATGTCATTTATCTTGGTGAATGCATTTAAGAAAGAACGTGTATTCTGGCTTTGTAGTTTGAGTTATATGACGCTCAATTAAATAACTTCATTGTGTTGTTTAAATATTTTATATCTTTACTGAATCTGGTTTTTGTTCTGTCAGTTGCTGAGAAGGGATATTGAAATATCCCACTATAGTTGTTGTATTAATCAGGGCCCACTAGAGGGACAGAACTAATAGGATAGATGTATATATAAAGGGGAATTTATTAAGGAGTATTAACTCACACAATCACAAGTCACACAACAGGTTGTCTGCAAGCTGATGAGCAAGGAAGCCAGTCCGAGTCCCATAGCTGAAGAACTTGGAGTCCAATGTTCGAGGGCAAGAAGCACCCAGCATGGGAGAAAGATGTAGGCAGGGAGGCTAGGCCTGTCTAATCTCTCTGTGTTCTTCTGCCTGCTTTTTATTCTGGCCATGCTGGCAGCTGATTAGATGTGCTAACCAAGACTGAGGGTAGGGCTGTCTCTTTCAGTCCACTGACTCAAATGTTAATCTCCTTTGGCAATTTTCTCACAGACACACCCAAGAACATTACTTTGCAACATTCAATCCAAAAAAGTTGACACTCAGTATTAACCATGACAGTTGTGAATGTGTATTTTTTTACCTGTTTTTTGCAGTCTTTGCCTCATGTATTTTGGATCTCTGTTGAGGAGCTTATACACTGAGGATTGTTATGGCCTCTTGATGAATTGACATATTTATCATTATAAAAAATTATTTTTATCCTAGTTAATATTTTTTCCCTGAAATTTGGTTTGTATAATAGTAACATAGCTACTTCAGCTTTTGTTTTTTATTCCTGTTTTTATGGCATATTTCTTTTTGTTCTTTTAACTTACTTATATCTATATGTTTAAAGTGGGTTTCCTATTGACAGCATATATTAGAGTCCAATTTTTGATCAAATCTTTCAATCTCTTCCTTTTAATTGAGTGTGTGGATCATTTACATTTACTATAGTATCCATCAATATGAGTTAAAAATACTATCTTGCTATTTTTCTTTGTTGCAACCTTTTTTATACTTTTTCCTTTTCTCTGAATTTTCTGGGTTATTTTTATCTCTACTTTTGACTTAAAATCTGTACTTTCTTGTTTTATTGTAATATTAGTTCTAGGCTTTACAATATGCATCTTTGCTTTTTACTGTCTACCTTCAAATAAAATGTCATTTTACTTAGCACGTAGAACCTTAAAACATACACTTTCATTTCTTTTTCTATTCTTTGTGCTATTGTTGACATGTATTTTATATTTTCATTTATTTTTAATTTATTTTTTATTGCATTTTAGGTTTTGGGGTACATGTGAAGAACATGCAAGATTGTTGCATAGGTACACACATGGCAGTGTGATTTGCTGCCTTCCTCCCCATCACCTATATCTGGCATTTCTCCCCGTGCTATCTCTCCCCAACTCCCCATCCCCCACTGTCCCTCCCCTATTTCCCCCCAACAGACCCCAGTGTGTAGTGCTCCCCTCCCTGTGTCCATGTGTTCTCATTGTTCAACACCCGCCTATGAGTGAGAACATGCGGTGTTTGATTTTCTGCTCCTGTGTCAGTTTGCTGAGAATGATGGTTTCCAGGTTCATCCATCTCCCTACAAAGGACACGAACTCATCGTTTTTGATGGCTGCATAGTATTCCATGGTGTATATGTGCCACATTTTCCCTGTCCAGTCTATCATTGATGGGCATTTGGGTTGGTTCCAGGTCTTTGCTATTGTAAACAGTGCTGCAATGAATATTCGTGTGCACGTGTCCTTATAGTAGAACGATTTATAATCGTTTGGATATATACCCAGTAATGGGATTGCTGGGTCAAATGGAATTTCTCTTTCTAGGTCCTTGAGGAATCGCCACACTGTCTTCCACAATGGTTGAACTAATTTACAATCCCACCAATAGTGTAAAAGTGTTCCTGTTTCTCCACATCCTCTCCAGCATGTGTTGTCTCCGGATATTTTAATGATCACCATTCTAACTGGCGTGAGATGGTATCTCAATGTAGTTTTGATTTGCATTTCTCTGATGACCAGGGATGATGAGCATTTTTTCATATGTTTGTTGGCCTCATGTATATCTTCTTTTGTAAAGTATCTGTTCATATCCTTCACCCATTTTTGAATGGGCTGGTTTGTTTTTTCTTGTAAACCTGTTTTAGTTTTTTGTAAATTCTGGATATCAGCCCTTTGTCAGATGGGTAAACTGCAAAAATTTTTTCCCATTCTGTTGGTTGCTGATTCACTCTAATGACTGTTTCTTTTGCCGTGCAGAAGCTGTGGAGTTTGATTAGGTCCCATTTGTCCATTTTGGCTTTTGTTGCCAGTGCTTTTGGTGTCTTGGTCATGAAGTCCTTGCCTATGCCTATGTCCTGAATGGTTTTGCCTAGATTTTCTTCTAGGGTTTTTATGGTGTTAGGTCTTATGCTTAAGTCTTTAATCCATCTGGAGTTAATTTTAGTGTAAGGTGTCAGGAAGGGGTCCAGTTTCTGCTTTCTGCACATGGCTCGCCAGTTTTCCCAACACCATTTATTAAACAGGGAATCCTTTCCCCATTGCTTGTTTTTGTCTGGTTTGTCAAAGATCAGATGGTTGTAGATATGTTGTGCTGCCTCCGAGACCTCTGTTCTGTTCCATTGGTCTATATCTCTGTTTTGGTACCAGTACCATGCTGTTTTGATTACTGTAGCCTTGTAATATAGTTTGAAGTCCGGTAGTGTGATGCCTCCCGCTTTGTTCTTTTTGCTTAGAATTGACTTGGCTATGCGGGCTCTCTTTTGGTTCCATATGAAGTTTAAGGTGTTTTTTTCCAGTTCTGTGAAGAAGGTCATTGGTAGCTTGATGGGGATAGCGTTGAATCTGTAAATTACTTTGGGCAGTATGGCCATTTTCATGATATTGATTCTTCCTAACCATGAACATGGAATGTTTCTCCATCTGTTTGTGTCCTCTCTTATTTCATTGAGCAGTGGCTTGTAGTTCTCCTTGAAGAGGTCCTTTACGTTCCTTGTTAGTTGTATTCCTAGGTATTTTATTCTCTTTGTGGCAATTGTGAATGGAAGTTCATTCTTGATTTGGCTCTCTTTAAGTCTGTTATTGGTATATAGGAATGCTTGTGATTTTTGCACATTGATTTTGTATCCTGAGACTTTGCTGAACTTGCTTATCAGTTTCAGGAGGTTTGGGGCTGAGACAATGGTGTCTTCTAGATATACAATCGTGTCATCTGCAAATGGAGACAATTTGACTTCCTCCTTTCCTATTTGAATACCCTTTATTTCTTTTTCTTGCCTGATTGCTCTGGCTAGAACTTCCAGTATTATATTGAATAGGAGTGGTGAGAGAAGGCATCCTTGTCTAGTGTTGTTGGCACGTATTTTAATTCTACGTAAGTAATAAATGTCCACATATATCATTATTTCTGCTTTTAATAATCAATTATAATTTTAAAAGTTTTAAAATGAGAAATACATACTTCTTGTGCTTATTGACAGGATTATCACTTCAGCCACTCTTTTTTCCTGTGTGTCTATCCAAATTTTCATCTGATATTATTTTCCTTCTATCTTAAGAAATTATTTTAAGATTTTTGTAGTATATTTTAGCCCGCTGGTGTTCAATTTTCTTTAAGTTAAGCTTTTGTTTAAGTCAGGGAGTTTTTAGAGTGCCTTTGTTTTTGAAAGATTCTTTTGCCTAGTAGGTGATTCCAAGTTGATTTTTCTTCTGTCACTGCTTTAAACTAACTATGTCTTTGTCTTACTGCTTGCATGGCTTCTGACAAGAGGTCTGCTGCCATTCATGTATTGTTTTTTTCTGTGTGTAATGGTGTGCTGTGTTTAACTTGTTACTACCTTATGAGAACTAATTGTGTGCCTCAGCCTCAAATTCAGCATTCAAGGACATCAGTGGTAGACAGACCAGCTAGAAGTAGCAACGCCACAGGAATCAGCAAATACTACACATCATGCTCCCTGCCAGAGAACATGTGGTTAAACATTCAGTCAGGTACTATTATCTGTCATGATATCATTTTTTCCTTAGGCTGCTTTTCAAATTTTTCTCTTACTTCTGGTATTCAGCAACTCTCTTATATGGCCTTGTGAGTTTTCTTTACCTTTCTCTTACTTCAGGTTTGTTGGAGTCTTAGATCTGAGGTTTCATTTTTTAAAAACCAGACTTGGTTTGTTTCAAACATTATTTTTCTGTCTCCTCTTCTTTCTCTCTTCTGGACTTCTGATTACAAATATGTTAGTCTACTTGCAATTATTATCCTACAAATTACTGATACTGTCACTTTCCCTTACTATATTTTCTCTGTGTTTCTCCAAGTTCACTATGCATTTTGTATATTATCCATTTCTTTCCTCATTATGTTGAGGTTTTTCTCTACCTTCTTGAGCCTATGACAAACATTTATGGTAGTTCTTTAAATGTACTTTAATGGTAATTCTATGATCTGGTATTTTTGTGTTTGAGTCCATGGAGCGATACTTAGTCATGAGTCATATGTTCCTTTTTTATGTCTACCTAGTAATGTTTATTAGATGATGATCTGATGGTTATTGTAGATTATATGTTCTTGGTTGCTGTGTTCAGTTGTTTTTTTGTTTTGAGACAGTGTCTCACTCTGTCACCCAGGCTGGGGTGCAGTGGCATGATCATGGCTCACTGCAACCTCACCCTTACAAGGCTTGGGTGATCCTTCAATCCCACTGTCCCTAGTACCTGGGATTACAGATGCACATCAGCATGCCCAGGCAGCTTTTGTATTTTTGTAGAGACGGGGTTTTGCCATGTTGCCTAGGCTGGTCACAAACTCCTGTGCTCAAGTGATCCACCCCCTCAGCTTCCCACAATGCTGCGATTATAGGCATGAGCCACCACACTTGGTTGTATTCTTTAAACTGTGTTGTGCTTTATTCTAACATGTTACATTATTTAAAATCAGTTGTATCATCTGAAGCTTTATTTTAAACTTAGGGTGAGTCTAGAACAGACTCTAATATAGGCATAATTTATCCCCATTATTAAGGAGATATCTTTCTTAGAATTTTAGCCAATATCCTTTGGATTATGAGGTGTTTTTACATTGTCTGGTTGGAATATGAATAATTTGAAGTCCAGTGTAAACTCTACTTACTACTTTTCCGAGGTTATTTTCTTGGTCTTGGATGGTTTTCCCTCATATATGAGCAGATGAGTATTTAACCAGAGTCTCTAGAGTTCTCTCTGTGCAGTTCATGCCTATCTGGTGTTTTATTATTATTTTAATTTTACTTTAAAAAACATTTTTTAAGACAATATCTTGCACTGTCACCCAGGTGAGAATGCAGTAGCATAATCTTGACTTACTACAACTCTGCCTCCTGGGTTCAAGCAATTCTTTTCTCTCAGCCTCCCAAGTAGCTGGGATTACAGGCAGATACCACTATGCTTCGCTAAGTTTTGGTATTTTTAGTAGAGACAGAGTTTCGTTATGTTGGCCAGGCTGGTCTTGAACTCCTGGCCTCCAGTGATCCACTAGCCTCAGACTTGCAAAATGCTGGGATTAGAGGAGTGAGCCACTGTGCTTGGCCCTGTATGGTATTTTAGAAGGCAAATTCTAGCTGCCTTGACATTCTCAAACTCCAATCTCTGTTTTTTTCAACTTAATGAAACTCTGGACTCTAATTGGGTTCCCCTTCCTTGGTTTGCAGCCTAGAAACTGACTCCAGGCAGCTGACTGGTACAATCCTAGGACGTATGTTGCTTTTCCCTTTATTTAGGGATCACTTGCTTGTACTGCCTGTTCAGTTTTGTAGTTGTAAGTCCCATCCTGTTTCCATCATCACACCTGGAATCAGAAGTTAAAAATTACTTTCAATTTGGTTATGAATACTGTGAAGCAAATTATCTTTATTGTATGTTCATCTTTCATTGTAGATCGTAAATGGTTTCCTAATCATCAGCCTCTGTTGAAAATACTAACTGATGCAGTGTTTAGTACTTACTTACTTGTTCTTCAGAGCCTACCAGTCGTTCAATAAATACTCATTAAATGCTGGAGTATGCCCAGTGCAATATTCAATGGGTTTGAGCAGCAAAGTATTTATTCATAATGTGTTTTCTAAAGAATATTGTGAACATTTTTTATAAAGAAAAACTGAAAGTAAAATTTCTTTTTCTGTATGAATTTAAACTTTCATTTTACTATCGTTCTCACTCTTCTTTTATACTTGAGTCATCACTGTTGCCCCTTGAAGGGGAAAAAGGCAGAGGTGGTTACTGAGTATAAATTTCTATTCTCTTTGGAGAAAGAAACATAAACTATGGAGAAATCTATTTCCACTTACGATTGTAAAATTTGGGAGGCAATAGAAAAGATATAGTGTTAAAGAAACACATTCTGATTTCTTTCTTTGGAAAAAGCATGGAAAGCATCATGAGTCTCATAAAGGAAGGAAAGAACCCTGGTATGAATGGGCATGCTGGGAAAATCTATCAGTCTTTGGAAATCATAATTTGTTTTTGTAGGTGTTAAGTCAGACTTTCTGTGCTTGGGTACTCTGTAGTAAGTGGAACTAGGTAATGTAAAATGTAGCTGTTTTTCCTATAATGTTTCTTCATGCTTCTTGTTAGTCTAACAAATCTGCTGTGTCTCTGGGCCTTTTGGTTTTTTAGCCATCTCATTATTTTCCATCCTTGGAGAATTTTTTTTTTTTTTGGCTTTATGACAAGGGTTGTATAATTCACCGTTGAAATTAATGTGAAAACTGTATCTCCCCTCAATCGCTTCTTTTTTGTTTGTTTGTTTTTTGGGGTGGAGTTTCGCTCTTGTTACCCGGGTTGCAGTGCAATGGAGCGATCTCGGCTCGCCGCAGCCTCCACCTCCTGGGTTCATGCCATTCTTCCTCAGCCTCCTGAGTAGCTGGGACTACAGGCACGCGCCACCATGCCCAGCTAATTTTTTTTGTATTTTTAGTAGAGACGGTGTTTCACCATGTTGACCAGAATGGTCGTTATCTCTTAACCTCGTGATACACCCGCCTCGGCCTCCCAAAGCGCTGGGATTATAGGCGTGAGCCACCGCGCCCGGCCTCAATCGCTTCTTAGGGCATGCCCACTTGGGTCTAGTTTCCTTGACTTGGCCCCTTGTTGATAATACTGGTAAAGCACATATACATGGTTGAAACAATCCAAGAGATCATGGCTGACTACACACATCGGCATAGAATCCCTCAAGTTGTGCTAGTGATAGAGAGTATTTTTTTTGATAAAATAAATAGTGATGAGGAGAATATATATGCTTTGAGTTGTGTTCCTAAGATAAAAGGATAAATAAAGCACAGTGAATAAATTACTTAGTCTTGTATTCTTCATTCCCTAGGATCTGATTTCAGTCTTTTCCAGGCTTCTTTTTAGCTGCCTCCTCACACGTATCAGCACTAGAGCTAAATTTTATTTTGTGTTTTCCCAAATTTGGGCCTTGGCTTCATTTTCTTTGAAGAACATTTTCTCTTACTTCCATGAAAGTGAAAAGGAGCAGCTCTAATACAGTCTTGTTCTCAAAGCCTTCCCTTTCTCATTAGTTAAAATTTTTCAAAATTATAGGCAATAGGTCTCAATTATAATGGTGATGTCTTTTCATATCATGAAGTAGAATTATTCCAAGCTTTAGAAATTATTTTCATTTAAAACAGGTACGTTTTCAATATCTTTCAGTAGTTTTTTCTTTATTCTATTGAAGATTATTTTTCTCCTTGAAGAAAAGCAGAACAAAATAAGCATCTTTTTGCTCTGCTTTGATTTATGCTAAAGTCTAGGCTTATAAAACTTCAACTTCTACCATAAGCTGCCACCATGAACTTATAAAGCACTAATTTTTTTCCTTTTGAAATGTTTACAGACACTGTTTCTGTAAGACAAAATTATAGGAAGTTGAAGAAAGACTTGCAGGAAGTTATTTTTTTTCCAGAGTTTTATTACCAGGTGTGTGGCTAGATAGGTTTGGTAGGGTTGTTGCTATTTTCTGTATTTCACTTTGTTTCTATTAAAAAATGTATTTACTTCTTTCATACGAACAAATACCGACTGAGACCTCGTGGAACAAAATCAGTAATATACAAAAACATTTTTAAATTTTTCATTTTTGTGTGTATACATTAACTCTGCAGTCTGCTTGAAGCATATCCATCTGCCCCCCAAAATTAAGATGATGACACAGGAATGAAAGAATAAGAGAGTCAATTGTTAGAGCCTGACCATCAAAAAAGAATTTTGCAGGATAGTAATTGGTGTAAATTCAAACATGAGAAAGAGAGAAAGAAAGGGAAATGAGGAACGATTTCTAAATTCCTTTCTTTCATTGTTTAGTGTCATGTATGGTTTGGATGCTGGACTGAGTGATGTGCCATCTATCATGGGGTCCCTTTTGTCACAAACAATAAGAGGCACGTAGGGAGGAAAATGCAAAGTAGAAGGTAGCTTAATATGGCAGAGGTTCAGAGAAACCTGTGGGGGTAACAGAATTGAAAAAAACCAGATAACACTACCGGATCCTCACCTAGATCAGAGAAATTAGGTTATAAGATTTATAGCTACTGAGTTTAGCTATGGAGACTAGCAGGCTAAGTAGCAATCCATGAAGCAAGAGCCATCACTTCAGGCACCCAGAGAGCCATAATACCACCCCATATCTCCTCACCTCTAGATCACATAGACCATACCTATCCCCATGAGCTACACCATGAAGCCATCTTAAAATTGATCAGGAGACAGGGACAAAAATTGGAAATGAAACAGTTTTGACTAAAAAGTCTTAACATTATCTAAAGGGGAATATTTGAGTAGCATGTCAGATTCAGTTTCTTTTGTTTATTTGTTTGTTTTTTGTTTATGTTCTCCACAGTTAGGAATCCTGAGAAAAAGTGCATTACTTAGGGCAAAGTTAAAGGAATCGCCATACTGTTTTCCACAGAGGTTGTATGAATTTATATCAGCAGTGTATAAGCATTTCTCTTTCACCACATCCATGCTGGATTATTTTCTACAAAGAAGAGAAGTAGGAACAGTTTTGCAACTCTGTCATATTTACTGTGACAGTTGCTTAAACCAGGATGGTGACAGTGGAGAAAAAGAGAAACAGACACACTTGTAAATTCTTTCTTCTGCTCTATTCTTGAAACCCATCACTGTTTCACCTTGTCAACTTTGCTCTCCCCTAGCTTTGCCATATAAATGGCTGTTACTTTTTTCATTTCTGGAGCATTATAGAGGTAGGAGGGAAAAGGATTACTGTAATTTTAACAAAATTGCCTAAAATTGAATATTAGACATCAGTTATTAGGTACCTTTGGCTATTTGGTCACAAGGGCTCCTTCACTGGTGTCTTCTCCTTAGGCTCTGCTCTGCTGACATTTCCAGGGGCTCTCCTTTGTCTTAGCTTCCATCTTAAATGAGGTTCTGATGGCTACCCCGATGAATACTAAAAATAACCCCTTACTGAGCTTTCTTAAACTTGATTTACTTCTGAGATTAATGTCAGGGATTGCCTAAAACAAAAGCATTTTCCCATCAATGTTACATAAAGTGGGGACAAATAATAGCTATGTAGCAGGATCTTTCTTAGGATAAAATGTGATGTGAGTCAAAGTAGCTTGAGGATGGTGGAAATGAAAATGGTGCTGCTGTTCTGTTATGCTAACGTGCCACACTCTATGCTTGTCAAATCAGAGAGGCTAAGATATACCTTGCAGACTGTTTTCATTGGGAAGAGATACCTTTGTGATTTCCATAACCCCAGAAGTATCCATGTAGACTGTGGTCTTCAGTTTGAATGAAGTACATTTGTGGGTGGCTAGTTCTGCTATTTTTCTTTCTAAGGACCGTCCTCCCGCCCAACTATTTACCCTGAAGATGGAGGATACAGCTTACGGTACTCTGATGCTTTCAAGAGGATACATTCTCTTGCTATGAAGCTACTGAGCTATTTATAATACCTGGGAAACATTTTTTTTATTACTTTCTAACTGGCTTATCTACAGTCATGTACCACTTAACAACATTTTAGTTAGCAATGGACTCTATATGATGGTGGTCCAATAAGATTATAAGAAGGCTGAAAAAGTCTTGTCACCTAGTGACATCATTGCTTTCATCATGTCTTACTGCCCTGCATTACTGACATGTTTGTGGTGCTGGTGTAAACAAACTGCCCTTCCAGTTGTATAAAAGTACTTTACATAGTTAGGTAAAGTACATATTATACTTGATATTGGTAACAAATGACTATGATAAGTTTATATATCGATTTTACTATATTAATACTTCAGAATGCACTGTTTCTACTTATAAAAAAGTAAACTGTAAAGCAACCTCAAACAGGTCCCTCAGAAGGTATTCTGGAAGAAGGCATTGTTATCATGCATATTCTTGTCCCTGAAAACCTTTCAGAGGGACAAGACATGGAGGTGGAAGACAGTGATATTAATGACTGTTACCCTCTTTAGGCCTAGGCAACTGTGACTTTGCCTCTTAGTTTTTAACAAAACAAAGTTTATAAAGTAAAAAAATAAATAAATTTTTAATAGTAAAAAATAGAATATCTTTATAGGTTAAGGATATAAAAAAGAAACTATTCTTAGACAAGTGTACAACATATTTGTATTGTAAGCTAAGTGTTATTACAAAAGAGTCAAAAAGGAAACAAAAAATTAAGAATTTATAAAGTAAAAAAGTTACAATAGCTGGGCGCAGTGACTCATGCCTGTAATCTGAGCATTTTGGGAGGCCAAGGTGGGTGGATAATTTGAGGTCAGGAGTTCAAGAGCAGCCTGGCTAACATGGTGAAACCCCATCTCTACTAAAAACACAAAAGAAAAATTAGCCAGATGTGGTGGTGCGCACCCGTAATCCTGGCTACTTGGGAGGCTGAGGCAGGAGAATGACTTGAACCTGGGAGACAGGTTGCAGTGAGCGGAGATCATGCCACTGCACTCTAGCCTGAGTGACAAAGTGACACCCTTTCTCAAAATATATATATATTGCAATAAACTACAGTTAATTCATTATTGAAGAAGGAAATTTTAAAAAATAAATTTAATGTAGTCTAACTGTATAATGCTTATAAAATCTACAGTAGTGTTCAGTAATGACATAGGCCTGCACATTCACTTACCATTCACTCACTGATTTCACACAGAGCAATTTCTAGACCTGCAAGCTCCATTTATGGTAAGAGTCCTATACAGTTGTACCATTTTTTTAACTTTTATGCTATAATTTTATTGTATATTTTCTATGTTTATTTTCTGTATTTTTTGAGAATATTTTTAATTTATTTTTAATATTTTTAAATATAAAAAAGTTCCATTTAAAAAGTAATCAGTAGTTATATTTTTATTTGCATAGAAAAAGCCAGAACGAAATATACTAATGTCATTGATGGCTTATTTTCCTCTTTGTGCTTGCTTATATTTTTTACATTTTCTACAATAAATGTATACTTTTTATCAGAGGAAATAATTAAATGTTGCAGCAAAACATTCCTTGCCCCCACCTCAAAAAAAGGAAATGATATTTTAAAAGCTTCCTGATCAGGTTTCTATTAAAAGCATTGGCTGTAAAAAACAAAACAAAATGAAACACACAAAAAAATCAAACCACTTGTACTCCAATAAACTTTTGTAGCTTTTGGCTACATGGATTAATTATGTAGTGGTGAATTGTGAGATTTTAGTGCACCCATCACCCAAGTACTATACGTTGTACTCCATATGTAGGCTTTTTTTAATTTTTAAAAATACAGCTTTATTGAGATAAAATGCGTACCATACATTTTACCCTTGTAAAGTATATAATTTAGTAGTTTTTAAAATGTCACGGAGTTGTGCAACTATCACCACAGTCAATTTTAGGACATTTAATCTCCCCAGAAAGAAACTCCATACACATCAGCAATTATTCCACATTTCCACCACCATTCCTTACCTACCCCTAGGCAACCATGAATCTATTTTGGTCCGTATATATTTGACTATTCTGGACATTTCATAAAAGTGTAATCATATCTAATTTTTGATGACTGGCTTCTTGGACTTAATATAATGTTTTCAAAGTTCAATTCATGCTGTAAATGTTGTTGCATTTACCAGTATATCATCCTCTTTATTGCTGAATAATATTTCATCATTTAGATATACCACATTTTATTTATCCACATGTCAGTTGATGGATATTTGGGCTGTTGACACTTTTAGGCTCTTATGAATAATGGTGCTCTGAATATACAGGTACAGTCTTAAAATTATTTTCAGTATAAATCTAGGAGTAGAATTGCTGGGCTTCCTCATTTTTCAGTGTTTTAAGGTGGAAGGTTGGGCTATTGATTGAAATCTTGAACACTACTTCAGCTATATTTGATAAATTTTATATCTTTCATCTATCTTAGAATATTTTTACATTTCCATTGTGATTTCATATTTGACCCATTGGTTATTTGTTGGCATGTTGCTTAATTTCCACATATTTGTTAATTTCCCAAATTTCTTTCAGTTATTAGTGTCTAAAAGGACTAATGATTTCAGTCTTTTTAAATTTATTGTACTTTTCCACTCCAGTGTTTTCAATGGATTTTTGTTTTACATCTTTTCATCTATATTCTCTATTTGATGAGACATTGTCATGATACCTTTCATTGCTTCTTAAAACGTGGTTTCCTTTAGTTCTTTGAACATATATATAATGTTTGCTTTTAAGTCTTTGTTATATTTACCTTCTGGGACCTCTCCCAGGTATTTTCTGTCACTTGCTTTTCCCCTTCTGTGTGTATTACACATTCTTGTTCCTTTGCATGTGTCATAATTTCTTAATAAAGATGACACTTTAGGTAATACGTTGTTTAGCTATTGGTTAATGATACTTCTCCTCCCTTATTAGGTTTGTTTTTGTTGTTGTTTGCATATTTATATGTTTTATGAGTTGGTTAGGCAATTTTAATGAAATCTGTTTTACTTTGGTATCATTCTTCAGAAGGCACAGGCTTCAGTATGGCCACATTTACCCTGGGAATACATGGTCTTTGACTGTCTCCCTTTCCTGTTTCCTGATATCTTCTTTGCCTCATTTGCTATCACCTGTAGCTGTTTTATTATTTCACTAAAATTTCCACCTTCACTAATGGCTTTATTATTTTTGACTATGCATTGGTGCTCAAATTGTTCCACATCCATTTAAATTTGATTCATTTTTTGATTGTACTTTAGGTTCTGGGGTACATGTGCAGATCATGCAGGACCGTTGCATTAGGTACACACATGGCAATGTGGTTTGCTGCCTCCATACCCCCATCACCTACATCTGGCATTTCTCTGCATATTTTCCCTCCCAGACCTCCCAACCCCTAATTGTCCCTCCCTTGGCTCCTCTCAACAGACCCCAGTGTGTGATGCTTCCCTCCCTGTGTCCATGTGTTCTCAATGTTCAACACCTGCCTGTGAGTGGGAACATGCAGTGTTTGATTTTCTGTTCTTGTGTCAGTTTGCCGAAAATTATGGTTTCCAGATTCATCCATGTCCCTACAAAGGACACAAACTCATCGTTATTTTATGGCTGCATAGTATTCCATGGTGTATATGTGCCACATTTTCCTCATCCAGTCTATTGTCGATGGGCATTTAGGTTGGTTCCAGGTCTTTGCTATTGTGAACAGTGCCACTATGAACATACATGTGCATGTGTCTTTGTAATAGAATGATTTACAATCCTTTGGGTATATACCCAGTAATGGGGTTGGAATTCCTATTTCTAGATCCTTGAGGAATCACCACACTGTTGTCCACAATGGTGGAACTAGTGTACACTCCCACCAACAGTGTAAAAGTGTTCCTATTTCTCCACATCCTTTCCAGCATTTGTTGTCTCCAGATTTTTTAATGATCACCATTCTAACTGGCATGAGATGGTATCTCAGTATGGTTTTGATTTGCATTTGTCTAATAATCAGTGATGATGATTTTTTTTATATGTTTGTTAGCCTCATATATATCTTCTTTTGTAAAGTGTCTGTCCATATCCTTCACTCACTTTTGGATGGGTTTGTTTGTTTTTTTCTTGTAAATCTGTTTTAGTTCTTTGTAGATTCTGGATATTAGCCCTTTGTCAGATGGGTAGATTGCAAAAATGTTTTCCCATTCTGTTGGTTGCTGGTACAAAAGCTCTGGAGTTTAATTGGATCCCATTTGTCTATTTTGGCTTTTGTTGTCAATGCTTTTGGTGTTTCAGTCATGAAGTCCTTGCCTGTGCCCTGAATGGTTTTGCCTAGGTTTTCTTCTAGGATTTTTATGGTGCTGGGTCTTATGTTTAAGTCTTTAATCCATCTGGAGTTAATTTTAGTGTAAGGTGTCAGGAAGGGGTCCAGTTTCTGCTTTCTGCTTTCTAATTCATTATTGAAGAAAATTTTTAAAATAAATTTAATGTAGTCTAACTGTATAATGCTTATAAAATCTACAGTATGTTCAGTAATGACATAGGCCTTCACATTCACTCACCATTCACTCACCGATTTCACCCAGAGCAATTTCTAGACCTGCAAGCTTCACTTACAGTAAGTGTCCTATACAGTTGTACCATTTTTTAATTTTTATGGTATATTTTTATTGTATATTTTCTGTTTATTTTCTTTGAGAATTTTTTTATTTTTAATATTTTTAAATATAAAAAAGTTCCATTTAAAAAGTAATCAGTTTTTTTTTTATTTGCATAGAAAAAGTCTAAAGGAAATATACTAAACTTGTTGATGGCTTATTTTCCTCTTTGTGCTTGCTTATATTTTTTGTATTTTCTATAATAAATGTATACTTTTTATCAGAGAAGAAATTAAATGTTGCTGCAAAACTTTCAACCCCCACTCCCCCACCAAAAGGAAATGATATTTAAAAGCTTCTCGATCAGATTTCTATTAAAAGCATTGGCTGTGCAAAAAAACAAACAAAAAAAAAACAAAAAACAAAAAAAAAACAACCCACCTGTACTCCAATAAGCTTTTGTAGTTTTTGGCTACATGGATGAATTATGTTGTGGTGAATTGTGAAATTTTAGTGCACCCATCACCCAAGTAGTGTACGCTGTACTCAATATGTTGTTTTTAATCTTACACCCCATTCCCAGCCTACTCCCTCTGAGTCTCTAAAGTCCAAGGTATCACTCTGTATGCCTTCATGTAATCATAGCTTAGCTTCCACAACAAGTGATGATATATGATATTTGTTTGTTGATTCTAAGTTACTTCACCTAGAATAATGGTGAAGCTATATCTAAATTTCTACAAAAGACATTATTTCATTTCCTTTTTAAGACTGAGTAGTCTCTCATGGTATGTATATATACTAATTTTTCTTTAACCACTCATTGGTCAGTGGGCACTTAGGTTGGTTCCATATCTTGGCAACTGTGAACTGTGCTGCAATAAAAATATATGTGCATGTGTCTTTTTTATATAATTACTTCTATTCCTTTGGGTTGATACTCAGTAGTGGGATTGCTGGATTGAATGTTAGATCTACTTTTAGTTCTTAAATGAATCACCATACTATTTTCCACAGAGGTTGTGTGAATTTACATTCTCATCAGCAGTGTATAAGTGTATAAGCACTCCTTTTTCACCACATCCACACCAACATCTGTTGTTTTCTGACTTTTTAATAATGTCCATTCTTGCAGGAATAAAGTGACATATAATTGTGGTTTTAATTTGCATTTCTTTGATAATTAGAGATGTTGAACATTTTTTTCATATGTTTATTGGTCATTTGTATATCTTCTTTTGAGAAATGTCTATGCATGTCCTCTGCCCACTTTCTGATGGGATTATTTGTTTTTTTTTTTTTTTTTTGCTAATTTGTTTGAGTTCCTTATAAATTCTGGATACCAGTCTTTTGTCAGATACAAACTTTGCAAATATTTTTCCCATTCTGTGGGTTGTCTTTTTACTCTGTTGATTATTTCTTTTGCTTTGCAGAAGCTTTTTAATTTAGTTGGGTTTCATTTATTTAGTTTTGTTTTTGTTGCATTTGCTCTTGGCATTTTAGTCATGAATTTTTTTTCCCAGCCCAATATCCAGAAGAATTATTCCAAGGTTATCTTCTAGAACTTCTATGGTTTTAGGTCTTATATGTAGGTCTTTGATCCATCTTGAGTCCATTTTTGTATAAGATGAGAGGTGGGAATCCAGTTTCATTCTTCTACATGAGGCTATCCAGCTTTCCCTGCATCATTTATTAAATAGGGTGTCCTTTCTCCAATTTATGTTTTTGTGTCCTTTGTAGAAGATCAGTTAGTTGTAAGTATTTGGCTTTATTTCTGGGTTCTCTAATTTGTTCCATTGGTATCTCGTAATAATCTAACTTGTGTTAGCCTGACTCCATCTTAGCTGCAAAACCTGACAAGCTCTCTCTAGCCTCTCCTCCCTGCCATGGCCCCTCAGGTACATTACTGGGTCTCGCTGCACTCAAAGCTTTGAACTGTTAAGAGTGGTTCACACTGTTCACAGTAACTGTAACCATTGTAACCACATCCTGTTTGGCAAGTCTATGTGTTATCGCGAATACCTTCCTTGGTGATTGATTGTATGGAAAGTTCCCCCTGCTACCCGTCTTGATAATTGTATGGAAATACTCTTAGTAACCAACAACTATGGAAACCTCCTGTGTCCTGGTTACCAGCCTCCTCCTACTAACTTGCTTGTTCTGCCTCTGTAAATTCTGCTTCAGCTAAGCTGCCTCTCCCCTACCTAAATCAAGATATAAAGGGAAATCAAGCCCCTTCCTCAGGGCCAAGAGATTTTGAGCATGAGCTGACTCTCGGTCACTGGCTAATTAATAAAGGACTCTTAATTTGGAACTCAGAGCATGGCATGTTTCCTTCCAACTCACTCAGTTATTACACTATGTGTCTACTGTTATATCAATACCATGCTGTTTTGTTTACTATAGTCTTGTAGTATAACTTGAAGACTGGTAATATGATGCCTTCAGATTTGTTCTTTCTGCTAAGGATTGCTTTGACCATTTGGGATCTTTTTTGGTTCCATGTGAATTTTAAGATGCTTTTTCAAATTCTGTGAAAATGATGTTGATATTTTTATAGGAATTCCATTGAATCTATAGATTGCTTTGGGCAGTATGGTCATTTTTTGCAATATTGATTCTTCCAATCTATGAGCATAGGATGTGTTTTCATTTGTGTCATCTACAATTTCTTTGATCGGTGTTTTGTAGTTCTTGTAGTAATCTTTTACCTTTTGGTTAAATATATTTCTAGGTATCATTATTATTATTATTATTATTATTATTATTATTATTATTATATTTGGCACCTGCTGCAAAAGAGATTGAGTTCTTGATTTGATTCTCAGGTTGGTTGTTGTTGGTATATAGCAGTGGTACTGATTTGTGTGCATTGACTTTGTAACTTGAGATTTTATTGAATTTGTTTATTAAATCTAGGAGTCTTTTTTAGGTGTCTGTAGGGTTTTCTAAGTATATGATAACATCATCAGCAATTAGTGATAGTTTGACTTTCCAATTTGAATGCCCTTCGTTTCTTTCTCTTGCCTGCTTGCTCTGGCTAGGACTTCCACATAAAAGTGGAAGTCTTGTTCCATTTCCCAGTGGGAATGCTTTCAACTTTTCTCCATTCAGTATAATGTTGACTGTGGTTTTGTCATATGTGGCTTTTATTAATTTGGGGTAAGTCTCTTCTATGCCTACTTAGTTGAAGGTTTTGGTCTTAAAGGGATGCTGGATTTTATCAAATGCTTTTTCTGCATCTCTTAAGAAGAACATATGGTTTTAACTTTTAATTCTGTTTATGTAATATATCACATTTATTGACTTGCATATGTTAAGCATTTCTTTCATCCCCGGGATGAAACCCACTTGACCATTGTGTATTATATTTTTGATGTACTGTTGGATTTAATTAGTTAGTATTTTGTTGAGGATTTTTGCGTCTATGTTCATCAGGGTTATTGGTCTACAGTTTTCTTCTTCTTTTTTTTAATGTCCTTTTCTGGTTATGTATCATGGTGATACTGGCCTCATAGAATTATTTAGGCAGAATTCCCTCTTTCTCAATCTTTTGGAAGAGTTTCAGTAGGATCGATGCCAATTCTTCTTTGAATGTCTGGTAGAATTTACATGTGAATCCAACTGGCCTTGGGCATTTTTTATTGCCTTTTATTATTATTATTACTAATTCAGTCTTACTGCTTTTTATTGGTCTGTTTAGGGTTTCTGTTTCTCTTACTAGGTTTCGTATATTTCTAGGAACTTATCAATTTTCTCTAGGTTTCCTAGTTTGTATACATAGAGGTATTCGTATAGTCTCAAATGATCTTTTGGATTTCTCTGGTGTTGGTTCTAATATCTCCCATTTCATTTCTGATTGACCTTATTCGAATCCTCTTTCTTCTTTTCTTGGTTGATCTAGCTAATTGTCTATCAATTTTGTTTATCTTTTCAAATAATCAGCTTTTTGTTTCATTGTTCTTTTATGTTGTTTTGTTTGTTTCAATTATCATTTAGTTCTACTCTGATCTATGTTATTTCTTTTCTTCTGCTAGTGATATGGTTTGACACTGTGTCTCCACCCAAATCTCATCTGGAGTTGTAATCCCCATGTGTTGAGGGAGGGAGCTGGTAAGAGGTGATTAGTTCATAGGGTGGTTTCCCTTATGCTGCTTTTGTGATAGTGAGGGAGTTCTCATAAGATCTGATGGTTTGAAAGTGGCAGTTTCCCTTTCCCTCTAACCGTCTCCTGACACCATGTAAGACGTGTCTTGCTTCCCTTTTGCTTTCTGCCATGATTGTAAGTTTCCTGAGGCCTCTCCAGTCATGTGGAACTGAGAATCAATTAATCTTTTTTCTTTATATATTACCCAGTCTCATGTAGTATCTTTAAAGCACTGTGAAAATGGAGTAATACAGATAGCTTTGGGTTTAGTTTGTGCATGTTTCTCTAGTTCCTTGAGGTATGACATTAAGTTGTCATTTTTTTTATGACAACATCTTGATGTAAGGATTTAGCACTTATAAAATTTCCTCTTGGTATTGCTTTTGCTGTGTCCTGGAAGTTTTGATAACTTGTGTCACTTCACTTACTCATTTCAAAAAAAATTTTAATTTCTGTCTTGATATCATTGTTAGCTGAAAATTCATTCAGTAGTAGATTGTTTAATTTCCATGCATTTGTATAGTTTTCGGGGTCCTTTGGAGTTGGTTTCTAGTTTTATTACAGTGTGTTCTGAGACAATACTTTACATGATTTTTGTTTTTAAAAATTTATTGAGACTTGTTTTGTGGCTTATCATATGACCTATCTTGGAGAATGTTCCATGTGCCAATGAGAAGAATGTATATTTTGCAGTTCTTGGGGAGAATGTTCCGTAAATATCTGTTAGGTCCATTTGTTCCAAAGTGTACTTTAAGTCCATTGTTTAGTGGTTGACTTTCTTGATATCTCTAATGCTGTCAGTGGAGTATTGAAGTCCCCTACTCTTGTTTTGTTGCTGTCTATCTCATTAATTTGGTATAACAGTAATTATTTTATGAATCTGTTAGGTGCATGTAAATTTAGGATTATAATGTCTTGTTGTTGCATTGATCCTTTTATCATCATATAATGACCTTCTTTGTCTTTTTTTTTTAATGGTTGTTGCTTTGAAGTCTACATCTAGATATACAAATACTATTGTTTTCCTATTTTTTTACAGTGTTTCAGTACAGTAATATGCTGTGCATGTTTGTAACCTAGCAGCAATGGGCTATACCATATAGCCTAGGTGTGTAGTTCGCTATACCATCTAGGTTCATGTAAGTACACTGTGTTGTTTGCACGGTGATAAAATTGCCTAATTACTCATTGCTCAGAACACATGCCCATCATTAAGTAACACATGACTGTATTTATTTTGCTGAGAATGCCCTTCCCATGTGTGAGACACCTACATTTCTGCTCAACTAATCTCAGTTCAACTACTGCTTATCTTTTTCTGAAACTCCACTTTTCATCTTCTCTGCTGCACTTTATTTTGGCCTATTTCTCCTGTGAGTATGTCTTATAAATACTACCATTATAACTTTTTGCTTTGTGCTCTAATTCTTGCTTTGTATTCCTGCTAAATTTAAACTATTTAAAGGCAGCATTTACATTTTTGAATCTTCACACCTCACTTAGTGCTTGATATTATTGGACACTCAGAACTTATTGAATGAATAAAAGAATAAGTATGCAGTTGTAACTCGTGTGTCCTACACTGTTTTTGGACGTGACAGGTTAATTCTTTTTTTTTATTAACAAAACCCTAATCTTGTCTTTATCTTCCACTCCTCTTTTTCTTATCTTTCTGCTCTTTCTTCCTACCCTCCAGGAAGAAAGCTCACTCTGCTCAGCTCCACCACACTGTCTTCTTTGCTGTTCCTCAAGCAGAACAGGCCTGCTTCCTGCTGTAGTGCCTTTGCAGTGGTTGCCCTCGGCACTCTCCCCAGATGTCTGAATAGCGTGTTCCTTACCTCCTTCAAGTTTCTGGTCATAAGTCACCTTCTCAATGATTGCAACCCTTTCCCCTTCCCTGCACTACAGATCCTCTTACTCTGTTCTATTTTGTCTTTTTTTCCATAGCATTAATCATTTGCTAATATACAAATATACTAGTATCTGTTGTCTATTGTCTCTTTCTCTCCTTGCTGGAATGTATGCTTCATGAAGGCTGGTGTCTTTGTCTGCTTTCTTCACTGATCTTCACTAATACCTCCCCAGTAGTGTAGAATAGAACAATACTTACTGCATTGGAAATACCCAATGAATATTGTTGAATAATAAAAGTATCAATATTCAAATATGTTTCTTAGGGGATCCCCTATTCATTTATTATCTTATATTAATAGCATAGTATAAATTAGTTTATTTGCTTTTCTAATTCACATGTAGGAACAGAGAAAATAAGAGAAGAGTAGCACCCTTCCCTTATGGGGAGTGGAGAACGGAAAATGGGAAGGTTTGGATATTGTTTTATGTTCAAAATAGGTAAATCCAGGAAAGATTTCACTGTGAGAATCAAGGGTTGGCCCATGTATAGCTATAAAATAGGGCAATGTGGAATTAGAATAGAAGTGGTGTCAAGAGTGAGAGTTCAATCATTTGTAAAACAAATCTAGGTGATTTTTTTCCCCACAAGTTTGCTTAGGGTAAATCCCAAATAAAACAATCGCTCTCATTGTAGTTTTCACCTGAATAGATTAGCTGCATTTTACATATTGGCATAGTGAAGACTGAGGATGTTCATTTTCCACTAATGACAGCATAAAATATTTATCAGTTTGATGAACTTATAGAATATTATAAAAACTTATTCCAGAGCAAGCGAACTCTACATAGCAGAATGCCTTAGCCAGCATGAAAGCAGAGCTCCGTGTTTTGACTAAACTCAATTTAGACAAAGTTGAGATAAAAATAATTAATTGATGCTATGTAACACCTATGGTATTTAAAAGAAAACATGATTAAAATCTATTATGTGTTGGGGTGTGTGTGTGTGTGTGTGTGTGTGTGTGTGTGTGTGTGTGTGTGTGTCTGTGAATTGTCCACTGTTATATTGACATGGATAGTTACAACTACTTCAATATAATAACATTTCTTTTGTTCTTTAGTGTCTACTTCTGTCATTCTTTATAAAAATTGAGTGAAGATTTAGTATTTAACACTCAAGAGTCTTTCCTTGTCCTCTATATCAAGCATATAATACAGAAAACTGCATTTGAGATATGAAATTGACTGTTCTTTATATCTAAGATAAACAGAAGGAAATACATCAAAGTATATTTAAATGAGCTATACTGAGTGTTGATCTATTATGTTTTGACTTCCAAAAAGTTTTATCTTTATCCTATAGATTTGAGAACTGTATTAATGCTGCAGATTTCAGATGCATGATGGCATGCATTTCCCTTGGATTAAGTTTGCTAATATGTCTTATTCAAGACTAAACAATAATAATGCTACATAGTTTTCATCACCATTGCAGAGGTAAAGATTAATGTGAGGATATTAAGGAAGAAAGGATTGTATCTTGGATTGTTGAAAGTTCTTATTTATTTTCTATCTTGTTAATAAAAAGAAGCACTTTGAAGAAATTTATCTTTATGCTTCAGGCAATAAGCTGATGACATAACAAAGACATGAAGATACATTTTCCTCTGAGGTGTAATGCTAAACATTTGGACAGGTACATCAAATATATTTTCTTTTCTCTCTTAAATATTGATTGAAGAAACCACATTTGTAAAGTGTATGTGGAATCATTTGGAAAGTAAATCTTAAGACCATAATTTCTCATTCTGTGGAAGGAAAGGATAAACAAGAGTTTCAGAGTTCTATTATTAATAGTCAGAGTTTATATGCATGTAAACCAGTGAGTGTTATGATGACCATAATCTGCCTGACAATTCTTTAGCATAAACAGTGTGTGAATTTATTAGCTTTAATCTCTACCTGAGCAGTAGTCAGGTGCCCTAATCCAGTATTCACACTCCGGAGGTGGTCAGCTCACATTTAATTAGCAAGGCCACACTCCAGAAGTACAATTTTAAGTGCTTTAGCTTTCTTTATCCCTAACACCAAATATTAGCTAATTAGCACATTAGCAATGAGTGTTCATTGGCAGAATTAATGGCTCATTAATTAGCATAATGGATGATATAAATGAGTTATGGGGGTGAAAGTAGTGATTTAAAAATATTAGATTGGCTAAAATATTTTAGACATCTTATTCGCTCTTAAACAAGATATAAAATTTGTAGTGAGTATTTTACCCTTTCATTTTTCAGAATGGTACCTGAGGCTTGCTTCTAAAATTGTCTCCTGTGCCATCGTGTCTTTACAGGATTCTGATTGCCTGAGGTTCTCTATCAGATTAACTGAATTCTGCCACTACAATATTTTTATACATATCCCCTCCATCCAAGAGTTTTGTGCAATGTATGGTAAAAGCACTTAAAAAGTCAGTGAGCTTATACTTCACTAAACTTACAGAACAGATTTGAAGGTCATTTTATATCTGCTAATAAATGTGTATATTTGTATGATTGGACATATTTGCTTTTTTTTACAATCTGGCTGTGAGCATAAAAGAATGCCTAAGTCATTCAACCTTCCATTTATGGATTTACCTGTTGCCATGGTCTGAATGTTTGTGTCTCCCCAAAACTGATATTCTGCAGTTCTGATCTCTGACAGGATGGTATTAGGAGGTGGGGACCTTTTGAGAGGTGTTTAGGTCATGAAGGCAGAGCCCTTTTCAGTAGGATCAATGTCCTTATAAAATAGGCCCTTGAGAGCTCATTCACTGTTCTATCAAAAGAGGACACAGTAAGAATGTAGCATCTGCCAGGAAATAGGCCTTCACCAAATTTCTAGTCTTCTAGCACCTTGATCTTGGACTTCCCAGCCCTAGAACTGTGACAAATAAATTTCAGTTGTTTATAAACTATCCAGTCTGTGGTATTTTGTTATACCAGCCTGAATGGACTAAGACACTTGTTCACGCATTTAATTTAACAACTATTTCAATAAATAATTGTTATATATCTACTATGTAATTGGCATTGTATTCTTTGCTGGGCATTTCAAAATAGAAAAGATGGAGTCCCCATGAAGACTTTAGGGGGAAATGTACAAACATGCTCAGTTACTTATGGATAATGCAAAATATTACCTACAGAGCATGATAGAGGCCACTTTACCCAATTAATGAGGATCAAGAATTTAATAACTTTGTTTATTTAAATTTTTTTTAGATGGAGTTTTGCTCTTGTTGCCCAGACTGGAGTGAAATGACACAATCTCAGCTCACTGCAACCTCTGCCTCCCTGGTTCAAGTGATTCTCCTGCCTCAGCCTCCCGAGTAGCTGGTATTACAGGTGCCTGCCACCGTGCCTGACTAATTTTTTTGTGTTTTAGGAGGACAGGGTTTCACCTTGTTGGCCAGGCTGGTCTCGAACTCCTGACCTCAGGTGATCCACCTGCCTCAGCCTCCCAAAGTGTTGGGATTACAGGCATGAGTCCCCATGCCCAGCCAGGAACTTAGTAAGAATTTAGATGATCATACCAAACATGTTGGATTTGGTTTATTAAGGGAATGGGAATAGAATGGGTTAAAAAAAAAAAAAAAAGTGAGCCAGTGATTAGAGATGAGAGACATCATGGTGTTCACAGGGCAACCTTTTGAGTAAAGGGGCCAAAGAGATGGGCTAAGACCTGGTCATGAAGATTTCTGTGCTCTCTGTGTTAGGGAGCTGGGCTTTATCTTTGGGCTCTGTAGAGAATTTGAAGTACTTTTAACTATGGAGTCTCACATGACAATTACATGTTAGTTAGATGTTTGACAGCTGTGTGAAGGCAAACTTGTAGGAGGACACTGATTTAAAAAGCTATTGCAATGATTGAGGAATCAAATAATAATAGGAATAAATGGGGGATTATTTGAGAAATATTTAAGAGAGAAAAATTACACTTTGGGTGGTAATGAATGAATGAGAAAAGCTGTGGAGGGTATCTAGCAGGTGATGACTGAAACTATGAAATAGCCAAGGCATTCCAGGTTCGGTAATAAAATGAGTAGTCGCAGGTTAAAGAATAATTACTAAGGATCCCTAATTTTAAGATGTGATGGAAGAAGGACAAAGAAAGAAGGGAAAGCATAATAGACAGTGATCAAATTAGCCTTAACATTCCCCTCAGTTGGAGTGAACTTGAAACAGTTTCTCTCTAAAGAACCCTATCTTTAGGCCCCTGACCTCCCTTTTCTTAGAACATTGACTTTACAAAACTTGCAACTATAAATTCTTCCTCTGTCCCTTTGTGAGTAAATCTTCTACAATCCAAGAATATGTATCTTTCTTTTAAAAAAAAATATTTATTATACTTTAAGTTTTGGGATACATGTGCAGCATGTGCAGGTTTGTTACATAGGTATGCGTGTGGCATGGTGGTTTGCTGCACCCATCAACCTGTTGTCTAGGTTTTAAGCCCCACATGCATTAGGTATTTTTCCTAATGCTCTCCCTCCCCATGCTCTCCACCCCGCGACAGGCCCAAGTGCGTGATGTTACCAGGAATGTCTTTCTTAAGAGTCTGTGGGTTTTCCCTTTGAAATATTATCATCTAAGGAAATGGTGCCCCTGTTTCCCATATTTACAGGAGCATAAGAAACTAACTTTAATAAACACCAGTGGGCAAACACAGATGACCTGATCACACTGACCTACTCCTGCAACATCCTCCAGTACTTTTTCCACTAGTTCTCACCAGCATTTAAAAATCTTCCTGCCTTTTGTATCAGCAGAGTCGAATTTAATCTTTCTCCCCTATTGCCATACTTTGAATAGACTTGCTGGCTTGATTCTGTTTGGTACAATTTTCTCTTGACAAGAGGTAGAAGAAAACATACAAATGGATATGTTCACAGAGACACAGTGGGAGGAGAGGCTGATGAAGTGATTAACACTATCAAAAACTAAAAGAAAAAAAAGACAAGCTGAAATATAAACGTTAATGAATTTATGAAGTAAGAGATTGGGTTAGAGTTAACTGTCAGACACTTAGGAAGCACTTGATATATTTTGCTGAATGAAGGCAATAATGAATTAGTGAATGGGAGGTAAGGAACTGGAAACATGACATGAAGATTTATTTTTGACAAAATTGGATAAGATATGGAAAAATTATCTAGGCACTATCTAGAGCTGGATGAAAACTCAAGAAGAGTTGCCATGACATAAAATATTTGAATTTCTTCTCAGGAAAGGGGAAACACAAGAGAGAGAGAGAGAGAGAGAGAGAGAGAGAGAGAGAGAGAGATTGGAAAAGAAGTTGCCCATAGAGAATCAATGATAACAAGAAGGGGAAGAAAGAAGGAGAAAGGGACAAGATTTAGGGAGACAATTTGGCCTTGAGCAGGAAGAGGACCATGTAATCTCTGAAACAAACAAAAATGACTAATGGTATAAATAAGGAAGATTTGAGGTTGAACGTCATCTTGTGTGGTGCCAGCATGGGATTTTCTTGATTAAATCAAAATCAAAAGATCAACTGCTGTGATAGAAGGTATTGACCTTGGGTCGTTTCTTAAGCAGATATTTTTTGATGATCACAAAATCTTTGATGTGGCCATTATAGGAAGTAACAGAGTGAACAGAAGTGAGAGTCATTGCAGTAAAGACAACTCAGAAGTTATAATATAAGTTTGTTGGAGGTTACATTTTCTAGAGGTTACCGTAAATACAGGGGGGAATATAAAACCTTGAAAAAAATCCAGAGAACTTAATGAGAAGGACAAGTTTACATATAACAGAGATGAATAAATCTCAGCGCTAAATAAAATATCTTGCAATATTATTAACTAACATAAAATATGCCAGAAAGTGCTTTAAATGCTTAATATCTGTTAGCTTATTTAATTCCCAGGTGATGTCTAACTTAGTCTGAGGAAGCTGATGAAACTTGGGAGATTTCTGGAGTGATGAGGGCTCTCGAAAGGATGAGAGTTTTCAGGAGTTTGGATGAGGGTCCTTACCTTATATTTTACCATTAAAGAGTATATGTCTCATGAAAAATGCTAAAGTTATTGAAACTATTAATACAAAGGCTTGCCTATATTATATTGCATATTTATTCTCCCATTTTCATTTTTAAATTATTTTATGTCATTTTAAATGAAATGCTTTTAAAAGCAAATATAGGCTTCTGCAAAATAAGAAAATAGACTTGAAGTTCTGAGCATTTTTCATCAGGATCCCTGATGAGATACCATTTGGAGGCATAGCTGTTTTCATTAGAGTTACATCTTTTGTTCACTTATTTCTGCTGTGGTGATTACACAGAATCAGCTGTGATGATCCTGTGTGGGAAACATCACACAGGAGAGGAACATTTGTAAGGAGTAAAGCGTGAACCATCTTAATCAACTGAGCAGAATAATTGGAGGATCATTTCTTAGTAAGAATTTGAAAAGAAATGTTAGAGTCCTGGCGTGACTAGAAAGAGAGACTTTTGGAGCCATAATAAGTACTATTTAACGTATCGTGAAGCGTTTTAAAACCAGGATGCTAAAAATTCGTCTTTTATTCTTGTACCTTGCCATTTAAGAGGAGAATGCAAAGTTATTGTTTCATCTCAAAGAAAAAATACAAAGATCGAAACCTATAACAAATGTTTACCCAGGTAATGTTGATCTTTTATATATAATACTCCTTTCCTTTGGATGAATATGCATATATGTACTGCTTCCATCTAAACATAATTTTATGGATTTTATCTAGGTGATTAGATCTTTAACTGACCCTTGTCCCATTTCTTGGATATTTGCTTACTTCTTCTTCTGCTTAGGTTTGTCAGTCCTCTGCTTCAATATTACTCCACCACCAAAAAACACCTATTGAAAGCCTTTTAAGTATCTGGTCCTGTACTTGGTACCAGGTTGCAGAGACGTGTCTTTGAATTCCTGGACCTCTGAGTCTAGTGGTGGAAATATACATGATGAGGATACCCAAAATACAATGTGAAATTGCTAAGTAAAGGAATGTTGCTCTGTGCTCTAGAGCAGAGTAGGGAGCCACTGATTTATCCCGGGAAAGTAAAGAAACCATTGGCTTTTAAATAAGGTAATCATATTTTCTGGCTTGCCTTGATAGTCCAGTTTGAACTTGTTTCAGAGAAATTATAAATAGTTCCTTATTTTACTATCAAAAGTGTCCTGGTACGAAATGTAAATTCATGGTCATCCTACTCTTAAAGGATGAGGCTAAGAATGTTGGTTGGAGCTAGGTTATCAAAATACATGTGTAACCAAGTAAGCAGTTTGAATTGTATTCTACAGGAGTTTGGTTTCAGCAGGGAGCGATGGTTTAGAAGGATAGCTCAGGTGGCAGTGTGGAGAACAGATTGGAAGAGGATGCCTGAAGAAAATAGTTTCAGTGGTTATTGTAATTGTCCATGGGTCAGGAAACAAGGGCCTGAATTCAGAGGGTGGTCCTGAGATTAGACAAAAAGGAGATCAAGGTTTTAATTATACAACCATAATTTGGTTGTATAATATGGTTATACAAGTATAACTTTCGAGTTCCTGAACTACTTACGTAAGACAGTTGTTTGAGTATAGCTAGCTGATAGTAAACTTTTACAGGTTTATCTCATAGGACAGCAACTTCAACTCAATACAACATTTAAAAAATTATACATAGAAGCTTTATGATTTTTAACTATCAGGATAAAACAGTTGCTTAGTAAAGAATGACCAAAAGCAAGATAATTCAAATTTATTTAATCTGTAACTTTAAAAGTTCATCAATTCATTTCCTTCCTACATGTTTGTATGTAGAAGCCTCACCATTTACCACTGTCAATAATCTTCATTGGCACTGAGTAGGCTGTTTAACTTATTTGTGGGAGTTACAAATCCAGCTGTATTCATTTTCCATTACCCAAGTTCCTATAGTAACCAGTGACATTCAGTGCTGACTTGATGGTTCACGCTGAACAAAAACGGCTTTTGCTTTTAGTCAGATGAATTTCAATTACTTAATACCCTCTAATTTCCTACCTTTTACATCTTTTCATTCCATATCCATCCTGTTCCAATCCATACCCCAACATGATTCTTAGCGTAAAAATGTAGCAATCACAGTTTTTCTGAATGTAATCACCTAATTCAGATGTTATGTTGAAATTCGCCAAGCAGATGAGTGCTTTTTAGAGACTCCAGATTCCAACAGGTTAACCAGAAGCAATTCTCATAACATAAGTGATACCTTAGGGTTTTAATACATGTTTTTAAGTTGAATCACAGGAAATTTAATAGAGTTCTCCTGTGAGCTAGATGATCATATTTTAAAACAATTTTAAAATAGAATTTATATTTTGAGCAGTTTTATGTTCACAGCAAAATTGAGCAGGAAGTTCAGAGATTTCCCACATACCCCTTACCCCTCTACATGCCTGGTCTCCCCTTTTATCAACATCCCCCCCCAGAGTGACACATTTGTTACAATTGATGAACTTACACTGACACAGCCTTATCACCCAGAGGCCATAGTTCACAGTGGGGTTCACTTTTGCTGTTGTACTTTCTACAGGCTTAGACGAATTTATATTGACATGTATCCACCATTGTAGTATCATACAGAATGGTCTCACTGCTCTAAAAATACCCTGTGTTCTGACTATTCATTCTTCCCTCCCATTTTCTGTAATTTTCTATTCAATGTCTCAATAGTTTTGCCTTTTCCAGAATGTTGAAATAAAGCTCTTTTCGTCACTCAGGTCTTATCTCAAATGTCTTCCCTTGAGACAGATCTTTTCCAAAATACCCCCCATACCTTTATTCAGCTACTTTAATTTACGTAAGCCTTGTATGTATTTATTTATTTTTCTGAGGCATGTTTCAGAGCAGGAGTGAAAGTTTATTTAAAAATCTTTAGAATGATAAGAAAAGGAAAGAAAGGAAGGAACGTACACTTGGAAGAAGGCCAAGCGGTGACCTGAGAAACCAAGTGTGCCCTTTTATTTATTTATTTATTTTATAATAATACTTATCACCAGCCAAAATTACCTTGTTTATTTATTTGTCATCTGCCTCCTTCCACCAAATTTCCATGAAGGGAGGAAACTTGACTGCTTTGTTCACTGCTGAATCTCCAGTGCTCAAGCAATGCCTGTTATATGGCAGGTGCTCACTGAGTATTTACTGAATGAATGAGTACCTATTTTTGCAAGAGTGTTGTAAGTGAAGTACCTGACATTGGTAGTGTAACCGGGGGATGGGAGCAGGGCTGCAGGAGTCCCAAAGATGCTCACTGTTCTCCAATCGGATGTGTTTTCCCAGGTCCTTGCGCCTCATTCACCCAAGAATTGGAGAGGACCCTGGTGACGTGATGAGCTTGCTCAAGTAAGTATCAGACCCAGAGAGTTCTGCAGAAAAGTGATTTATTAGGCAGAGAGAGAGAGAAAGAGAAATAGAGAGAGAGAGAGAGAGAGAGAGAGAGAGTGCTAGCTCCCACACTGTCATGGGAGGGGATCCAGAGATGGAGTCTGCACAGGTAGAGAGAGAGAGAGAGAGAGAGAGAGAGAGAGAGAAGGCTCCCATGCTGCTGTGGGAGGGGATCCCAGAGAGGGAAATCTGTATAGGTAAGGAGTAGGGGAAATTTAACCCCAGAGTTACTCCCCATTCAAGTTCTCATTCAGTGAGAGGAGCTTTTCCAAACTTCCTCTGGAGTGATTGATTTTTGACTTTGAGGCTGGATTGGCTGCCTAGCTCACAATAGAGCCCCTCCTTCCAAGGCTTTTGGTGGTCTTTTTAAACAAAAGAAGCTCACCTGGGCTGTCTACCTTCCTGCGGGAAAGTTAGACAAAGAACTCGAGGCTCCTGAATGGGGGCATGGGTAGATAGAGGTATGGCCCTGGGAAGTTCTTACCTTTGAAACCACGCCCCTTGTGGACCCAGGAAGAGAAGTTAACATAGTCCCTCAGTAGTATTTGGTCTTATTGACTATTTAATTATTGTTTGCTCTTAAAATGTATCAAGTGGTTATTCCAATGCAGAAATTAACTGGATTACTCAGAAGTTAAAACACACACACACACACACACTTTATAAATAAATCCTCTACTCACTAACTTACTTGACATATGCCATCTATTTCTTTTTGGAATCCTGACTGATATATACTTTTTGTTCGCCAGACAAAAGATTGCTCATTACTTTCAACATTCAGAATTTTGCTTTCTCTGATATAAACTTTTAGGAGCTATTCTTTCCACATCTGGGTAGAAATCAGTACTCTTTCCTTTGACGTTTCTGTGTTTTTATATACATTCATCATGGCACCTTCAATACTTTATTACATCCTGGAGTATCAATAATCTTTACTAGACTGTTTCCTTGAGAACAGGGCTTGTGTCTTGTTTGTCTTGATGCCTGTAATGCTAAGTGCAGTAATGATCTCTTAGTGACTACTCAGTCATTGCTGGTTGTATGAATGACACTGAAATGTGTCAAGTACCATATGCAGTCCAGGAGTTTGTATATTTATCATGATTGTCAATACTTCAAAGTTAAGTTCACAATGCAGACTTTAGGGATATTAGTGGATTAGCACCTACTTTGAGAAGGTGATTGTCTTAGTCCACTTTGGCTGCCATATAACAGGATACCACAAACTGGGTAATATATAAATAAGAGAAATTTATTTCTCACAGTCTGGAAGCTTGGAAGTCCAACATCAAGGTGTCAGCAAGTTAGAGCCCTGGTCTCTTTGCTTCCCATATGGCACCTTGAACCCTGAGTCCTCTGAAGGGAATGAACTTCATATTGTTACATTTCAGAGGAGGCAAAATCTGCTCCTGTAAGCCTTTTTATAGTAGCATTAATCCATTCACAAGGGCCAAACAATGCTAAAAGGCCCCATTTCCCAATACCCCCTTCCTTGGGATTGAATTTCCAACACTTGAATTTTAGGGAGCACCTTCAAACTATAACAGTAAAAATTGGCATGACTCAATGCTCCAGTAGAGCTAGATAGGGCAAAGGAAGTAGGTCAGGCTAATTATGTGGTTCCAAACTGTGGTATTAACAATCATTGAGATAATTAATAACAATGAAAAAGGTAAGCAGGTAAGCATCACTGCAGAGAGTTTGAGTGGATAACAATTTTTAAAATTTCCATGCCAAATCAAATAACTACATACATATCTTTTGAGATGGTAAACAAAATAAATTTTAACAATTGGTCTTTCTGGTTCAAAATTAGGTTCTGTTGCTTTTCAGAAAGTGTAAGCTTTGTCTTCTTCCTGAAACAGAATCATTAAAGAACAATCATGATGGACTGTGTTTTGTAAGGACAACATGTTAAGCGTAATTACAAATTATGCTCTACTATCATATTAAGTACTGTGAGATATTTTAGACAGAATTATATCTTTGCCATCCATAAGCAAGCTAGCAACTATTTAAACATACTTTGAATATGTAATTAATAACTTAATGACCCTAGTATTAGTAGAAATATGCATTGTTCTTCATTTCTTTTGTGGTGGTATTAAAAGAGTAAATTAAAATTCAGCTACATGGCAGAAGAATAAAAAAAAAAAAAGCAGTTCCATTACTTGTTTAAATGTCTCCTAAGACAAATTAAATAACATATAATTCAAATAACCCTACTTAGTCATACAAAGTCTTCAATGAGAGCCTTGTTACCGGCTTCAAACCTGCCAGGCTTTGTGTACATTAATCTGTATAGATTATCTTATTCTTTCTACAGGGAATGAATGCCATAGGACCAAAGTCTAATAAGATTGTGAGAATTTTATTTTTTTTTTTTTCTTTTGAGACGGAGTTTCGCTCTTGTTACCCAGGCTGGAGTGCAATGGTGCGATCACGGCTCACTGCAACCTCTGCCTCCTGGGTTCAGGCAATTCTCCTGCCTCAGCCTCCTGAGTAGCTGGGATTACAGGCACGCACCACCATGCCCAGCTAATTTTTTGTAGTTTTAGTAGAGACGGGGTTTCACCATGTTGACCAGGATGGTCTCGATCTCTTGACCTCGTGATCCACCCGCCTCGGCCTACCAAAGTGCTGGGATTACAGGCGTGAGCCACCGCGCCCTGCATGAGAACTTTCTTAATCACTCAGTGAAAGTGTTGGAGTTAATATATCACAGAACTTTGAATGTCAGTCAGATCTGTGTCTTTGAGACCGCAAAAACAGTTGTTTTGGTCATGGGAAAGTAGGAAGCCCCTTATGTGTTATGTTTTGGGAGAGGAAAGGGGAAAGCCTGCCTGTCAACACGTCTTCCCCATGGCATCTTCCATAAACTGTTGTCTAAAATTTCTCATTAACATCACTTGTATTGAATTAAAATAATTTATCCACATAGACTGCATTTTAAACATTCAACCTCAGACACTGAAATCCTATTAATCAATAAACAGTAATGAACTCATAAACACAGATTAGTTTATAAGTGAGTGTGGCGTCTCATAGAATTCCATCCCTCATCCTTCACTCTTTCCACTTCTATTTTTATGCTTGAGTATTATTTCCCATTTCTGCAAAATATTAGTATTTTCTAAAGGTACCCTGCAAAACACCTATATGAGGATCACCTCTGGTACTTGCTGAAATAAAAACTGCTGGGTCACCTGCCACACCTGCTATAGCAGAGACCCTAAAGGTATTACTGTGGAAGATGCACTGAAATGCTTTTATGCTGTCTAAGGAATCACTGACCTGTGTGTTGATGGCTCTTAGTTTATATCTTGGTGTCCTACCTCTCTCCCTTAAAAAAAAATTAACATAGAATTCATATATCATAAAACTCACCATTTTAAAATGTTCAAGTCAGTGGTTTTAGTACATTCACAAGATTGCATAACCATGACTGTCCTCTGAAGAAGGTCTGGGGCCAGTGCCATGTAGATTCAAGATCTCTCTGGGGTAACAGTCCACAGCAGGGCTGCTGGTAGGGGCAGAGGATAAGTATTGTTCCAAATTCACAAGTGAGTCATCACTCAATGTAGAATCTTTGTAGTGTATCTGTATGGCAGTTACATTGAAAAATGTATTAGAAAAAGAATGCTCTATTGAAAACAATACACCTCTAATAGGAGTCCCTGTGGCTATCAAGCTAAAGAGCTGTTTTGGGCAGTTTTCTCCTTGCAGTCCTTAATACAAACTGTGTAGGAGACTTTTCCCTGGGTTGTCAGAGGTGATGATGGGCCTCATTAGCACAGCCCCTTCAAGTGCTAACCACATTCTCTGCAGACAGGTATAAGACATTAGCTAATGGCCCCTTCGCCAAATGGAACTGAACAACTTTCATCAGTAAGAACTCTTGAAAACACGGAGTGTTGCTGTCTCAGGTCACTAGCATTAAAAAGAAAAAAGTAAGAAAGAAAATGAAATTCTTATCCTTCACCCTCAACTTTAAGAATATTATTTACTTCTATATTTCAGAGATTATTTACTTCTTATTACCATCAAATTTCTGGGAGTCAAAAGTTTCTTTTCAGTTTTTTCCTTGCATGGAATTTCTCTTTTTAAAAGTTTTAATAATGACTGGATGAGGTCAAAATAGTGTGAAAGTCACAGAGTGATACCTCACAGCCACTAAAAGTTTGGGATTTTGAAAAGTGCAATTGCAATTCTAAAGATTTTGATATGGTCTGAATGAGAATTAGATTAATTGGCAAGTAGGTGACTTGTGTTTGATAAAAATTGGTACTTTGGTGAAGAGATGCTTTTGTTGTACTATGTGTTGACAAACCAGCTAGAGATTTGTCAGATCTCTATTTCACTGTTGAAAGCCACCACCTAAGTGAATGTCTATGACAGGTTCACTTTGAAAAACAATAAGGCTGATTTAGTAAAAACCAAATTCCCAATATATAAGTAATTTTTTGATCAGTTACTTCACTAAACATTCTTTACTAAATTGATTTGACCATAGACAGAATTTGAATATCAAAACCATCCCCCATCTCATTGGTGAACACACTATTTGCCCTTGGCATCTTAATGAAATCCAATAGCAATTTTCTTTTTCCTCAACTAGTGTGTCATAGGTTTAGGCTATGATTTCAAATTCCAGCCTAAAGTGAAGACTTTTTTTTCACCCTCTCCCAAACTTATATGTGCCTCAAGAGTGGGGATTTTAATGAAAGTGCCTTTTCAGCCTTAGCCGTTGCATCCAACCCGACTCTAGAATACTCATTATTGGCAAGTTCAAAAATTTTAAATCGTAAAAGATTTACATGAATGATGTAAGGTTTGAAATGTTTTATGGCATGTTCATTCACACTAAATCAGCCATTGCCTTTTTAGACTTTTCTCTCAAGACACTTATGCAAATCCAAAATGACAGGAATGGATTTAAAATGATTTTCAGCATCTGAAGATTAGCAAAAAAATGACAGACTTAGAAAGTACTGCACTTTTTCTGAGGATGAAAACTTCCAGACATTGTGGGTTGGAGCAGACTGGAATGAGAATAAACAGATTAAAGCTATTAATTTCACCTTTATTATTAAAGCACTCAGTTCCTTACTCTCAGGATGCCTTCTCATTCTCTCCATGGGCATTGGGAAGGAATAGCATCTTTGGCATACATACTGCTCTACCCAAAGGTTTTATCCTCTGTGTTCTCCACATTGTGCCTTATTGAACTAGCATGGCAGAGCTTTGCATATTAAGCCAAAGTCCTTTGTGGCAAAGGACTGAATTGTTATTTGATGAATTTGACACAGCTCTCCACAGAAGTTGACTTTTATGAGTCAACTTTCATTATTACGTACTTTCTTGCTGTTTAACAAATACGTGATTACTTGCATTGCAATAAACATAATTTGTTTATTGGTACCCCTTCAGCCATTTTATTTCCATTTTCCCACATTAACTACTTCTGTCAACAGACTCCAGGGGTGTAAAAGGCACAACTGTTGGTGTTTTGTCGTTAGATTACTTGAAAATTTGGCAGAGAATATAGAAAAGGAAATAAGTAATCGTAGTAAAACACTGTAAGTACTATGGAGAAGAGTTACAGTTATAGTGATTATGGCATACTGTATTTTCCAAAGCTGGCTACATCGATATCATCTACATTCTATTCTGAAATTTGACCTTGACTTATATCAAGAGGTGGAGTCTAATTCTGCTTCTCTTTATTCTGGTCTGGCCACAGTGACTTGCCTGTATCTGCAAACGTAAGACAGAAGTGATACTGTGGGATTGCTGAGGCTAGGTCAGAAGTGTGACAGCTTCTGCCTCGGACCCTTCAAACCCTTGCTTTCTGCGTACTGTGTCTTGGAGTGTTTCCTCTTTGAACCCAACAGCATATACTTCCCTCTTACCAAGGCAAATTAGGTCCCTGCCCAACACCCTGTGCCTCTGGGTGTTATTACCCTCTGGAGTGCCTTTTTTGGAATTTTCTAAGATACACTCTAGTGAATGAAACTAGCTGGGGCTAGCAATGTTGTCTGGACAGAAAGCAGTTATGGTGTGACTGTGTCTCCCTAAAATTCACGTGTTGAAATTTTAACTCCCAAGGATGATTTTAAGAGATGGGGCCTTTGGGAAATCTACCTTCCTTTACCTAGTCATCCACAGAGATTGCTATATAATGATGTTTGTATCCCCCCAAACTTTTATGTTAAACTCTAACCTCCAATGTGTTGGTATTTGGAAGTGGGGCCTTTGCAATGTGATTATCTCATAAGGGCTCTGCCCTCATGAGTAGAATTAGGGCCCTTATAAAAGAGGCCTGTAAGAGCTTGTGCGATCTTTCTACCATGTGAGGATACACAAATAAGCAGCTGTTTTATGAGCCAGACCCCTCACCAGATATAAAATCTGCTGGTGACTTGGTCCTGCCATCTTCTGGAGCTGTGAGATGAACCTCTATCCCCATTCCCCTAATTCTCTACCCAACTCATGAGATTGACCAGATACCTAAGGAGTCATGCCTAATGAAAATTACCTAGGAGCTCTGTGGCCGGGCTCATTCCCAGGAGAGCTGCTGGATGCGCAATATGAGAAGGCTTCCAAAATGGTGTTGACATACTGATGTGGAATGACTTAATCTCATATTGGACACAAGGGGAGTCTAGGGTCAGGGCTAGTGACAGCCAGTCACTGATTCCTGGAATTGAATTGCCATCCATGTTGCAAGTGTAGTGCACACTCCAGTCTACAGCCTTGTGAGTCTTAGGCTGGGCTGGATAAGTGATGGGCATTTCTTGTGCCAATGAACCTTCTTTTGTATACAGCAATAAATAAAAAATTATGAGAGAGCTGTCCACCATATATGTTTGCCTAGACAGACTGACAGGCAGACACATACAGAGAAAAGGAAAGAAAATTTTTTAAAAATCTAAACTATTATTAAGTGATAAAGCAACCAGCAAATCAAAACTCAGAGATCTTTACAAGGTTTAATAATGAGTAAAGTATGGGTAACTAGGTCAGACAGATGGAGGGAGAAGATGTCAGAACTAGAAGAATGTTTGCATTTGTTATTCCAGTATCAAGGGATGCCAAACTTCAGACTGTGGACATGAACATAGATGGTTGAAGTGAAATGAAGTGGAAATCACTGATGTTTCTAACGAAGTTCAGGGACTCACAGAGGTGGCTTTGAATGTAAGTAACATTTAAAATAGAAACCCAAATTAATTATACATAACTGGATATTTATATATGTTCTAAAGCCCAGAAAAAGGACATTTCTCCTGTATCTGTCTTTAAAAAAAGAATTTAAGGGAGATGCAACGAATTAGCCAGAATCCTGAAATTCAACATAAAAAAAAAGCTCTAAGGGATTTTATTTGTGGGTCAATAAATACAAATATGTCAGCTATGCTTTAATTTATGATTTTAATAATATTTCTGAATTTGGAAATAAAATAAGTGTAATAATTATGTTTTGTGATATTTACAGTTTGTATCCTGAATATGTTTGTTTGTTTGTTTCAACAGAGCTCCTTTCTGCAGCACTAACTTCTACCCTGAGGTCAAGGTAACATTTTAATTCATAAGTAAATCGTTCTTTGTCTTTAGAAACTTTTGATAACCTAAGGAATCCTTATTGTTTTAAATCATTTTTGCATTGAACAGGGCATATATTGTTATAATGCTATTTTTATTAAAAAAAAAGAAGTCATATTCAAGGAATAATTTTATTTGGTAGCTAATAATAAGTAATTAAGTACAATCTGGGAATGAATCTAAATTTCAGTTCTTTGACCAACCTCCAATTCTTCATTTCTTTTTGAATAATGCAGTGGTAACATTACCTATATATGTTATATAATTGAGAGAAACAACAATAAAAATAACATAATTTGGTTCTTTCATCTAGAAAGTACTCCAATACATAACTTATTACATCTAGGGAGGCATAGTTCCTGTCTTTTATGGCCTAATGGCTGATAATTCTGTGACTAACAGCTCAAAGATGGGAATAATTGAAAGTGATCTCTATACATTAGAGAAATGATCCATTGAAACCAAGATACATTATGGTTGGAAAAATTCTTAGGCAGAATAACTACAAAATAACTAAAGACTTTCAAAGCCCAAGTATACCATAAAAACACTAAGGAATTGCAATAAGATACAAAGTATAAATGAGCCAGCAACACAGGGTTATCTCCAGAAAAGCAAAAAGGATACAATTAATTATGAAAAGCATGATAATCCTCTAGCCTTACCAGTGAACACATTCTTGCTGATTATTCAAAAGTCTTGTTTTTATTTCTGCATTTTAAGTAGGATTGAAAAAAATAGGCTAGAGGAGGACTTAAATTTGTAAAGAGATTTAAATTTAGGGTGACCATATATTTCATTTTACACTTACCATTCTGGCATAACTATGTGTGAATAATAAATTATATGGTCCCTTTGGATAATAAAAATCTTTATGAAGAAGACATTCAGCAGCTTTTTGCTATCTCCCAAGTCATTTAAAGTAAATAAGTAAAGAAGCTGAGAAAAGGATAAAATGCTCTTTCTCTAGCTCTAGTCTGACATAGACTAGACTCTTGCGTGGCACTTCTTTAGGAAAAACCCTCTATGGCTTCATATATACCCTTAGGATAAAGTTCAAAATGTGTAGCATGGATATGGCCCTTCATGAACCTGCCTCTGCCTGCTTACCTCCCTAGGTTCATCTCTTTATACTTCTTCCCTCAGTCTTTATCCTTGTATATTTTTTAAACCATCACCCTCCTGTCTGCAGTCTTGGGCCAACAAACATGTCCTACTGGAATACTCTCTCGTTCTGCACCTCCTACCCTGCACTTCACTCTATTAACTACTAGCTGCCCTGATGGCCTCAATTCAGGTATGACTACTTGCAGAAAGAAGTCTTGGACCACTAACACCTAGGTTGGATTCCATCCTCAATCCTTCTATAGCACGTTCTGCTTACCATAGGCATGACATTTGTCCTGACATGTTTTGATTCCCTGGTTACTTTGCCGTATGCCTAGTTACAGACTAAACACTCGCCAATGACAGGGCCTGCTGCATACTCAATGTGTAGCTCAGTGCTTTGTGCATAATAAGCCCTTAATGAGTGTGTGATGAATTGGTCTGTTGAATTAAAGACTCCCAGTGTCAACATCCTCTTGTGTTTACACAAATAGCAGGTCAGGTCAATAAAAAATAAATAAATTTGAGCTATAATCTGTAATTCTGGGTTGATTAATCATGGAAGCTTCTAGTACTTGTCAAGTCTGTCTGTATGTTTCTAGTCTGAGCTTTAACTGTTCAAGACAATGTTTGTCATACCTGTCCTTAAAGCTCTGGGAATGGGCACACCGCAATTCTTTAGTAATGTTACTGTATTGTTTTAAGCATATTTGATATTAGGAAATTTATAAGAATTATCTTTTTAAAAAAATACTAGAACTTAATTAAATCTTCATATATTTTAGATAGTTGTTTCCCCAAGAAAGGCAGATGATTTTCAGTGTAATGGAACTGTTATTAGAAAAGGCCAGTTTTTGGATGGCAAATGGACATCATATACTGAACTATATGTGCTGGCATAGACATCCAACAATGTATTATTCTATGAGGAACTAACTCTTAAAAACATCACTATGTTTCTCCTTATGAAAATTTTAAACAAAAGTTTGACTTTACAATTTTGAGATATTAGTATCTTTTCTTCATATATACATATACATGTATATCAATTCTTCTCTTACAAACTGTGTTAATATTTTCTAACTCACTTGGATAAAGAGAGCTAATTCAGGTATTGATGACTGCTTTCATATAGCAAATGTGCCCCCACTACAGATACTTAATTATAAGGATTTGCCAATCACAGAGTCTTCCTATGTGCTGTAAGATGCTGACTTAAGTGTGCTTCATGAATTGTCAAAAAATTCTCAAAATAATACTAAGAGGTGAGCATATTGTTACACCCATTTTATAAGTACACAAATTAAATTCCAGGGACATTATATAATTTGTAACAAATTCACATTAAATCTGGAATTTGAACATAGGTAGACTGGGTTCAGAGTCTCAACACTTAACTACTCTGCTATTAATTTTATTGGGCTAAATAGAAATATTTCTATTAATAGACTAATGAGAGAAATTTCTTAATTAGAACTGGAACAAACCATCTGAACATGGTAGACTAAGCTATGAAGTATAACTCAGCAATCTTAGTATAAACAATCAGTGATCTCACAGCATGGCGAACCAGCTTCACAGTTTCAGAGGGGAAACCAGCACATGGGGCAGGTAGACATTATAGATGGCATAAAAAGGAGCATTTCCAAACACATTAATCCATCTATTAATCTATTAATTTAATAAATCTCATTAACATTTTATTACATAATATCCATAAGTTCTAACACTAAGCACTGTGAAAAATACAAAATATAAAATGTGGCCCCCTCCCTAATGGTCTTTATTTAAAAGTGGCACTTTAAGTACAATCAAATTAAACACTTTAAGGCATTGCTAAAATTTTGCCTGGATTAGGACTGGGGTATTGATAATTTAGACAACAAGGCTTGATAGGCACCAAAAGATATAACACTGAATAATCTGCCTCCATGAAGTAATTATCAAAGTTAACTACAGCTTTCTAGGTAATCTTTAGGCCCATTAATTTTGAGAACCATGGAGACACAAATGTTAAACTCTTTTGTTATGTGTCACATGAAATAATAGGGTTCTTAATTTTGCAAGGAAGGGCATTTATCCCTTTGGCAGTCTACTGAAGCCTCTTAGAAGTATCTATTCCTGAAATCCGCTTTAAAATCAATGAAATTTCAAACACAGAATTACAAAGAAAGCCAATGAATTGAAATGTATTTGTATTTATGAATACCTTGAGGGTCTCCCAGTTACCGCCGAGCCCGGGGTTGAAGAATATCTGGCAGAGTAGAAGTGGGATATAGTCATGGTGGGTGGCATGGGTTAAAATGTGTTTCCTCAAAATTCAAATATTGAAATCCTAATTCCTAATGTCTCAGGATGTAACCTTACTTTGAAATAGGGTTGTCACAGATGTAAGTAGTTAAGACAAAATCCTACTGAAGTAGAGTGGACCCTATCCAACATGACTGGTGTCCTCATAAAAAGGAACCCACACACAGGAAGAACACCATGTGAAGGCTGGAGTTAGCTGCTGCAAGTTAAGGAGCACCCCTAGCCAAGAAGCTTAGGAAAGAGGCCTCTAGCAGATCCTTCCCTAGAGCTTTCAGAGAGTATGGGCCTCCCACCACCTTGATCTTGGACTTCGAATCTGAATAACTGGAAGAGGATACATTTCTGTTGTTTAAGCCACTCAGTTTGTGCTACTTCATTATGGCAGCCCGTATAAACTAACACAGTAGGAGAAGAAAGATGACCTTTTAAAATTTCTTGATTAGGCTTATAGATTGTTGTTACAGAAAAGTAACAGGTACATTAAAATTTGGTTGCCCAGGAACATTCTGAATGGTGAGGGATAATTGTGAAGTAAAAAAGTTAAAGGTTAGGGAAACAATATTGTTTATGAAAAATAGGTTTTAGCATTAGAAAGACCTGGGTCCAAAATCCAACTCTGCTATTTATTAGCTATGCCATCTACAATATATTCATCTCTCTGAGCCTTAGTGTTCTTATCTGTTGGATGGTACTGACAATAAATTTCTAGCTTATATGGTTAAGAAAATAAAAAGACGCCGGGCGCGGTGGCTCAAGCCTGTAATCCCAGCACTTTGGGAGGCCGAGGCGGGTGGATCACGAGGTCAAGAGATCGAGACCATCCTGGTCAACATGGTGAAACCCCGTCTCTACTAAAACTACAAAAAATTAGCTGGGCATGGTGGCGCGTGCCTGTAATCCCAGCGACTCAGGAGGCTGGGGCAGGAGAATTGCCTGAACCCAGGAGGCGGAGGTTGCGGTGAGCCGAGATCGCGCCATTGCACTCCAGCCTGGGTAACAAGAGCGAAACTCCATCTCAAAAAAAAAAAAAAAAAGAAAATAAAAAGACATAAAGTCTGAAAATAAAACAAAACACCTTAAAACAGTGCTGTGCTAAATATTCAATAAATGAAAACTCTTGCAACTATTATTATTATTCCCCAATTAGTGTTTACACTTATAATAATTGCTGTACAGAAAGGAGCAAAACCAGTTTTGTTACTGCTTTTCCACTTTTACACTAGATTTGAGAATCTGGTAACCTCTTTGGTTTGATGCCTATAAGGCAATTATGGATACATCATTATGAGCCTCACTAGGAAATTTATTGGTAGAAAGAATTTGTAGTTTTGTAAGTGAAGTGATTTAATTTTTAAAATAAACATTTTAGTTAATTTACAATCCAGTGTAGCGCTGACTCATCCAAGAGAATAGGTTAACCAAGTCAAACATTTCCAGCCTAGAAATGTCGGCTCATAAAACATTTTTCTTAGTGCCCCAGAACATTTTATTTCATATATGTAGAACAATAGTCAACCCCAGAATGTAACTTTTTGATATAAAGGTAATGCTTTTTTTATTTTAGCATTTTAAAAAATAAAAAGAAAATAAAATCACTATTCACCACAAAAGCCATACATTTTTAAAAATCACTATTAACACATTGATGTATATATTTATGTGTATATTTGTGACTAAAAATTGTATTAATAAATGTGGCTCAGTTTGTCTAAATTGTTTTGTATTTTTTTCTTTAAAAATGTTTTATTCTGACAATGTATATTATTTTTCAAGAATATAACATTTAATAACTTCAACATGTATCCATATATTTACATACCCCAGAATTCATTAACCAATCTCATATTTTATATATTTATATTATTTTAAGGCATTAAAAATCATTGGAGTTAATATTCTTGAACATAATTCTTTGTGAATCTTTCATTATTTCCTTAGAAGAAATTCCTGGAAATTGAATTATTGATAGACCACATGAACTGTACTTTCAAGTGGCTGATATGTAAAAAATAAAATCCAATAAATATGATTTGGGATTCATTTCCACATAGAACCTAGTTTGATTAAGGTCAGTTAAAAATAAAGCTCTGGTTAAAGAGTCAGAAGACTTATGGGTACTTGGAAACCAAATATCAGGCTTCCTGGTTTAGTGCTCTGTAGACAAGGCCTATGGTTGCCTGCACTGCAACCTCGTCACAATCATCTTTTCATTACAGCCTTCATCATGGTTTTAGTAGCTAACAGTTGTGAAATGCTGTAATGTATGTTTTATGTATTATTTTAATAAATTCTATCAGTAGCCTTATTTAGTTGGTATTACCATGTCAATTTTGCATAGGAAAAGAGAAGTAAATATTAAGTAAATTTCCAATGTTCCAAATTAAATAGCAGAATGAGTTGCAAGTCAAGGCCACTGCTCTCTGACTTCAGAGCTCAGGCTCTTATTCACTATTCCCCATAACCTCTCTGAACTTTTAAGGATTCCCAGGATTCTCAAACCCATTCACAATTTACATCAACTGTAATCTTTCTTCATTAGACACCTTTTACCTCTTCCTTGATTTTTTTCCCTCCTGAAAATTGTATTTCTACTTTTGGGATGGCCCTAGCTTCCTGTTAAATATCTGAAACCTGGTAGTGCATGACAGGAGCATTTGAAAATCTATGCATTTGAGAAGGATAAACTATGGCAAATCTTTCCCATCCCCCATGTTCCTGATGCTTCCTGGAAAAGACACTGTGTTCTATGCCCTTTCACTCTATTACCTTAGGACTAATTCGGAATTTATGTAATTAGAATTTATTTTAAAACATCACTGGACTCATCCAGAATTTACGTAATGAGAGTTTATTTTGAAACATCACTTATGATGCTTGGGGCAGAGGAAATAGGTTTTTATTTTTAGTGAAGAGCGTGAAGAGCATATGCAGTTGCTAAAATCTTGTAAACTTGATGGCCAACCTCATTGTAATTCCCAGAAAGCCATGTCAAAAGGAAATGATATCCAGAAAATCAGTCGTGTTATCAAGAAATAATCCCTTTACAATGACTAAAGGCAGGCAAAGGAAAAAACATACATTTGAAGAAAAGCATTGACATCATCTTTTGAATTTTAAAAATATGTTATGAAATATACAGATATTCCTCAACACAGCTAAAATGACAAATGAAATTGTTCAATTTGATTTAAAAAGTTAAGTGGAGACTTTGGATAACAGAGTGCCTTTTAAAAATTACTTCAATATTGTTAGACAAACTTATTTAAATTCAATTTTGAAAAATATATTTTATCCAAGACTTGGAAAATAGGCGAAAAGAGATGGAGTGTAAAGATTGCAATAGGCCTCGACATACTAAACCCTTCTCCTGTTTAGAAAGTTTATGTTCTTGTCTATCTATGAGGCCGCTTTTCTCAATTCATTCAGATTTAAAATGTAACATTTAAGTTGTGTTTGGGGGTTGTTTCTGTAGACAAAGACAAAATGAAGGCAGATGGATTTCTAGGGATCTCATTGACGTGTTTATCACAATATAAAGGAGAAAGAGAATGCCAGGGAGAAAGGAAGAGAGCGAGAGGTGGAATGAGAGTGAGAGCACAAGAGAAAGCAAGTTACTTGCACTTTTTCTTTTGGGGTCTCATCTGAGACTGTTTGCAAACCAGAAAGAAAAATTCCGCTTGGCTAAACTTTGGTTGTTCCTCAATGTCTACCTAAAAATTCAAATCTGCTTGAGTTAGACGGTTTGTATTGTGAAATTGAAAAAAATGGTGCTTTCCTTTTGCTAAATCTAAGTTTCTTCAGGACAGCCAGATTTTTATGCTGAAATAGGGTTTAGAGCTGAAGAGCGGTTAGGCCCGTAAGAAAGGAAGAGGAAGAAAGAGCACCCATTACAATGTCTGGCATAGAAGTTGATATTTTCTTTATTCCCCTTACATAGTAGGTGATGTGAGGGGGAAAGTTCTGGAGAAGTTCGCCATTACTTAAGATGAAGAGCAGAACTGGAGCTGGTGGAAAGAAATAGAAAGATGCTTCCTCTTGCGTCTCTTCGTTTCACAAACCATCAAGAATTTATGTTGAAAGGGACCATTATCTGATATTCTTTGGTAAGTCACATATTAGTGTTATGTGTAAGTATATCTCAGGGTTTGCAAAAATCAGACATGAAAATGCACACTGATAAATTACCTTCTTCTTATACACTTATAGGATTCCTACAGTAGTAGGATCAAAGTGGTATTGAGAGACAATTCTCCACAGGTGTCTCAGCTTTTCTAATCATTTTGTGGGTAAGGCCCCAGTGGATCTGTGTCCTAGACTATCTTTACAAGGATATCTGTATAGTGAAAAATAGTCTTCCTCCAGAGGAAAGAGGAGGCATAGTTGCTGCACATTATAAAAGATTCATGTTCTTTAAGCTCAGAGTTTCTTGTTATGCAACTCACTTCCTCACTACATCTGTAACAGTCATCTGAGTCCATTCACATCGCCCCATGAGACTTGGGAGGAAAACGGAATTGCTACAAATATGCTGATGGTCATGCTGTTTGCTGTGCCTTAACTAATAAAAGTCCTCTGCTTTGATCCCAGGAGTCTCATGTCTTTTGCCAGCATCCACCAAACTGGCGGCCTAACTTGTTAAACTCTGAGACCCTTCACTGTTCTTATGGATAAGTTTTAAATAAACACTCTTGAGTAACTAAACAGTTTTCCTGGCAAATTAATAGAACTTGATTTTCATAAAATTGAATTATAACTTTTAAATTTTATATATATATATATATACACACACACACATATGAAAAAGCAAGATGTATCTATTTTGACTGGATTCATCATCTTGGCCCTAAGAGTTGTTAAAAATATTATTCTGATTGCTTTTTAAAATAGTGAGGAAGATTTTATTCAAGACTATTGCAATATTACAATATTGGGGAGAGATCAAGCTTAACTCCAAATACAACAAAGGCAGCTGAAGATTTATAGCCAGCAAGCAGAATGAGGGGCTCTAATAAGAGAAGACATCAAAAGTATAAGAATTCTTGCTAAATTGAATTACTAGGATTTTTGCTGAAGGCAGGACACGGGCAGACATCAAAAGTAGGGAAACAAAAAATTTGATCAGATGTCAAGCATGATCATATACTAAAAGTGTGGTAATTCTTGCTAAACTGACCTGCCAGGATTTTTTGCTAAGACTGGGCTAGGCAGACCAAAGACAGGACAGAGGCCAAGGTTGAGGTAAAGAAGAATGGAAGGCTTAGAGGAGCCTAACTAAGATTTGGTCAAGGAGAGAGTCTGTCAGAGTTCAAAGGTTATGTGTAGAAAAAGTTTTGTATGTGTGGATGGAAGGTAGTAGGGCAGTGGATACTGTGTGTTTCCTCTATAGAAAAATATATCTTTATTATTTATCATTCCTTTGTTAGGTAGGGTTTCTGTTGGCTTTATAGGGAGCAGGTATTTATTGCAATTGCAGCTTAGATGACACTCCACTCAGGAAACCTGTCTAGATCAACCAACCAGAAATATTTCTTGTTTTCAGGAATAACTACAGCTCTCTATTTGCTTCTGAACCTACATTTTGGGGACTCATAACTCACTGCTGTGTACTGTTGCTTGCAGTATGGGACTGCTTATTTATATGATGTAAAACTTTATCATCTTTTCTAGATTTCAAATTCATTGGATTTTTAGTCATTTTCTGATTTATATTTGTAAATCCAGATGCTTCACACAATTCCTTAGCCATAGGAAGTATCAAAACTCCTATTTCCCCTTTCCCCCAATTTTACAAACACACACAAACACACATACACACATGTGCACACATATGTACATTCAATTCATTTTAAATTTTTGCTTTTCAGACTTTAAGATCGTATAGGCTATAACATTCAATGCATCGCATTTGGAAAAATGACAATGAGTGATGGCTATTACAATATTCATGTTTAATGCACCACTTGGCAAATACTAGTAAAAGTTTACAAAATCCTAAAAGGCATAATTAGGGTTACACAGTTTGCTTTTTGAATTAGCAGTTAATGAGTGGGCTGTCTTTGATATTTCCGAAGCAGCTGGATGCAGCCTTATGTGAATTAACCACAAAGGGAGTTTGATTTCAGTTTTTAATATTTTAGCTTTGCTTAAAATGTATGTTTGTTTCTTCTAACCACATTCTGTCAGGGTTGTTTTCTATTAGGTACTTTGAAGCTAGGAGCCATGTTGTTTTTATATATGTATAGTTTATGATGCAGGTCATTTCCTAATAAATGTTTGATTAATGTAATGGGAGGTCTTAGATTTCCTCTTTTAATTGTGAATGATACTTTTTATCTAGTTATAAAATAAATACGTATTCAGTGTAAAAATTTGGAAAGAAAATACTTAGTTTATATACACAAAGCACCTTAAATACTAAAACCAAGATGACAACTTTCAACATTAATGTGCCTATTTTATTTCTGTGAAAATCTTATATGTTTCAGAACTTTTGTTACTACATATATTTAAAAATGAAATAATTGTGTATTTTGTTTGTAATGCAATTTGCATTAGATTATCAGTATGTTCTGAATCCCTTCCTATGATAGTATTTGTTTATAAAATACATAGTATTCCACTGTATGGATGTAGCACAATTCTTTAATTAACTACTCTTAGAGGTTTATTTTTAATTTAGTTCTTAGAATACTGTTTTGAAGAATATCGTCACTGAAAAATATTTGTGCATATCTCTTGTAATTACCCTGTAATATAACTCCAGAAGTGAAATTTCTGGATCAAATAGACATATATATTAGATTTCAGAATGAAGATACTGATTTGAACTACTATTAGCATTACTAATCACTGATACATGTTTAATGTTTCATTTTATTTTATAGCTATAAAATACATATATATTATATAATACATCTATATAAATATATATAATACATTCTACAGATATATAGATATATAATATAGATTCTACAGATTTATATATAATACATTTATATATTTTCATATAATACATCTTTTAATATATATTGTATATAATATTTTTATATAAAATTATAAAATAATTATAAAATATAAAAAATTATATAATATCTTAATATAATATTTTTATATATTTTACATATAATACATCTATATAGATATATGTCATACATCTATATAGATGTATTATATGTAAAATATATATGTTATATAATACGTCTATATATAATACATCTATATAGATATATGACATATATTTTATACATATAGGTAAACATATATATATTTGTAGGCAAAGATAGAAAATAACACACAATCAAATATATTAGATTCATTTGTCCACTTCTTGTTCAACCTTATAAAATATATATTGTACTATATTTATTTGTACATGAATATCAGACTACCCATTCACTTTCTTCTTTTTTGTGTGTGAGACAGAGTCTCAGTCTGTGGCCAGGCTGGAGTGCAATGGCATGATCTTGGCTCACTGCACCTCTGCCTCCCGGGTTCCAGTGATTCTCCTGCCTCAGCCTCCCAAGTAGCTGGGACTATAGGTGCATGCCACCATGCCAAACTAATTTTTGTACTTTTAGTAGAGGTGGGGTTTTACCATGTTGACCAGGCTGGTGTTGAACTTCTGACCTCAGGTGATCCACCTGCCTTGGCTTCCCAAAGTGCTGGCATTACAGGAGTGAGCCACCATGCCTGGCCCATACTTTTACTTTTAACCTACTTGTATTTTTACCTTTAATATATTTGGATCATCAGCTGAGTTTGTTAAATGCTTTGTAATTCAGAGACTTTGTTTTAGGTTACTTGTGTAAATAAGACTCAACCTAAAATTTACAAGATAGTACTTTACATATATTATTTAATAGACTATCACATGCAAATAACAATTACTGCTAACAAATAAATATCTAGCATAGTCACATCAAAATAAAAATATATAATTTTTTTCAGAGCCCCTAAAATACTTTATTACATCCATTTATATGTCTCACCCCTTACTGGATTGTTGATACCTTGATCCAGCTTATTACTCAACTCTTGGTTCTTTGACTACGGTGTTTTTATTCATTGCTAACATGCCTATATTAGTTACCTATTGCTGCATAACAGGTTACTTTAAAACATACCCACTCATATTGATAGAACAACTATATGTAATATGTGCAAAAACTTTAACATCCCCTCTCCTAATAAGATATACAGTGAGAAGCAGGCACATGAAAAGATGCTTAGCATTATTAATCACTAGATAAATACAACTTACACCAAAATGAAATACCTTTAAACATTTATTAGAATGGCAGAAGTGAGAAACACTGACCATCTAAGTGTTAATGAGAATGCAGAGGAGATGGACTTTCACACCATGCTAGTGGGGATGTAAAAGGGCACAATCAATTTGTAAAAAAGCTTGGCAATTTCTTAACAATTTAAAAATACACCTACATTATGATTTAAGCATTCTACTCTAGTTACTGACCTTCCTTCCCACAGAAAACATATGTCAATACAAATGCTTGCACATAGATATTCAGTGCAGCTTTATTTGTAACAGCCAAAATCTGGAAACAATCCAAAATTCCACAGAGGAACGGATTAATAATTTGTAGTGTATCTATGCCATGGAATACTATTCAGGAATAAAAAAGGGATGATCTGTTGTTACATGCAACAAAGTAGATGATACAGAAAATAATTGTACTGAGGAAAAGAAGCCAGACAAAAAAGAGTACATATTGTGTGATTTTATTTATATAAAATTATAGAAATTGTAAACTAATCTACCGTAGTGAAAAGCAAGTCAGCGTTTACCTGGGGAAGATGAGACAGAAACTTGAGGGAAAGATAACAATGGGCATGAGGAAACTTTTGGGGGCAAAGGATACGTTCATTATTTTGATCGTAGTGACAGTTGTAAAGATGTATCAATATGTCAATATCTTTCTGATAGCACACTTTTAGGTATGTGTCCTTTTTTATGTCAAAGTTGGTTATACTTCAATACAAAATAATAAAAACAATTTTGTTTATTTTGATTTGAGTAATAGCTTTAGGTATTTATTTTATCAGTCAGTAATTGTTATTTGCATTTGATCTTGTGCTGAGTCTAATTGTCCAAAGTACTATCTTATAATTTTAGTTAAATCCATTTTTAACAAGTAACACTAAACTAAAATGTCTCCATAGTGGACAATTTTGAAGACTTTAATGATCTGATATAATGAAGAAAATGATATGACACGCTTAACTTTTAGATGTCTCTTTGCTATTTGTACTTTAAACTGACATTTATTTCTTTTGGAATCTAAAAGTGTTTTGAATGTGAATATGTCCTTGACAACATGCTTGAAAGTCATTAAGATCATGCATACATTATCCAGTTGTACCTAGAATATTCTTGTGCTTGGTGAATGTAGGAGCGGGCAAATATCTCAAGGTTCCTGTTTGGCAAATATGAAGACTGGAGTGGCTCTTCAAAATATCTAATGCCTGTAGTCCCAGCTACTTAAGAGGCTGAAGCAGTAGGATTACTTAGGCCCAGGAATTCAAGGATACAGTGAACCTTGATGGAGCCATTGCACTTCAGCCTGGGGGACAGAGCAAGACCCTGTCTATATATATCTGATGGATATCTGAAGGATGATGGGGTATTTCTCATGAGGTGTGATTACAAACTGACAAATCAGGACAGTCTCTTCAGCTCTGCACATAACAAGGGTGATGTACCGACCAGCATGCTGCTGTCTCTCAATTCTGACATGAAGACAATCAAAATCCTCAGTGCCAGGCAAAGGCAGATAGGTTAGTATGATGGGTCTCTCTCATTCTTAACACACCAGTTTAGGTTCTTCTATTCCAGTCCACCTTGATGGCTGGATAAAAGATTATTTTCTTCTGTCATATTTAACTTTACTTGGATCAAGTTTTCATAAAACTTACATAAAGTATGACTCTTATTTTGTGAAACTGGGCTGTCAAACTCTTAGACTGAGTGAATGCCCGCAATTTGTTGGACATACCTGGAAATAAAAATCTTAGATTTGTACTTGTAAAAATGTCTGAGGCATATTTTTCTGAGCATGTTATTATTATTTTCTTGATAAAGTAATACTGGTGACCATAGTATTTTGGTGTGTGGATGAGGCTAAAAAGACAATGTACAACTGTCACCTCTACATCATGTACAGTTGACATTTGTCACTTGCTTTATTCTGGTAGCTGCAATTACCATTTACTCTGAGCTGTGGCTAAAGAATTTTCCTTTCCTTTCTTTTTTTTTTTTAAGATAGAGTCTCACTCTGTCACCCAGGCTGGAGCGTAGTGGCACAATCCTGCAACTTTCACCTCCCAGGTTCAAGCAATTCTCCTGCCTCAGCCTCCCAAGTGGCTGAGATTACAGGTGTTCACCACCATGCCCAGCTAATTTTTGTATTTTTAGTAGAGATGGGGTTTCACCATGTTGACCAGGCTGATCTCGAACTCCTGACCTCAGATAATCCACCCATCTTGGCCTCCCAAACTGTTGTGATTACAGGCATGAGCCACAGTGCCTGGCCCAAGAAATTTCTTTATAGTTGGATGTCATTTGATTTGTCCACGATTTTTCAATATGGTGAAACTATAAAGATTTTGTTTTCCACAATCACATCAAGCTACTTGAAAATGTTAATCAGTCACTCATAGAAAGCCTTTCTTCAATCTCTCTTGTTTACAGTGACCTCACTTTGGATTACTTAACACAAAAACTATCATGCTGTTGTTATCCTTGAAATTCTCATTAACCTCTTGAAGTGCTGTGTGGTGTGATCTGAACTCTTCACTGCTGAAATGGGCTATTTTCCAGAAATCCATTACAGCTCATCTTTCCATAGAAAGTGATATTAAGAGAATGCTCAAGATCCTGAAATTGTTATCTGTGGCAGGTCCAGGTCTCACAGCTGAATAAAAGGCAAGAGATGCTGGTGATTTATAAACTAAATTAGTTCTGTAACTTCTTGTTGTGGCTATGCTGTTAGAGTTCCAAAGGACATGCTAATTTTATTATTTCAACCGGAGCTCATAGTCACATTTAACGTTTCATTTATTCAACAATCTTTTCTTTCTTTCTTTCTTTTCTTTTCTTTTCTTTTCTTTCTTTTTCAGATGGAGTGTTGGGGGGAGCAGCTAGCTCCCTACAATGGAGTTTCGCTCTTATTGTCCATGCTGGAGTGCAGTGGGACAATCTCAGTTCACTGTAACTTCTGTCTCTTAGATTCAAGCAATTCTCTTGCCTCAGCCTCCCAAATAGCTGGGATTATAGGCATGCACCACCATACCTGGCTAATTTTTGTATTTTTAGGAAAGAGGAGTTTTCACTATGTTGGCCAGGCTTGCCTCAAACTCCTGACCCCAGGTGATCTGCCTACCTTGACCTTCCAAAGTACTGGGATTACACTCATAAGCCACCATGCCCAGCCTCAACAAATATTTCTTAATTGACAGTTTGGGTCAGGTACTACGGCTTCAGTGGAGAAAAGGCAAAACTTTCATTTATCGTATGAAGATCATCTAGTAATAATTTTAATCTGGATGGACAATATCTTATACAGTTTATCTTATAGGTTAAATTGTGTCTCCCCACAAATACAAATATATAAATATATAAATATATAAATATATAAATATATATATGTATATATATACACATATATATATGTATACACACACATATATATATATATATACACACATATATATATATATGTTGGGATCCTAACCCACAGTATCTCAGAATGGGACCTTATTTGAAAATAGGGTGACTGCATTATAATTTTGCTAAATAAAATATTCTTGGAGTACAATTTGTTCTTTGAGCACTTTGAAAATATCATTCCACTCCCTCCTGGCCTGTATGGTTTCTGTTGAGAAGTCTGTTGTCAGATGAATTGGAGTTCTTTCACATGTTATTTGCTTCTTAGTTCTTGCTGTTTTTTGGAATCTTCTCTTTGCCCTTGACTTTTGAGAGTTTTATTATTATGTGCTTGGGAATAGTCTTATTTGAGTTGAATCTGTTAGGTGTTCTAAGACCTTTTTGTACCTGCATGTTTATGTCTTTATCAAAATTGAGAAAGTTTTTTATTATTCTTTACAAACGTAATTTGTTAAGATGAGCTCATACTGGAGTAGGGTGGACCCTAATAAAATATGACTGTTGAACTTATAAAAAAGATGACCATATGAAAACAGGGAGACACAGAGAGAACACAGAGTGGTAACAGGCAGAGATTGGAGTTACACAGCTACAAGCCATGGAATGCCAAAGATTGCCACAAAACCACCAGAGGTTAGGAAGAGGCAGGGAAGGAAGGATTCCCTACAAGTTTCACAGGGATCATAGGTGGGCCAACAGCTTGGTTTTTTATGTTAGCCTCCAGAACTGTGAGACAATATATTTCTGTTAAGTCATCCACTCAGTGGTATTTTGTTATGGAAGTCTTAGAAAACTGATATAACGTGCGTTTAGTATTTTTATTGGATTGAATTTTTGCCTTTTGGATAATTGTTAATCTGTAGCTGTCAGTCTTCTTTGGTTACTTACTTACTTCTTTGAGAATTTGATAAAATGTAGCTTCAAAAGAGAACATCAGTGCTAAATTTCTAACCTCCTGAAGTTAGAAAGGATTTCCCAAGATCTTTGATTCAATCTTCCTTTTAATGTAGCAGCTTTCTTCCGTAACATAAATGCTATATTGTGTTCCCAGCCAGAGTACTTACAAAAATGGGTGGTCATTACCTTACAGGGTGTTACATTACATTTAAATTTTAAAAAGTGTGATTAAATATACATGACATAAAATGTATCATCTTAGTTATTTGTAAGTGTAAAATTCAGTAGCATTAAGTATATTTACATTATTGTGCAGTCCCAGAAATTTTTCATCTTCCAAAACTGAAACGCTAAATCTTTTAAACAACAACTCCCGTTTCCTATCTGGAAACTCTGCTAGAAAGTTCTTTTGTCTACTCTTTCCCCCCTTTTCACTACTGCACTTGACTAGTCTTAAAAAAAAAAAAAGAAAGTTCTTTCTTCTAGTGGACCTAAGTTATCTTCCAGCTACTGACCTGAGATCATTCTAATTTTGCCTATTGGAATTGATCCAATTGCCATAATGCCAATTCTGCAAAGAAACAAAAACAAAAACAAAAAACCCTGCAAATTATTATTGTTATTATCATTGTTGTTGTTTTCTTGTTTGCTTTCCAGAAATGCACAGTCTATAATATCTCCATGTTTAACTCGGCAGCAATTCCTTCTGCCTTGTGTCTAATATTTCTTGGAATTTTAGTTCCTTTTTTATTTTATCCATTTCCACAATAATTACTTGGGTATATTTAACTCTCTTCTCATCCTCTCCTTTGGTTTTCATAAACCTCTTTCAACTTCTCAAAGTTATTCCATAGAGGAACATTCTGAAGACCCTCAGGATGTACCTGTAATGTTTCCAATATGGGATTGAAAGAGAATGAGCAATCATTATTTTATGTCCTTATACCTCTGTAAACTAAACTATACAGAGTACTGCTATGCAATAAACTCCTTTTAATAAAACCACAAATCTTTTTCAAAAAAAGCTCTAAACTAAAATATTTAAAGTATTCTATACCTAAACTCTGTAACTACTTAAATAACTACATTATTTAAGACACATTCTTAAATAATTGCTAGCCGGATACTGAATAATCATAAATATTGATCATCAAATATAAAAGTCTCCATAGATAAACAAATTAAAAAGTTAATTGTTACCACTGCCCATTTTAACTACTTGTGACATTTGGAGATTCACTTAAACTCCTTGAGTGTCTGTTTCCCTCTTCATAATTTAGGAAATGTAAAGTAAAAACCCCAATATATGTTTCACTCTCAAATAATCAGACACCTGGATTATTTTCAATGGTATATAATATTGTGAATAAGTAGAAAGTAATGGGCCAAGTGCGGTGCCTCACACATGTAATCCCAACACTTTGGGAGGCCAATATGAGTGGATCATAAGGTCAGGGGTTCAAAACCAGCCTGGCCAAGACAGTGAAACCCTGTCTCTACTAAAAATACAAAAATATCCAGGCATGGTGGCAGGCACCTGTAATCCCAGCTACTAGGAAGGCTGAGGCAGAGAATTCCTTGAACCTGGGAGGTGGAGGTTGCAGTGAGCCAAGATCGCACCACAGCACTCCAGCCTGGGTGACAGAGCAAGACTCTGTCTCACAAAAAAACAAGAAAGAAATGAAATAATTATATAACTATGAAATATTTACCATTACTAAGCAAAGCTAAACTGTTTCTAATAAATCTTCTGATAGGCCATTGCTTCATTGTTTGAATATTGATTCATGAAAACAATTCACGTAGGCATGAAGCACAATGTGTGCAAGACCAAAAATAAGAATTCTGTCTTTTCATCTTAACCTTGTGTGGACTTTACAACTGTTACTTGTATAGAACCATCAAGGCTATGACTTTAGGAGGACACTGGACTAAACTCGGAATCATCTGAATGTCTCTAGTATTCATATCCTTAATAGAATTACCTTCTTTCTCTGGCTTCCTTTTCCATTTTGTATCCTTCTTACAGAATTTACTAGCTTTCTTTGCCTTCTGTTATGCACAGCTTTTGTAAGTGCCAGACTTCTTACTAGATTAGGGAATGCAAACTATGCTTTGATTATTTTTATATTGTCAACTTCCCTTAAAACTGACTCAGCATGTAGTCACTTCATACATAGTTGTTGAAATGAATCCGTCTGTTTTTACTTATGTCTCCAAGATTAGATTGACAAGTTTTGGACATGCATGACAATCCTAATGTGTGAGATCAAACCTAATTCATAATGGCATTTTCAACAGCCCAAGTGGTCAGGCAAAGGGGTTGTCATGACTAGGATCGTCTGTGGCTGCCCTCTACCCGAGGGCGTCAGTTGAGAGGTTACCACTCCCTGTGGCCTTCAGCTTGACAACACCAAGGCTTTTCAAAGCTCATCTTTTTCACTATGTTTTTCTTTAAGATACTATCCAAAACTTTTAATATTATTTTTGAGGTTATCAAGTTTTGGCACCTTAGTTGTTGAATGATTTTAACTTAATTTAGGAATTTAGATATCTCTACATCTTTTTAGTAGGGATGTAGGGAAAGGTATAAGGCAATATTGTTCAATAGTTTCAAGTCAGAAATGAATGAAAACAAATGTATCACTGAAATTATAGCCCAATCCAGGGAATTACCCTAATAGAAATCTGCCCTAGATCCTAAATTAAACTCCAATTAACAGATCTGCTAGTTCTTGGTTTTATGGTTTGGCTGAAGAATAAGGTGATAATTTGCATGTGCTATTAAACTGGAAGAATAGCCAATTAGCATGAAGAATTAGAATGTCTGAGCAGTTGCCACTACTTCTCAGAATGCACCCACGCTGAGTACCAAGCCAAGTGCCTGCAAATTACTGTGACCACAGTTGAAAGCACAATTAAATTGCCTTTGAGTACTAAGAAAACCTTGAACGGCTGTGTGTTCTCCAAATCATTAAATGGCAGATATCTTCTTGATTATTTTGACTGTCTAAAAAAGAAGAATAAATCAGAGCTACAATTATTGAGATAAAAGGTACTCTTAACAGCTGAACTGGGTTTAAGGAAAGCACAAAGGAATCAGAGGTGCAAATTAAATTTCCATAATGATAAAAAATTTGCATGATATCAAACAGTGAGATACCCTATTAGCTGATAAATAACCTCATTGCTCTGTGCCTTAGTGTACCTTTCTCACATTTTATGATAATTATTTCTTGCCTGGGGACATTTGTTAAGAAAAACATTCAACACTCTCCAACAGAAAGGTCACAGATACACTTTTCTAATTAAATTTTAGGATGAATCAAATACATTCTTTGATTTGTGCTGTGTCTATAGAATTCTGATGTTATGATTCGAAGTTGATTTGTGGCAATTACAAGAATGCTAAAACAAGTCAAACAGAAAGGGAATAATTGTATAATTAGTATATTTTGATGCAGCTTTTATGGGATGCATTATTAATGCAAACATCCATAAGTAGTTCTTTTTGGAAACTTTGATATATGAAAATATTAAAAATTAATAGTTCTTGGACCAGAAGACCAAAGTGCTCATTAAGCAATCTTTCGAATTCCTCTTTTCTGTATCTTTGTGCCATGTCACTTCATTTCTGTCCATTTTATTCCTTAGAAAGGATAGATGCTAAATATTAAAGATGTTTTCCAAAGCAAAGATGAGAATTCAGGGAAAGGGATTCATTTCTATCCTTCAATTTGTTCATAAAATATTTTAAAGAAAGACCAATTTTACATTTAGCTTAAGATAGCTAATAGGGGCATCTTGCTTAATGAAAGGAGACAAGATAAAATGTGATGCCCCAAACTACATCCTATGTTAGAATAATAAAAGCCATAATAAAAACATTGTTCAAAGAACAACAATAATCAGTATTATTAAAATAATAGTAAACTTTTACTGGGAATGCATGTGTCAGACACTAGGCATAGATTGAAATCTACATTTATCTTCATAATAGCTTTGTGAGCTCCCATTATGATCTCTGTTTTATAAATGATCAGACATGGGTATTGTGTGCGTATGTATGCATGCACATAGGTGCATGCGTAGGATCAGGCTATCATTTTGATCATGCATTTCTGTCTCTCAACCTACAGAAAAAAATGCAGCTGAGTAAGGTGGTGATTCATACCTCCGCTGATTAGGAAAGATTGTTTAACAAACTCTCGTGAATAATTCAGATTTCAAGATATATATAAGTATGATTATTTTATTGGGTTTACATATGTGCACACGCACACACACACACACACACACACACACACCCCTGTATGCACTATAACCTAGTTTAGATTCACTTAGGTGAGAGAAAAAACATAAATGTGTTTTGTATGTTTGGATTTCGCTGTATAAGATATATGATATTATTCTAATCCAATTCAGGTTATTAGAAAATGTTGAAACAACAAAACATTCTTAATATATTACCTGTTTAATACCAGATACTGATATTTGCTTGCATAACATTCAGATAAAATTTGATATCTTCTGGAGGTAACAATGACATGGCAGCTTTGATTCATGCCATGAAACAGTTCTGATGAAGCACTGTCATGAGTTTCTTTCAGGACCTCTAGTAATCAACTTTATAGGTGGGGCTCAGGATAAACCTGCCTAGTATTCTATTTTACACAAAAGGGCGCTGTACTGAAGTAAGATCGCAAAGTATTTATAAAAATAGCAGGTTTTAAAGGATGAGGACTTGTTTTAGAAGTCTTTGGTATGTCTTAATGCGGGATAGACCAACCATCTCATCAGTGAACTTAGATTTAGAAGCGAGACAGATACAAGTTGAAGTTGACTCCTGGTAAGGAACATAGAACTTGGGCTATAAATGATCAAACCTCCACTGCTTAGACAATATGACTGCAGTGGGAAAAAGAATGGACATACAGTGTGGATGAAAGAAAAAAATACAGAGGAAGTAAAGCTTTCAAAAAGTAGAGCTAAACTAGAAATTTTGAGAAGACAAAGATGCAGTAAATTATGTAAGAAAAACTGCAATTAAATGTAATTTATAGTGACATAAAACTAGCTCCCCATTTAGCAAAGACCAGCTGTACAAAATATCTCATAAAGCCCAAGGTAGTGCTGATGCTTTGTGATGCATTCTAATTGTCCTCTGAATCCTTCTTTGGGTGCTTTAATTAACCTTTGTAACCTAATCCCCAGCCAAGTCCTTAACCAGAGCTGAACTGCTACAGAATTATGATCCTGTTCAGTGGTGGGTCACCAAATTGAATGATGTGAGTTTGCTAATTCCAGGCCTTTTCTTCTTCCAGGGACTGTGGAGTGAAATGAATCATGAAGAAATGTGGTGATTCTGGAGTGTTGCACATTTTCAGGAGCTCTTAGTTCTCATCCTCAATGATTTCCTTTTCCCTAGATAACGTATATTATTTGTAAATACCTTCAAGGAAAGTCGGTCTTAATACATTTATTTTATATTAATTACAAACACTTTTTAGACAGGATCTAATGGAATATTTTAACGGCATTTAGGATGACATAAAACAATGCTGTATGAAGGCTCATCCCTGCTATTGGAACTGTTTAAGCCTTCCTAGCCTTCTCCCTGCTTCATGGCATATGCCGTGCATGAAGAAACAGTCAGAACTAATCAGAGGAAATCACTAATCTCTGGGTGGCATGAGCATTTTGGAGAGCCAAATTGGCAAACATTTGGAATAACACTTTAAATTACTTTCAGAAAATAAAATTACATATATTACAAAAACAGGTAAGATAACTAGCATATTTATACATTTCCATTTCATTTTTCCTCCTGAATGTACTTTTGAACATCAGATAGTATTGCAAATTTATTTTCATTACATCTTGGTGTTGGTATCTTCATGATAGAAATATGAAAAACCTGGTGGTGTATATAATTGATATTTTGTTGTTATGTAAAAGGAGAGTTACCTGTGCCTGACTAGGTCTAGTACGTGTTTAATACATGGCTAGAGTCAACTTCAAAGCTTCTGCATGTGACTAAACTGAGTCCCACTGCCAGGCATGATCCTTCATATTCCGTCCCTGTCTGCCAGCTGGATGTTCACGTCAGTTGAAGGTGGAGTTAGGTATAGAATATCTGTCATTATGGGTTCCAAAATTTTTAAGCAGAGCAAAACTCTATTACCTAGAACCACATTGGAGTGTTAATGTGAGTTAGGAATAAATTATTGTATATTAAACTACTGAAATTTTTTTATAGCAGCTAGCATTACCTTAACTAATATGGAAGGTGATATTAGCAGGAAAAAGTACAATTAAATTTTTAAATGAACAGGGGAAGAATGCAAGAATATGTTTTTAAAAGTAATGAAAACATTAAGAAATAAATACATAGAGCAAACAATAATGTTAAATAAAGAATTAACGGCTAGGTCCAGTAGTTCATGTCTGTAATCCCAGCACTTTGGGAGGCTGAGGTGGATGGATCATTTGAGCTCTGGAGTTCGAGACTAGCCTGGACAACATGGCAACTCCCCCTTCCCACTAAAAATACAAAAGTTAGATGGGCATAGTGGTGCACACTTGTAATCCCAGCTACTTGGGAGGCTGAGGCAGGAGAATAGAGTGAACCCTGGAGGCGGAGGTTGTAATGATCCAAGATTGTGCCACTGCACTCCAGCCTGGTGACAGAGTAAGACCCCATCTCAAAAGAAAAAAAACAAAACAAACAAAAAAACCCCACACAAAACAATGGAAGAAATAAAGTGAAGTGTATTGCAAACATGAAAGGACTGATTTCAATAAAAGTCAGGCTCCTATATAGCGTTCAAACAAAACCTGGCAGTATGCTATTTACAAGAAATCAACTACAAAAATTTTGAAGAAAGATTAACAATAAAGAAGCCCTGACAGATATACAGTAGTGGAAGCAGGAGTGGCAATATTATTGACAAAATTAAGAGCAGTAAACAAGATGCAAAATAAAAATAAATAATATCAAAATTTTTAAAATTTTTTTAGATAGAGTCTTGCTCTGTCGCCCAGGCTGGAGTGCTGTAGTGTGATCCAGGCTGAGTACAACCTCTGACATTCAGGTTCAATGCTCCTGCCTCAGTCTCCCAAGTAGCTGGAATTACAGGTACCTGCCACCACACCTGGCTAATTTTTTGTATTTTTAGTAGAGATGGGGTTTCACCATGTTGGCTAGGCTGGTCTCGAACTCCTAACCTCAGGTGATCCACCTGCCTCGGCATTCCAAAGTGCTGGGATTACAGGCATGAGCCACTGCACCTGGCCCCAGAAACATGTTTTTAAACAAGATACAATAGTAATAAAGCAGTATGAAATGTACTTGGCTATGAAGAAAACCATTCCATTTTTTTTAATGGGCAATTTTACCATTGTATTCTCTACTAATAAGTCAATACAATTGAAATAATTAATTATAACTTGATCAAAATACTTTAACGTTAGAAAACACAAGCCTAAATAACCCTTGTAGCAATGAGGAAACTCAAAAAAGAAGCTGTAAACAATGCAAAAGCAATAAAAAGGAAACTACTTCATAAATGTGGAATCTAGAAAAAGCTGAATGCAAAGCATACTCCATAGCCAAAAAGCTTATTAAAGAAGAGAGAAAACAGACAAATCAATCACTCATCTTAAGAATTAAAAATAAAAAATGCACTGACTAGGAGTTGAAATTATATTATGTAAATTCCATGACTGTGGAGATTTAGTCTATTTCTCTAGATTTGTAATCTCAGCTCTTAGAATAGTGCCTCATTTATAAAAGGCCTTTAGTTGAACAAGTAAACTATGGGAATCTCAATAATGAATACAGCTGCAATTCACTGAGCATTTACCATGTACTAGTCACTGTGCATAAATTATTGCATTCACTCAGTAATCCTATAAAGGTATCACATTTTTATATCTGAGAAAATTGAAGCTTAAAGAGGTTAAATGAAAATTGCCTATTCTAGACAAGCTAGCAAGTGGTAGGGCTGGGATTGGAACCCACAGGAACCCATGTATGTTTTACTTTAAAAAATCATGGGCAAAAAAGCTGTTTTACTTAGACATAGCAGAACTTGAATAACCTTGCAAAGAGAGAATTACGTTTTTCTTACAATTGGGGAAAATCAAATTTTAACATGTCCAACCATGTGCGATTATGAAGCTACAAAAGTCCACGTGTCTCGTCAAGAGACGCTGAGCTTGGCTATATACTGAATTATTGTACAATCCCTCTGTGAGGAGCAGTGGGTTAATTAACAGACTTATTTGGTGGACTGTATTAGTTTCCTGTGGCTGCTGTAACAAAATCGCTGCAAACTGGTGGCTTAAAACAGAGATTTATTCTTACAGTTCTGAATGCCAGAAGTCTGAGATGATAGTTGGCAGGGGTTCTTTCAGTCCAAAGGCTCTAGGGGAGATTCCATTTCCACGTTGCCTTTCCGTGTGTGTGTGTGTGTGTGTGTGTGTGTGTGTGTGTGTGTGTGTCTGTCTGTGTGGGTTGGCTGCTCTTGCTTCTCTTTTATTAAGACATTTGTTATGGCATTTAGGGTTCTCCTGGATAATCCAAGGCAATCTCCTCATCTTAAAATCTCTAACTTAATTACATATGCAAATACCCTTTATCCAAATAAGGTAACATTTACAAATTCTAGGGATTAGAATCTGATATCTTTGGTTGACTATTATTCAATTTACTGCAGGGACTTACCAAGAGAGAGCTCCAGGCTTTGTGGCGAAAGCAGGAGCATATCAATTTGAATAGCGCAGATAAAACCTGTTAAAAGAATTGAGAAAAGAGGGGACTCATTTGGACTCAGATTTATATAGGATTTTTGATAGAAAAGTTAAGCAGGGGCCCGTTAGCAATGGCTAAAATAAATTTTGGGAGGTCTTTTGGGCAGAATCTTGTAAGTATTACTTAGGAAAGTCAGTATTCATGTATTGTTCAATGATTATTACCAAATATTTTTTTAAAGTGGCTGTGCATAAATTGCTAAATGCAGGGCTTCATCCTTCAATAAAACTCCATTCTCTGGCTAATGTGAAAGTAGCTGTTCAGAAATTCCAAATGTTCCTCCGTATGCATATTGAGAAAGCCATTTGTCTCTCTATATTAGAGTTCAAAACACATATTATTAATTACGAGTCTCTAAGATCCCCAAGAGTAGAATGTGATCCAAAGTTACAAAATACCTTTAGGAAAATTGAAATAACATCTGGGGATTTGAGAACCAGAGCCTCTGTTCTTGAAAGATTATTAGTCTTCACTGATGCTGCTTTATTCTAAATATAAGTCCTCATTTACCCAAGTTCTTTGCCCAGTGATTTCAGCTTAGCCCTGTCTCACAGCAGCTGATCACTTGGGGCTTAGGGTGACTTGGGTAACTTTATTTTTGCAAAAGGTATATTTACTCTGCTGGGGGATATCATCATTTTTCTTCATTTTTCCTGACATTTTGTTCATTATAGTCTGAGTTTGCCCATAGGATAGAAATAAATAGCTCAGTCTTCTTTAAAAACAAAGTACCAATTGAATAAATTTAGAAGTTGCTTGGTGCTCCTGATGCTGATCGAAGAGTGTCTTGCTTCAGCTTATTCAGTTTCCCTTTATTCCTAAAGGAGACTGTCTATTTATTTTGGTTTATGGAAAGAGCTCTTGGCATCATGGATAGAGCCAGCAAAATTATGAGTAATACTTGGGCATAACTGAAGCCGAGTAAAGACAGTATTGAAAATCTGATTTAAAATTTTTGTTTTGTAAGGTAAAAACTAAAGCCCTACACCAGGAAAATTATATTCATAACTGAGCACTTTAATGTTTAAAAGACCTACTTTTGTGTAAATTAATTACTTGTGTGTATTTCTGAGTAAAGTATACTCTCAGTGTAGAGAGGTCTTCAGCATTTTACTGTTTTGCTTCATGGGGGAATCATAATTCTCAAGAAACTGGCTCTCAGCCACCAGTCAAGATGGAGGGTTATTTCACAGCAGCAAGTTCACGGGGAAACCCTTTTGGTCTACAAGGGTCAGAGTACTCTTACAGGAAGTGGAATTCAAGAGTACTCTTCAAAGCACCTTCTAGTGTTTCTTTTCCCTCCTTAGCTTCTGAAAAATGTTAAGGACTCTGCTGCTGCTTTGAATTTTCCCAAGGTGTGCTTCTGACCTTGAGGCTTAGGTCTCACCTGGGTTCCATCAATCAGGTAGGAAAAAAGTTGATCAGAAAGAGAAAACTAATATCCTAGCTCCCCTCTGACTCTAATTTATATACTTGGGCAATTCCTGCTGTCCTGGCCTATAATCTAACAGCCATAGGCATGAACTGAAAATAAATAAATAAATAAAATGACTAAAATTAGATAGCTGCAGACTTGGGTGAAAGAAATTTTGGGAGATAAACAATACCTCAACATAAACACATTTAATTAGGGTTTTATAAGTCAATTCCAGATTTCCTAGGCCAGTTCTCTCCATCTCTGTGGTAGGCCGAATTCTTAAATAGCTCCCAAGATTGCTGGCCTCTGGAGTTCACACACCTTCTTCCAGTTAATCAGTCAAGCACTCATGAGGTACTGCTGTGAATGGGTTTTGAAGACCTAATTAAGGTTTACTTTAAGAAAGGGAGACCATCTGGGCGAATCTAACTTAATTACACAAGCCCTTTAAATCTGAGTCTGAAGAGATGGAGAAGTCGCAGAGATTTGAAGCTAGGGAGGGATTTGATGTGAGGGAGATTTTTTTTCACAGATTGCCTTGAGGATAGAAGGCTCCATGCAGCAAAGAATGTAGTCAGTGTCTATGAGTGAGAGCAGTTCTTGGCTAACAGCCAGCCAGGAGAAAGGGCCTAAGTCCTATAGCACAAGGAAATGAGTTCTGCCAATGACCTCAATGAGCTTGGAAGCAGATTTTTCTGGAGCTTCCAGACAAGAAGTCAGCCTTGAAGGCACCTTAATTTTAGTCTTGTGACACCTTGAGCAGAGAATTCAATGTTGTCACTTCTGACTCACAGAAGTGTGAACTAATTGGTGTTATGTTAAGCTCCCTAAATTTGTGGTAATTTCCTATACAGCAATGGATAACTAATGTTTTCTTTTCTCTGAGTTTGCATGTAAGTTCTAATAGGCTAATGTGGCCTTAAGGTGTCAGGACAGAGGGAGGTCAGAAGATGATACAAGGTACTCAGAGGCAGTCAGTCCAAGTTGAAAACCCACTGCTGCATCATCTACTCCCCCATCTCTCTCTGATCAGTAGCCTTATCACACTGGACTCTGTTGTATTTTCTCCCTATTTTCCAGTTATTGGCCCATGCTGGTATCTGCTGCTGTGTTTCTCTGTCCTCACCACCTCTCAGGTACCTTCTCTGTGAGGCTGCGTTTAGGAGCAAATTCCTGGAATCCTTATGCAGGCATTTCCAAACCATTGTTCTCACCATTCTGGATGCAGAAAAATTCCTCTTTCTTGGGGAAAAAAATTGTTCTCTGTGCTGTCAAAACTCCAAACTTCTTTGGGGGTCTATTGTTTTTAGCTCTAAATTTCTCCAACCTACTATACCAGATGTTTGACTTAGGAGAGGGGCAGGGTATAGATTCCCTCCTTTAGAGATTGACATCCACATCTAATTTTGTGGTTTCCCTTCTCAACACTTAGCAGAAAAACTTTATATCCCTTGAATAGAAAAATAAGTGTATAACAATGATATAGTTAGGTTTTGTGTCCCCCACCCGAATCTCATCTTGAATTGTAATTCCCCTAATCCCCATTTGTCAAGAAAGAGATCAGGTGGAGGTAATTGAATCATGGGGGTGGTTTCACCCATGCTTTTCTCGCGATAGTGAGTGAATTCTCATGAGATCTGATTCTTTTATAAGGAGCTCTTCCCCCTTCACTTAGCATTTCTCCTTCTTGCTGACTTGTGAGGAAGGTTTCTTGCTTTCTCTCTCTGCCATTATGGTAAGTTTCCCGAGGCCTCCGCAGCCATGCTGAACGGTGAGCCAATTAATCCTTTTTCCTTTATAAACTTTCCAATCTCAGACAGTTCTGTATAGCATTGTGAAAACGGAGTTATACAAGAAAGTATTCTTTTAGTTATATTTGTCTCATACCTAGGCTTTGACAAATTAAACTGAAAGCCAATTATTTGACTCTCATCCTCTGCTTTTGCTGTGACGACTCTGTACTAAGGTAATGAGTGCTGCATAAGGGTCATGAGCTGTAGAAGAACCATAGAGAAGAGAGAAACAAAACAACTAATGTTTTAGATATTTCCTCACCACCTAGTTTTTTAGAGTAACTTAAGAAAGGTGGAGCTATTTAAAGAGGACATGATTGTCTAGTTCTCAGTTAAAATTAAGAATAATAACTGAGGAACCAGAAGTATTCTCTCTGGAATAGGGCATTTAAAATAAAATTATTTTTTAGAAAGGTGAAGAATGAGTTTAATTGGCATGCTATCACCGATTTTTCAAATGTAAATAAATATCTGATTAATATTTTCAAGTATTTAATTTCAAATTATTTGAAAATATTTTAAGGTGTTTCAAATAGTAAATCAACATTTAATTTTTGAAAGTACAATTAATAAAAATGTAGGTTTGGAAAGTTCTGAGGAAACTGGCATAAATGTTCTGATTTTTGATATATTGGGTTCTATATACTTTCTAACCTCAAAGAATATTAAAAAGTTATTTAACAAGATAATTCAGGATTTGTAGAACAATAAAGTGCTAGGACTTTCAGAAGACTTAACAGTTTCAATTTTCAACTCTTACTGACAGACCTAACAGCCTTGTTTATAAAAGGCATTTATTTATTACATTCCAGCCTGTATTGTATGTCAGTGGGACTGTAAACTATGTTTATGTCAAAGACTTATAATTGATCTATTTATTAAATTATAAAACTAAATGTTTTAGATTTGGATCTTAAAAATTTGTCTTTAACACAGTAAACTGGTTTAACATACTACTCTAATGAAAAATTTTTTACATTTCCATTTTGAAAATTTGTGTTAATGTTTCCAAGAAAATGAGTGTAGGGAAGGGATCGTGTTGACGCTGCTGTCTGAAACACAGGTGTGTTTAACTATTGCAGAGTTGGCGATAGCTCAGGGTTTAGTGCTTTTATGTAGGCATTACATACAAAGGACAATTGACTGACTAATGTTACAATTTACTAATTAAAAGTATGGTTTCTGTAAATGATAAGGGATAAAGTTTGTGAGTAGCAAGTATTAGAAATGACATTTTATTCAAGTTTTGGTCCATAATAACTGGGGGAAATTCAGGTTAAACATGTCAGATATGCCAGTGGAAATGAAGCAGTTGGTTTAATGTACTGCTACTTGTCTGCGCGTTTTATGCTATGTGGTAATTATTTAGCAGACATCAGGGTGTACAGGAAGAGCATGGGTCTAGAAATTAAGAAAAAATGTATTCATAGTCTTACCGTTGCAAATACTAGCAACGTAACCCAGCCTGTACAGGTTAAACAAACTAAAGTGCAAAGAGCTTCAGCTGCAGACAGTTGCTACCAATGTCAACATTTATTCTCTTCCCCTTTCCCTCACCACTTTATCTTTTAGCTAACTTTTGATCTTAGAGCAGAATCACTGTCAGGAGAGTAGTAACTTTTAAAGAATTCTCCTGGCCTTTCTTGAGCTACAAATCCCCCCTTTACCAATCATTAGACCTGGTGGTGGAGTGGGGTGCCCTGACTGTCCTGCCTGAGTCACATTGCTCCCAGACGATGGAGGGACACAGACCCACCTAATTTACAACCGCATCCAAATAGCATTGAGAGGAGGAGATTCCCAAAGAGAAAAATTCCTGATAACTAAATCTTCTCTACCTGTGTTTTATTAGTTCTCATTAACTAGAAGTGTGACCTATGCCAAATCATTTAAATTGTCTGCGCCTTGGTTTCTTCAGTTATAAAATACTGTGTTGTGCTGTATGATTTACATTCATCCATTTGTCCATCCATTCATTCTTCAGTCAGTAACTGCTCTTTGCCAGGCCCTAAGAATTCAAGGATTAAATATGATCAGTTCCTCTCTCTGATGGCCTAGTGTGGAGGATCAACATACATTAAATGATGGCAATAGGATCTTACATAGAGTTGTATAAAATACTAATGGTGAGAGTTATTCACTGTCATCTATTATGTGCTAGATTCTGGTCTACAAGCTTTATGTGCATTATAGTATTTGTCCTTCTTATTATATAAGGCAATTACCTAAATGTAGTACTTTAAAAATGAGGAAACTCTGCTTAACAGGATTTGGTAAGCTACTCAGAAACCAGTGGTCATTGGTAGGGACTAACACTTTTGAATTAATATTGAAGTCTAAATTCTGTTATTTTCACTACACTGTAAACAGAGAAGAAACAACTACCTCTGCTGGTGAAGATCAGGGACACCTTCCTTGCAGAGGTGATGTTACAACTTAGTAGAAAGAAAAGAACTCTCAAGTGGAGAAGAAATAAGGAAACACAAAAATTTGTGATTATTTGGGGAACAGTGAACAAGTGTTCTTTCTTGCAGGGTTGAGTCATAGGCTAGCAGGGAAACAGGGAGACACTGCTGAGTGTTGGCTACAAACGTGAAAGGCTTTGGATGAAGGGCATTTGAACTGAACTTTTAGGCAGTAGAGATTCTATGGAGGGGTTAAAGACAGTACTTTGAAGAATATTTTGATTTAGAAATATTACCTGAAGTCCTTAAGGTGCTAATGTTTTATAATCTAGTGTCACATGCAGTTAAAAAATTTTTAAAGTAATTTAAAACAGGTGAGCTTGAAATATTAGTGTGTAGAACAAATATGGGATTTATTACTTATAATTTTTAAGTTTTAAATTCCATAATGTCTTTAATGAGTTAACATGTTTTTCTTTTTTTTTTTTCCCCCATACTAATTCTTTTCTTGGATAGTGTTCCTAAGCACACAAATGCAGAAATTTGGATTCTATATTGTTACCTGGACACCATGAGTCTTACTTTGCATAAATTAAAAACAGATCAGAAAGCTCTTGCTTGTTTGTGATTATATCTACAAATGAGCATTTCAATTAAATGCCATTTTGATACAGAGTATCTTTGTGTTTATCAGTAAATAGAATAATGTAAGCATCTTTGAAATCATCTCCATGGGAAAATATGACATGAGCAAAGAAAGAACAGAAGCTGTGCTTATCGTATGGTCTGTAATTACAATGTGGACCATGGTTAATTAAATGGAATGGGCAGTGCAACTTTCTGTATATTAAGAAAGCTGCTAAATTATTTTCAGTCATTTTTGTTTGGGATTTAATTATGCTTTCTTGTTAAGCCATTAATCTAAAAATTCCTCCTGTAAATATGATGTCTGATTTATTACAGTTTCTTTGAATGAATCACAAGAAAATTATGAGTTATGGCTTTTCTGTTTCTTTTTAAAATTTTCCATTTTTATTTTAGATTCAAATAGCACATGTGTAGGTTTTTTACCTGGTTATATTGCATGATATTGAGATTTCGAGTATGATTGATCCCATAACTCAGGTAATAAGCATAGTGCCCAATAGTTAGTTGTCCCTTAATCCTTGTCCCCTTCTCTTCCTCCAACCTCCAGTGGTCCCCGGTGTCTATTATTGTCATCTTTGTGTCCATGAGCACTCATTTTTAAAGTTCCTCTTATAAGTGAGAATGTGGTATTTAGTTTTCTGTTTGTGTTAATTTGCTTAGAATAATGGCTTCCAGCAACATCCATGTTGCTGCAAAGATGATTTCATTCTTTCTAGGGCTGCATAGTATTCCATGAATGTATATATATGACATTCTCTTTATACATCCACTGTCAGTGAGCACCTAGGTTGATTCTATGTCTTTGCTATTGTGAATACTGCTGTGATGAACATAAGTGTGTGGGTGTCTTTTTGGTAGAATGATTCATTTTCTTTTGGATATATACAGTAATGGAATTGCTCAGTCTAATGGTAGTTCTGTCTTATGTTCTTTGAGAAATATCCAAACTGCTTTCCACAGTAGCTAAACTAATTTATATTCCCACTAATAGTTGTAAGTGTTCCCTTTTCACTGCAACCTCACCAGCATCTGTTGTTTTCAGACTTTTTAATAGCCATCCCAACTGGTGTGAGATGGCATCTCATTGCGGTTTTGATTTGCATTTCTCTAATGATTAGTGATGAGGTTTTTTTTCATGTTTATTAGCTGCTTTGTGTGTCTTTTGAGAAGGCTTTGCTCATATATTTTACCTATTTCTTCATGGGTTGTTCTTTGCTTGTTCAATAGTTTAAGTTCCTAAAAGATTCTGGATATTAGGCCTTTTTAATACAAAAGTTTGTGAATATTTTTCTCTCATTCTGTAAGTTGTCTGTTTACTCTGTTGGTAGTTGCTTTTGCTGTGCAGAAGCTCTCTAGTTTAATTAGGTCCCACTTGTAAAGTTTTGTTTTTTGCTGCAATTGCTTTTGAGGACTTAGTCATAAATTCTTTCCCAAGGCCGATGTCCAGAATGGTGTTTTCCAGGTTTTATTCTAGGATTAGTATAGTCTGAGGTCTCATACTTAAATCTTGAATCGATATTCAGTTTGTTTATGTATGTAAAGCCTCATACACTTTGAAAAATTAAAAGCATAACACAAGTCTATTGTATTTTTATTTTTTATGATAGAAGGCATAGTATCTACTATTATTTTATTTGAGATGGAGTTTTACTCTGTCGCCAGACTGGAGTGCAGTGTTTTGATCTCGGCTCACTGCAACCTCTGACTCCCAGGTTCAAACGTTTCTCCTGCCTCAGCCTCCTGCATAGCTGGGATAACAAGCACACACCACTATGCCCAGCTCATTTTTGTATTTTTAGTAGAGATAGAGTTTCAGCATGCTGGCCAAGATGGTCTCCATCTTCTGACCTCAAGTGATCTGCCTGCCTCGGCCTCCCAAAGTGCTGGTATTAGAGGCGTAAGCCACCACACCTGGCCTATTTTCATTTTAAATGGAAGTTTAACTATGTTTAGATAACCAAACTCATCGAACTTCCCTTGATTTTTTTTTTTTTTTCTGGACTCTGATTTTTAGATACAGAGGCTGGGAGCCAATTCTGGTATTTCAAGTGTATTACAAGTCATATTGGGTAAATGCATTCGGAGTTTAGGTGTCATGTTAAGCACATGAAATGGCCCAATAATTTTCATTTTAAAAAGAAAAACTCCCTTCTTTCCTTGCCCCTGCCCCTCTCCCTCTCACTCTCCCCACTCCTCCAAATTATTGAAATAGGTTTAGTATATATTTGGCCTCATGTCAATAAACCATAAGCTCAAATTGGGATTCTTTCCTTCAGTTATTCTATCAATGTACACTGAAAACTAATTCCCACGTAGTTTGGCTCCCAATTTCATTGCATGATTTGTTGTTTGGTTTTATTAGATTTATAAATGTGTTCATGATTTAAACAATTACATTGGTTCCACAATTCACAGGTGCTCAGTGGACATATTATTTCTCCTGGTTGGCTGAAGGAGAATTTTCAGTGTACAATTACGTTTTTTCATCATTGCTGGTGCAGGAGTTCAGGTAAGGTGATGGATTAGAAGTATACAGGCTTTGCTTTATTTGCTATCATATAATGTCCTTGCTGACACAAGTTAAGTTTACACATTTAGTACTAAAATTCTCTGTTCATTGCCCAAATGGGCTAGAAAAAAAATCTTTAAAAAGTAGTACTGATAAGAGAAAGGTTGAATATGTGGAAATTATTTTTACTGAAGTATATGTGGGGTAAAGCTAAGCGAAGAAAACGAATTAAGAAAAACAGGTCTGGAACTTGCTTAAAAACCAGGTGTCATTATTGTGTTTTCCCAAGTTAAATGCTTGTTCAAGGGTAAATGTGACTCTGAAGAGACAAGAGGGCAATACACATTTTGATTCCTGTTGGTAAAAGTTTCTCAAACTCCAGAAGACTACCAGAAAGTTTCTTAGAATGAATTTTGCAAGATACTTTCTATTTTATTCTGGAAAATAATTGGAACTGTCTATCCTAGAAAACACAATGATGTTATAGAATATTGTTTACCTAATGAAGTAGAAATATTTCAATAAATGTTTCAAATATTTTTATGACTAAACTGCACATATATAAAAGGTACAATTTTTAAAATATGTAATTCTTTTATCAGTTATGATTTGCAGATGTTTTGTGGGTTGTCTTTTCCTTTTAATGTCTTTCAAAGAGTACCTATTTTAATTTTGATGAAGTCTAATTTATCAGTTTTTCTTTTATGATTTACACTTTTGGTGTTGTATCTAAGAATTCTTTGCTCAGGCCAAGGCAAGTTTACAAAACAGTTTCTCCTACATTTTCTTACAGATTTTAAAAGTAATTGTTGACTCTACATTTTCATACATAATTCATATTGAGGGCATTATTATAAGGCATGAGATATAAATTTGCTTTTTGCATATGGATGTCTGATTTTTTTCATAACTATTAGCTGAAAAAACTGCCTTTTCTCTACTGATTTGCCTTTACAACTTCGTTGAAAATCAGTAGTTCATATATCTGTATTTCTTGACTCTTCAGCTTCATTGTTATTTTCCTATCTTTGTGAGAAAACTGCACTCTCTTGACTACTTCAGGATTTTTAGAAGCCTTGAAATCAGATAGTTTTAGTTCTCCAGCTTTGGTTGTCTTTTCCGAGTATTTATATTTTTCTTACACATATATTGTCAGTTTTTTACCTATGCCATATATTTGTGATTATTGTACATGGTATTTTAAAATAAAATTTTAATTTCCAATTATTTGTTGCTAATATAGAGAGGTAAAATTGATTTTTGTGTGTTAATTTTCTATCCTGTATCCTTGCCAATAACATTTAATAGTAAATTACTTTGAATTTTCTCTATATATTTCAATAATTTTATATGAATAGTTTTATCTGTTGCTATGCTTGATGTTTAGGGGCCATGAACACTTAGTAGTTGCTTTCTCTAAGGTTGCCTGTGAGGAATTTAACAATTTTATCATACATAACATTTAGATCTCTAACAAAAGAAGCATGGTATAACAAGAATTATGGCTGGAACCCAAATGCAGTTAGGAATTTAAAAGATCATGTTGGGCTAGAAACCATGACTAACTTGAAATTTAAAACAGTTTTCTATATTAAGAATATTAACAATATATAGAAAACTATTAGTACAGTTCAGTGGGCTAAAGTTCTTCTTCCCAATATTGATTTACCTTCATAGAACATTTATCTTGTAAAGAAATAGAATAATTTATTGAGGGAGTCACAATGTCTTTCTTAGATCATCATTTTCTATTATTTGTCCTTTAGAATGTTATAAAAGGCTTTAATTAGGATTAGCAACAGTATTCTGCCTTTATCGAAGTACATTTAATACAGGTTTTTGGGTTATCTTCTGAATAATTTCAAGTCATAAAACTTTATTCTTTTAGGATGTTTACAGAGTACTAATCACAGCCAATAAATCACTTTCAGAAGAAATATTTTTAAAAATTATATTGAAAGCATTCTTTTGTTTTGCCTACTTAAAGACATAGAAAGGCAAAATATCTAACTCTCACATAGATATTTTCAGGTAAATAGTTCGTTTTTTTTTTAATCTGTTTTAGGGAACCAACTTTATAATAGATTTTTTTCAGTTATGCAACTAGATAAAGATTTCTTTTGAGAACACATTCTTTTTTTTCTGTTTTTATTACTTTTTAAAATATCTAATAAGAGATTTTTTTTTAATTATACTTTTAGTTCTGGGGTACATGGGCAGAAGGTGCAGGTGTGTTTCATGTTGTCCCTCCCCTATGCCCCCAGTCCCTCGACAGGCCCCGGTGTGTGATGTTCCCCTCCCTATGTCCATGTGTTCTCATCGTTCAATACCCACTTATGAGTGAGAATATGTGGTGTTTGGTTTTCTGTTCTTGTGTTAGTTTGCTGAGAACACATTCTTAACCCATAAGTCCGGATTACACAGCTGTCCTGGGTACAGAAAAGTCCTGTTTTTCTCTTATTATGGTATAGCACATTCTGGGTTGCTATTGTCTGTTCACATGTTGATAATTTCTCTGGACTGTCAGCTCTGTGTGATCAAAGGCCTCACCTCTTCTTCTTGTTGATTAGCACAGTCTACAAGACAGAAGACATTCAAAGATGCTACTAAGTTATGCTTTAAACGTGATTGTATAAATAACTAGGTTCTATGGACAGCATCAAATCAGTACGTTATTTAGAATCAGAGTGATCTAATTTTTATACATATAAACACTATATAAGCAAATTCTAGTATTAGTAGGTAAACCAAATAGAATCATGTTTTAAAATTTTTAGGTCATTTATCTGTCCAGGAAATTAAATATAGTCAGCATGTGATACTAATCCTTAAAACAGAATGTCAGTTAAGAATGCTTTGTTCTCCTAAATCACCATATTTTTCCTAACATACCTTACTACAAAGCACGTACATTTTCAAAAGGAAAATAGATAAATTTGCAACTAGCTGTATTTGTTTGTATTTCAACTTACAATTAGTAAAAATGAAGTTTGAAACTATTATAATGTGATTTATTCTTATTTGTAGATGTTTATTCATGCAACCCTTCTCCCTTATTACAGAGTTCAAGGTAATGAGGAACAAAGAGTAAATTCCCTTCTTTTTTGATTATCTAATATTTAGACCATCTAAGTCAGCTTCAATTATTCACGACTTCTAAACTTTTCAAAGTAAATTTTTTACCTTTTATGAAAACTTTTTACCTTTTTTGGAAAAAGGAGAAAACCCTTCATTTATATGACACAAGGTCACATAGAACTCTAAATCTTAAGCAGAATGCATATATTTGAATATTTGAATTTATTTGATCCTGAGTTGTCAAAGTAACACTATTACAAATCACAAAGATTTGTGACAAAAATAGTCTACCAGGAAATTTGGGGATATCACTCGAGGCTCAGTTCCATATTGCAGAGCAATGTGGGGGAAAGGACTTAAATAGAGATTGTATAGATATTTGTATATATGACTTAGTTTGGGTTTCTTCAAAAGCAGAACCTGAGACAAGGGTTTTAGCACAGAGAGATTATTTAAAAGGTGACTCAAGAAACATGAGCTAGAAAGCAGAAAAGATAAGACATGGATGCAGAGAAAGCTTATGGGCAGGTGTGTTATCAAAGTTGCTACAGTAAGTAATTAGCAAGGATTCTGCTTGAACCTCTAAAGTGCACAGAATGCCTCTCAGAATTGTTCAGTTGATGGGCAGGAGACAAAGCATTTATCTCAGGTGTTCTATGTTTACTGGCTGAAGATTGCCTCGGCGGTCCTGACCACACCAATGTTGCCCAGCGGCACTTATGGGCAGATGAGCAGCCTCCTAAGAAAGCAGTGACAATGAAAGCAGAATGACTTTAGATTGGATACCAATGGTGTGATGTGAGACTGAGCTCAAATAGAACTCTCCACTTGAGCTATAGCTAAAATCGAAAATGGAGTGAGGTGAAGCAAATAGCAGCATCTGCTGTAAAATGAGATTATTACTTTAGGCAACTGGAAGATCTAACACAAAGAATTGATAGAGATAAGGTAGGATAGATGACAGATTAGAGCAGAAACTGTATTTGTAGTTTTTGAGAAATAAATGCTAAATCACTGCAAAGGCCTTGTTTTTTTTGGAATTTCTCTTTTCAGATTGAGCAGATCACCACAGCTGGTATAGCTTACAGTGTGCCCATGAGACTATTTAGTTTATATTTAAAAAAAAATAGAAATTGACTTCAAAAAGTTGTTGAAATAAAAAAGAATATCTACTCTAAGGGGGGGGGGAAGAGAAAGGACACATACTAGAGGAGTTGAAAAAGAGTGCAAAGAGAACAGAAAAAATAGAAGAAATTGAAAAGTAAGATTGGAGACCTAAGGAAGGAAATGGAAGGTAAGAAAGCCATTACAAAAATGAAAGCCATGCTAGAAGCAAAAAAAGTATAATATGAAAAATAAGCCAATGATAATTTATAATGTTAATAAAAGCCAATGTTTACTTGTACTTACCAGGAACTCTGCTGAATGTCTTACTCTTACAGGCTCATTGAAATATTGGAAAACTTGCTTTTTAGGTGTTACTATCATCACATTTTATAGACGAGAAAACCAAGGCACAGACATTATGCCCATGAGACATCTCTTTCTTAGGAGTCCAGGTGGCAAAAATTATGTATCTCTAAAATTCTTTCTATTCAGTACCTTCACTGCTGGACAATATGGAATCAAGATCATGCATGAGAAAATTACATAGACAAGACAAGGAAAGCAAGTAACTACAAAGACCAGAGACTGAGGATACAGAATTTTTATGATTTTTATCTCTGAATTAGAGACTGGATTAAATATGGAAAAGTGATAAAACTTTCTATGTGTAGAATTGAATTTACAAATCTAAGATGAACACTATGTTCCAAAAAAAAGTAGGACAATCAACCCTGAGGGATAGTATTGCATAGATATTAATATTCAAGATTAAATAAAAAGTCTTATGGTCATCCATCAGAAAAAAGGCAGATAGCTTTAGGAGGGAAAAATTAAGCTAAATTCAGATTCTCCATAGTAATGTGCAGTGTCAAGAGACAGTAGATCATGTCTGCAGATTTTAATTCAAAATTTAATAACTAGCTAACTTTTTGTCCATGAATAAGGGCAAAAGGCAATCATTTCTGAACAGAAAAGAGCTTAAAGGATGTACTACCTGTTAGAGACCACAGAAGAAAAAATCTTAGCTATGAATTCCGTCAACCAACCTATATCAATTAGCTTTTATTATGAAACGAATCACCCTGAAATTTAGAGATCTAAAACAACCCGTTAGTTCATTATCCTATATGCAGGCTCGATTGTTCTGTTCTGGATAACCTGACTGATCTCTCTGGACCCTCGAGCTTCTGCTTTCAGCCACATGTCCCCCAGCGGTTAGATGAGCTAGGATGGTCTCACTCACACATCTAATGGTTGGCAGGCTGTCAGCTAGGGCAACGGGTACTCACATGTGTCTCATCCCTGAGAATAGTCCAGACTTCTTTACAGGTAAAGGTGATAAGATTCCAAAAGCAAAAGATACAACAAGGGCAGAAACCTACTCTGAAACATTCCACTGGTCAAAGCATGTCCCAAGGAATTAGGACAGACTCATCTCTTAAGTAGTTTAACCAATTTATCCATCTACCTCCTAACTTAAAACTTAAAACAACACCAGGAAATAGGGAAGCTATAGTATCAAAAAACTATCTGTACATGTTGAATTCATATAAATATTAAGTGAGGGCAAACAGTTGTTTAGTTGCTTTATGATAGAGATTAAATTTTACATTGAAGATATAGTAGTGTTTTGTCATTAAAATGCAATATCAAAATACATCAAAACACTTTGGGAAAGGGAAGAAATTTATGAAAACACACAACTGTGGTAAGGAAATTGTAATTTATTTCTCATAGATTTTATCAATTTACTCTTGATGAAGATAAAAAAGCATAAATACACCACTATAAGGAAATAGAGAATCTGATTTGTACAATAGAATATTTCTAAAACTTGACCATACATTTAGATATTTTTAAAAGCCTATATAAAGTAAAAAAAAAAAAAAAAAAAAAAAAAAAAAAAAAAAAATTATTAAAGGCCTTTTTTTTTTTTTTTTAAAACTAAAATATTAGTTTGAAAACGAAAATCTTTTTGAAAATAACCCTATTACAAGAC